>NC_064877.1:43672500-43677500 GCF_943734665.1 Anopheles aquasalis
TTGACAATGCATTCAAACCCTCACAGCACGGAACCGGAAAAAAAACTGCTACAAAATGGATTTCTTTCACCAAATGATACTCAGATGACGAAATGTTTACATATATAAACATTTATTTACGAAATTTCCCTCTACCGACATGCGGTGGAACTTCGGCTGCATCGTGTTTTGCGCGTTTTTGGCGGCATTCACCTTTCTGCGCCCTTGGTTGTGCCTAATGTAATGTCTGACGATTCAACGGGCTAAACGTTTAAGGGTGTAGAACAATAACATTTTGTTTTCCTTCCATTTTTTTTCTCTTCATTTAATTACGTTCGTCCGTTGCTCGGGTCTCGCTCGATACACGCTGTTATGCTATAGTTATGCTCGTATCACAAGCACTCTTACGACCTTTGGTTGAAGTTTGGAGAAAATTCTAAAGAAGCAACCAAAACCACCGATGTTCAGTATGTTGTGTACAGATCAATCGTGTACTTTTGGCTCCCGGAGTGTGCGCTCCGGCCTGCCCTAGTACACAACTGTGAGTGAACAATATCTTTCCACTTTGGCACACGGAATACATAACGGATAATTGAAACCATCAGCCACGATTTCTCTCCCCCAAACGGACGAACGAAGCAAACTAGAAAAATTAAATTCTTACATAATCGGGGTGCAATCGGCAGTCTTCTTGGAATCTGCCAAACGATCTGCCTGACTTTCAATGTTCCATATTTCAATAGCTTGATCCTGCATTGCGTCGCCCATTTACAACCATATTCATTCAAAACAGACATTGTCCGTGGAACAAAACTGCAGCAAAGAATATAAAAATGATATACTCTTGCTCTTGCCCACCTGCAAGGGTAGGTTTTGTATTGTTTCGATGGATTTGTGTGTTTTTTTTTCTTCATTTTTATATATTTATACTCTTTATATTACTATGATTGATTTGTTTGTTTAGCATAGTCACATTCAAACACATTCGAATGATGTGCTAAAAAAATATTTGTTTCTTTTGTGTTTGCGGTGTCAGTGTTCTCACACGTATATATGTTTAGCGTTGTTCTTACATTGTTAATTCGCAACCATTCGTTTCGCTGTATTAATCTTACTCATGTCGCTTGTGCTCTTTCGTTTTACTACGGACGAGTCGCTTTGATTTGTTTTCCCTCGGTCGCTTTTACGCCTGCAACATTGCCAGCGTACACATCTAACATTCGCTGATAAGTTCAATTGTTCTCTACACTCGGGACCGGCTCCTTGATGACGCATCTATCAGCGCTGCGCAAACCACAGGATTCTTTGATCGTTACGCGGACACGTTTGCTCTCTGTGTGTGGAAATCGATTGAGCACCAAGATCATGACATTTAACGAATGGTTCAAAAAGATGGTTCGTCTCCTTGTACACCAAGCGTCTGCTCTTGCTAAGTTGTGGTCATACTGTGGTCATCCACTGAACGAAATCAAGTGACACCCGAAAGATGAAGTATGTGGCTGTGAAAGGGACGTGTTGGACGATTCGAAACAATCCTTCGTTCGGTTATTTTTTTCACTATGGGATTCCATTCCAGTCAACCATGTGAGCACGTTCACCCGATCACGAACAACGATTATGTTATGATTAAGATCTCACCTGTGCCAAGACCCGCGCATATAACACACACATATCGTAACATAGCATATCGGAAAACTACCCCCTTTACATTTCGCGCCACCCCTCACTAACACGCTACCATTGCCGCAATATGCTTTTTGCGGGCGTTCCGTATTTTACACGGATTTTTTTTCTCCTTGGTTTGTTTTTCACTTCATGTACCAAGGAATCCAAAGGAACGCTAAACAAGTACAAATGAAATCTTTTGAAAAAGAATGTTACTTTTATGTACCACCCCTATAACGCTGGTATGGCACATGAACGCGAGTCGGTTGTCTGTCGTACGGCGTACTGTTGAGCATCGGAAAACCTAACATTAACCTAAGAAGAACAAAAGCTGGTAAATTATATTTGTCCGGTTTTTTTCGTTGTTAAAGAGATCAATGCCATTTGGCTTTCTCAACAAATTCCACAACTGGTGCTCATTCAACGAAGCATATTATAACATTTAGTTGGCGATCTCGAAAGAACAAAACTTAACTGAAAAACCTTAATTTCATTGCTAATTGCGTACCGTGCGTTTCGTCATCTACATAAACAAGTGAAATGAGCAACAGTGAACAGAATCCCTTCTTTTACAAATGTTCGTCGCGTTGGGAAAGTATTTTGAGAAAGAATGGTTCTACCGCCATATCCTAGGTTTAACCAACCCTACTTTCGTCCTATTTATTCACCGATTCCCCAATTTCAATAGGATCAACTGTTTTCATTCCCATTTGGTTTATATGTTCTGCTATTAATGTGAGTGTTTTCCTAGCTTCTTTTATTTGTTTGTTATATATTTAGGCCATTTATGATTTTTGCGTATTTCTTGTTGATTTTGTCAACTGCCTACAAATTAGAAGAGCCATTCTTCAAATGCTCCAACAATAAACCTTTGCATGCTGCAATGGATTGCCATTTATGGTGCGATCCATTGGCGGAGTTACGCATTCGTTCCGCGCTCAGCGTCATTGTTTCCTGATGTTTAATTAGCCTGTGTTCAGCGTTTTATCTTTCGATAATTAAACCTATTATTTTTTTTTTAGTAGTACACAGTCCTACAGGCTAAATTTTCGTGATTTGTGTCGACCCTTTCCTGCTGTTTGGATGAAGTTAGTAAAGTTCGTTCGTTTGACTAGATACGTTTTTAGCTTGTGCGAATTTCCATGGACAGATCCATCAACATAAGTCCCACCAACCAGGTCAGCCTCAACACAGAAAACCAAAAACCGCAAAATGTTTGGCAACCTAATACAACAAGGTAGATTCGATAAGAAATTTGTTGGAATTCCCTTTCATGATTTCTTTGCAGTGCGAAAATAGTTCCTCCGATAGAGCCTCTGGCTATTACACTGCTTTGTATTGATTTCGTCTCTTCTTTCTCTAAAAGCTATAAATTCGTTGCAGTTCATTAGTTAATGTAGTATTGTGTCCAAACTGTAACTCCTACTTTCGAGCTGCGAATAGATTTTGTAACTCTGCCTCAACTCTGTACCCGAAACAATACACGAAAACGAGCCGGGCCGGCCATAATATAAGGCAACACAGTAAAACGTGTACAACCGAAACGAACAATTGCAACATTTACGTATATAGCTTTGTGCGGAGTCATGTTACGTGAAAATCGGGTTGTGCTGCATGTTTTTGAATGAGCATATAAAACTTAATTCCTATAATGCAATAATGCAATTTAAAAATCGTTATCCGTATCACCTTGAATCGTTTTCGTTCGCGTGAAAATGTGATTCTTGCCGAGAGGCACGTGTTGCGAAATGATTTTCGATAAAGTGATCCATAGATTAAAACTGATACGCGATATAAAGCTAAATGATGGTTTGAACAGCGCAAGATATTTGGTAGACTCTACGACAAAACCAAAGTAAACCATGGGTGTGATGGATATTGATAAGCAGCATCGCAGATCCTTGTTGTCCATCGTTCTGGGGCACCTCGCTGTGGGGCCGTAGTGTGTGTCCTCCGTTGAATCCTGCAAAGTAAAAGTAGAAACAGCAAATTAAGATAAACCCACAACAAACATTTAGGGAACTAAATTACTAAGCATAGCAACCGTTGATAGAATTTGAAGAGGAAAACATCGAGACACGAATTCGAACTTCGTAATTCGAAACCCCACTTAAGCCTGAACCACACTGGTTGCGGTACGTGCGGCACTTGCGGTAGCTGCGGCGAATCTGTACAAAATCACAACTCCGCCGCAACTGCCGCAAGTGCCGCATCCAAAAGGTGTGTGGAGTAACTTTCAAAACAAAGATGTGGTGTAGTATTTGAATAATGGTGTAACTGTTTCGGTTACTTTTGTGGTTTTCAATGAAACTATACATAAATTGAAGGAATATTAAGCATTTTTTGGCTGAAAAATGAAAGTAATTATTTTAAGTTAAGACATTCGATCGATGCAAAAGCGATATATTGGTTTGTTGGTCATATTTAATATATTAATGTTGCGTTTCTCGCTTCACAGGCTTGGAGAATATTTTTTTGTTATTACTTGTTATTTCAACAATGATTGAACAAACTGTGCAGCATGAAAAGTGAAAAATGTGTTACAAAGTCCAAGAAAACAAATGTAATATCAGTTTTTCCTTAAACTATTTACTCATTTCATTGCCTAGAGGCTATATTCTGTCAGAAGAAAACGATTTTTTATTATTTTAACCCCGTAAGATCAGCAAAAGAAGCGAAGGAAAGACACTGTAACATAACACCTTTGATTGCTTTGCTTGATGCGGTGGTGACCAGTCTGAACGTGCATCTGCCGCAAGTGCCGCACGTACCGCAACCAGTGTGGTTCAGGCTTTATCGCTTCAGCCCTAGTTTTGGACAGAAAAGCGAAATGTTGGAGCAACAGTCTGCCGTGCTCTTCACGCACGCCACATTTCGCGTTTGCCAGTGCGAGACAGATAGAGCGGTCGGGCAAAAGTGAAGGGGCCTTCATTTTCGCAACACACAACAGACACTAATCGCTCCGAGTCCACAATTTCCTTCTTCGGCCCGCGACCCGGATTAGTCGAACAAAAGGTTTCCACTCGCAGTTTGGTGCAGTGTCCCTCGGTGTGTGAAGAAAAAACACAAGTAAACGGTGCTACTCCTAGTTAAGCGTCGTCTAGGGCCAACTCGCTTCGATCATGCAGCTTCTGTCGGGACTGGTTAAAACAACGCTCCCCAACTACCTTTCCGGGCTGCCCATTCCGGATAGTTTCGGAGGATGGTTCCGGCTAGGATGTAAGTAGCACCGCATGCACATCCCATAATTCCCACTATCTGTCCCCTGGTGGTGTAATGTAGATTTAGAGAAAGCCGATTCGCTCAAGCGTTACCACCGGAGTCAGCTGGCTGCCGGAACTGGTGAGCCAAAGCGA
>NC_064877.1:43687500-43700000 GCF_943734665.1 Anopheles aquasalis
TTAATTACTGCTGCTATTCAATCGGGTTGCAAATAGTGTGCTACGACGCCGACATATCAATCAATGTTTAATTGAGGCACGTATATCCGGCAAGTAGTTTAACGCTGACACGCTGACAAAAAAAACAATTTCCTTAACTCCCAGGCGCGTTGCGCACTCGTGGACTCTTATTCATTTTATTGTTTGGTAGCTGGTAGAGCAACTGGAGACATTACTGTCACCTAGTATTTCAATATAATCCAAAATATAGAACATACTATTATATAGGAACCACCATAAGCAATGCGCCCGCCTATGGCTTAATTTTCTCGTACTTTGGTTTTTGGTAAAACCTCTATTATCGACATCATACCCGAATTGGACCGGTTTTCCAGAAAGCTAAGAAGGTCACATCACATGGCTCTGGAGAGCGTCGATTGTACGTGCGGGGCTTATGGGACATGCTGTTGTATGTCTATTGACACAGAACACCTCCGTGCTAAATGTCCCCGCACCACACACATAGTATCAGACTAGTTCTACGAATTCACAATACCATTTGCAAACACTGAAACCGTTCGATTCAACATGTTGCAGTGTTGCGGTGAAAAGAAAGAAAACAAAAACGCACGTCATTTCGTGAACCCGTAGGCCCCAACTGATAAGTTTCACTTTCAATTCGACAGATTACACGTACGAAATTATGAAAAACAATAGCGATCTGAAAAAAAACCTCTAGTGGTGGCGTTGTTGGAAGCTGTTAGGTGAAAAGAAATACTGGAAAAGTTAACGGCAAACAGAAAAATTCTAGTGATTGTTTGTGTGTTGGAGGTACGATGTGAGACGGTACAGCTAATGGAAATTACAAAATAAGCAAATTAATTTAAACAGTGATGGTCACACAACAATAATATGTACGAATCCTTCAACAGGGAAATGGTTCAAATACAAAACCTGATGTGTACACCCCCTCAAAAGACGCGAATTTGTTTAAAAATTTGTTTTGTTTCGAATTGTTCTACGGAAATATTCAAGTACTTACATCTTCGTACAAAAACTTTCTTTCGGTTTTACTATGGCACACACGTACACGACATTTAGTTTAAGTTCATTGTTCTCAACCTTTCCCCGGGAATCATTGGCTCGTTATTGCGGTTAAAACAATGAAACGTTTGGTTCGTTTGAAATTCACATCGCTGTATATTCGTTTCCATTTTTCGTTTTTAAATTCAATATAGAATACAATGTACTACACGTAAGTGTATGTATATATAATATATATGTTTAGTTTCTATCTCTTTAGAAAATGACCGTTTTTCTAATTATAAAATTATAAAAAAAAAACAAATTGTAGCACTTCTATGTTTCTCTCAATCCACCGACTTTGAATGTATTCACTCACTTGCCAAACGCAAGTGAGGTAAAAGAGAATTAGCAAAAGTCTGCATGAAAACCATAACAAAACTAAACCACGTTCCGGCGTACCACAGGGAAATACGGTGCTCTATATCGAAACAGCCAACAATAGAATGTGAAAGCTCATTTTTAGTTAATCGAATGAGTACGAGTAAATGAATGTTTTTTTTTTATGTTGCTTCTGTGTGACTGTGGTTCCTTAATTATTTTTTCTTTTATCCATTTGAAGATAGTTTGGTTTAGAAAAGAAATAAAAAAAAATTAACATGTCCGTTACTCCACTCGTAAGCTAATGTTAGCTCTTTTCTTTCGCTACATATAGATCTAACTACAATCGCGATGTGTTTCACTACTCCCTCGCATACGCTATGCGTACGATCAAGGGGAAACGGCATTTTAACTTCGCCAAATATGCTGCCACACGTTCTCCCGTATCCGGCGCGAGCGCATCAGCAGTACAAATTTGTGTTGTAAATGTAATCAGAAGAAATATTGTTCCACGCAGACGGTTCACTGTTTGATTTCTACTTGACGTGAGTCCCGCTCCCTAAATCAGTTCCTGCAGGGATAGTAAAGACTGGCGCAACAGGTCGTACTGTGCCTTTGCGTGCTTGATTTCCAATTCGGCCAGCTCGGTCAGACTGTAGGTGAAAAAAAAAAACAAAATGTAGTACATGGTTAATCACATATCTAGCACTGAACATTAAGGTTTTAATACCTCTTCTTGAAGGCAGCAACACGGCGTAATCGAAAACTGACCAGCTCCTCTTTCCCGCGCGCCGACATCGATTCGAACTTTTCGCATGCTTGCGTTTGTGCACTTTCCGCCTGGATGATGGTGGGATGGAAGCGAAACAAATGAAATGGGTAAGTATTTCCCTGGGTGCATATGGCATTCTCACTCAAAACAACACATTCCCTTCAATAGGTACAAAATAAAGTGTAAAACAATGGCATACATGAGTAGAAAATCTATCATGACAATTTACGTGCTATGAGCATTCGTACGATCTCTGGCATAACCGACAACTCATAAAAGGATGTTGGGAAGGGGTGTCCCGGATTCCTGACTAACAACATACAAAATCACACGCATGCAAACAACAGAAAAAAAACACGCAGGGCCACACAGGGATCCAATGCAAGGACCGGGTATTAAGCAATAATCAAATCCTTTCCCACCTCCTGCACTTCCAACGGCTGCCAAACGCAACACCAAGACGGACAGTAGTAAGAGAGACGGATGAAGAGAGAGAAATAGAAAGAGAGATCATTTGTTGAATATTGAGTCAGTGAAAACGCATTAACTAAGCCGACAGTAATCCGAAGCTAAATCTGGAGAGTGAATAATCAACATCCGTAGCGGACAGTGGGCACCGCACATACATACTTACCGCGTGAACGTCTTTGTTCTTTGCTCGAGCCTTTTCCAGATTCCGATTGGCCGCTTCGTACGCCGCTAGGCATCGTAGCCGGCGTATGAGGAGCGCTTTGGCTGCATTGCTGTCGCGTTGATAATAGCGAAGGGTATCACCGAGTTTCAGATCTTGATCACTAGCCACCCGACCTTCCATGTTCTGTAAATGAAGAGATAGAGAGAGATTGAGCAAATGTTCGGTACCGTTAATGCCCCAAACTTGATTCGTGTGGCATGTCGTAAATTACCCGTATCTTTTCGAAAATTTCCGCCGTTTTGGCAAGAAACTTCTCCGTCGACCCGTGCTCAGCAGTGGACAATCCGAGAAGTTGCGTTGCAATGCGCACATGAGAATCGGCTACGTCCTTGTGCTTATTGGTCATCTTTTCCGTGCGCAGTGCCGCTTCCTTCAGGTGCGCATGATACTCGCCCAGGAAGGCTAGCTCTCGCTCGAAGAAATCGTTCACATCTTTCACTGTGGCCCCCAGATAGATCTCGTCCGTCGTTTTGCCGAGGTTTTTCATCAACCCGCCGAAAATGTCAATCTTTTTCTTCATTTTCGCGCACAGATCTTGATCGTACACGAGAAACACCTTCAGGTGGGAATCCTCCCGAAAGACGGGATGCGAGGCGAGACGCGTCAGAAACACCTCATGCATCGCGACCGTCTTTTTAAAGGTGGCCAAATACTCGGCCTCCAGCTCTTGTTTCATCTTTTTGAACTCTTCCTTGGTCATGTTGCCTTCGCCTTCCCCCAGCCGTTGCAGTTTTTCACGCGACGCATCAAAGTCAGGTCTCGGTGGGCACGGTGGTATAATAAAGCCGGCGTACTCATCGTTCTCTTCGAACCGCTCGTGCAGCCAAACGAATTCTTCGTGCTGACGTACGACCAGAAAATCGCTCTTATCAAATCCGGCCAGATTCGTGCGGGTATGGACGGTAAACTTGACCCTCTCCTTTTCGCTCAATGCATCCGAAATGTCCACCTGGAATGCGGAAGAAGAGTGCGGAATAGAACGTCGTTGGTGCGCATTGGAGTGCCGCTAAACGTATGACTCACCAGTAGCGAGTTTTCCGGCAGAGCGGCCGGAGAAACGCTACTACCAGTTGATGGAATTCCTTCCGTCGATGCTTGTCGTGAAGGAACCGTTTCTTGTCCGGCAACTGTTACCGGGCTCATCGGCTTCCTCGGTGAGCCATTTTCTTCAATTCCGTCCTAGAGTATGCAAAAAAAAACAGAGAAGCGCATCACAACGTCAATCATTATCTGGCCCGCCCACAAGCATTCTTCCGTTCCGTTATCAGTGCTAGAGCGCCTTGAATGGCCCATAGTATACGTTGTCAGCGGACACAGGCGTACGTATGGTTACCACTTACCATCATGTTGAGGCGTTTCGGTTCTCAATTTCCGTAAATCTCCGTGAAACACACGAATGCGGGCTGGTATGGAAAGACGTCGCTTCCGGCACTCGTCGGTCGTTTGCACCCTCGGTGACTAATTGAAGTAATTGTCAGGGGATCGTGATGATAACGCTAGATGCGCGCAACAAAGGGTTGTTTTCGAGGGGGGCTGTTTAAACTCAGCGGCATGAAAACCGAACTACGAAAGAAACTCTCTATCCCGGCGCACCGTTGCAAGTTCATCAACATGCAGGCCCTTTTTTCTGCGCTATCTACTCTCTCTCTTGCGGCCCGTTTTCGTCGTTCCCTGGGAAAATGGACTTCGTCAGCACAAAATACGGCGAGCGATATGATAATTTGCGTCTCGCCCAGCTGTGCCTGCGTGCCGTGCGTGTGTTGCCGTGTGTGCACGTGTGTTTTTGCTTGTTGATCCGTCAAATTCGTCCGCTGCTTGTTTACGCCTCCAGGGGTTGAAAAGCTTTTTTGAAATTTCTTTTTAATTTCCCGCACGACCTCTCACTTTTGCTTTGAAAGATGATTGAAACTGAAACTAGGGAAGAGATCGGTTGTCTTTTTGTGTGTTAATTGTTAAAACCTCTTCCAAATTCGTACGGTTTGTCTGATCTGAGTTTCAACCGGAGAGACGTCAGACGGTCGGGTAAAAAAAAGGTAAACAAAAAATCGATGTTGTTTCGAGACGCCGCACGGAAACGGAAAAATGGAAATTACGCCGATTGAAGATTTAAAAATCACGCCGGATGTCGTTCAACCATACCCGGATCCTTCGGTCGGGCGCGAAGCGGTGATCGTGATTGATAACGGCTCGTACCAGTGCCGTGCCGGGTGGATGCTGAAAGATCGGCCGGCGCTCACCTTCCGCAATCTACTCGCGAAACCACGCAAAGATCGCAACAAAAAAGATGTGGAGACCACCGCGGCACCCGTGACGCAGATTGGCAACGATATCATCAATCTCGAGGCGATGCGGATGCAGTTGCGGACGCAGTTCGACCGGAACGTGGTCACACACTACAATGTACAGGAGCAGATCATGGACTACATCTTCACCAAGCTGGGAATCAACGCCGAAAATGCGGTCCCGCACCGTGTGATGTTAACGGAGTGCTTGTTCAATCCGAATTACTGCCGAAGCCTGATGTCTGAGCTGCTGTTCGAGTGCTACGATGTGCCGGGAATAGCGTACGGGGTCGACGGGCTGTTCAGTTTCTACTCGAACCAAAGGCCTAAAAATGGGATCATCGTGGCCACTGGCTACCACACAACACACGTAATCCCGGTAATAGCTGGCCGCATGGTTGTGGAGAATGTACGGCGCGTTAATGTGGGTGGCTCACAAATGATCGCCTTCATGCACCGATGTCTGCAGCTAAAGTACACGATCCACATGAACGCGATAACGCTTAGCCGGTGCGAGTTGCTGCTACACCGGTACGGTGAGTTTGCTTACGATTACTTGGAGTCACTGCGTAACTGGTCCGGCCTGGAGTACTACGAGCAGAATGTTAGAAAGATTCAACTCCCATTCAACCAACCGGCGGCTGCAACGACACTTACGACGGAGCAGAAAGTGGAAAAAAAGAAGGAACTTTCGAGGCGGCTCGCCGAAATTAACGCCCGCCGGCGTGAGGAGCGCATGGCACAAGATGAGGAACTGCTGTCGCAGCTACAACAGCTGCAAGAGTCAGCGGAAGATGGGGACGACATAAGCAATGGGCTGGCAGAACAAGGCCTTAAGGACACCGCCGAGCTAAAGCGCATGATAGTAACGGTGAATGCGCGTATCGAAAAAGCGCGCGCCAAGCTACTCGCCCAAGGTGCCGGAAGTTCACAGCCGCAACAGGACTCGGAGAAGCTACTGCAGCCACCCGCAAACATGTCCATCGAACAGTGGGTCGAAGAAACGCGCCGCAAGCGGGAATTGATTCTAGAAAAGCGGAACGCACGTAAGCAACGGAAGGCGGATCTTGCCAAGCGGCGAACGGCCGCAGCACAGGAAAGGATGCGCATCATTTCCCACTTGGCCCGCAAAGAAAAGGGAAGTGACGATTTTGGGATGCGCGATGAGGATTGGGACGTTTACAAGCAGATTAGCCGCGACGAGGATAGCGATCTGGAGCAGGAGAACGAGCGTTTGCTGGAGTGCGAAATCATCCTCAAGCAGTACGATGCTACGTATGAAGATCCGATGATGCTGACCGGTACCACTGCCGAACTCCACCAGCTGCATCTCGGTGTTGAGTGTATCCGAGCGCCGGAAATACTGTTTCAACCTAGCATTATCGGCATGCATGAAGCGGGGCTTCACGAGACGATTGATTTCGTGTTGAAGCTGTTCCCTCCTGAGCAGCGGCCAGGTCTTGTAGGGAACATCTTTCTTACCGGCGGGTGTGCCAAAATACGGGGGCTCAAGGAACGGCTGACTCGAGAAATGCGAGAGTTGTTACCGTTCGAAGCGCGATTCGAAATAGATATCGCCCGGGAACCCTCGCTGGACGGATGGAATGGAGCGAGTAAGTTTTGTCTTACCGAAACCTTTCGCCAATCGTTGATAACGCGGCGAACGTATGAGGAGTGCGGTGGTGAATATCTAAAGGAACACTTCAACAGTAACGTGTACTTTCCAACACCCAAAACGGCCGGTGGGTCCACGGCCGGATTTGTCGGTTGAAAAGAAAATAAAGATTTAAACAGTAACTATAGCGGTATAAATTTCACTGGGCGCTACGATCTTCGAACTTTTTTTCGAACAGAACAAGGTGATACCCTACTCGGTAAACATTTAGTTAAATTTGTACATTTCATCAAACTTTATTATGTTTTCTTATGAAAAGTTCTTCAATAAGCCTTGATACCGGTATTGAAACAAATGGGAAATCAATTCCGATTCCGTTTGGGTTGCTTTGACTTCTTTTTCTCTTTTTTGAGTTAGTACACACGCTCGGTGCTTATGCGGCATGAAACAACGAGGAGTTTAGATCGAGCCGTGGTGTCGGAAGCTGCAGTGCCGTGATGTGATGGGAGCTGTGGTGCTAGGTTGTCCTTAAAATCGACAATAATTCTGCATTTTGCATTCCCAGGTCGCTTGTGTCGTTCCTTTCCTTCCCCGTCGTCGTGTGTGATCCGTAGAAAGTGTAAGAATCGTTCAACCTGAACCAGAACGAATCGTTTATTTGTTGTATTTTGTGTGTGCAAACGCTCCGCTAGTAATCGCGACCAGCAGATACGTGCGTAGTTCTCGGGGCCGAGTTCTAGGCCTTCTTTTTCGACTCTTTCGCGTAGTGTGCTTCCGATATTGTGCATTAGTTTGCAGGTTTGTGGCCATCCACTACCTCCCGTTTTCTCGTCGTTGCTGTGCCTACTAATAACGCACGAGCGTCGTGGCACAGAGGCCCCCAGCCCAAAAGGGATCCGAGCCAAAGTGGTGTCGTAGTCCGCTACTAAAGGCGGCCCTGATTTGAGGGTTACAGCGAAAGAAAGTAAATCGTAAACCGTGAGATCGCTGGTGGTGTAACTTTAATCGACCGATGGATGCGACAGGAGCGTGCGGGGGCCAGCGTGCGTAAACGGTGGAGTGGGAAAGGCTCTTGCGTATTGCGTATAGAGAGTGTTGTTAGTGGAATGCAGGGGAACCAGCAGCAGCAGCAGCAGGGAAGGATAGGAAATGTCAATGGATTGAAACGGTGCGTTAAAAGAGCGTAAAATTGTGGCCAAAACCACCTTCTGGAAGGGAAACTAAAATTCATCCTTACGCAGCGGATTGTCTTGATGGGATGTTAAAGTTTCCTGCGGTCACCCTGAATTGTGTATCTTGAATTCCGGTCTACACTAAAAGCAAAGGTTACTGTGCGCGACCAGTTCGTTTTACGTAATTCTGCGTCTCAACGCCAAGTGGATCCGATTGGAGCCCTCTACTCGAGGATTGTTCAAAGAGTGTACAAAGATCCAAACACTACCCAATCCCCCGTGTGTCCCCAAAGGTGCAAAATGTCGATCGAAGAGCGCTTTAACGCCGCCGTCAGCGTAATCCGAGGGCTGCCAAAGAATGGTTAGTATACCGATCGCCGATTATTCGTTTTAGTCCTGTTTTTATTTCTGTCGGAATTTTGAACACTACGCGCCAGCAACTGATAAGTAAAACGACAAAGGTCTCTTTTAAGTCATGTTCATAAATCGTTCAGATAACATTGAGAGCACAACACTCAGCTGATAACTCGTGTTTTCGAATCGAACCCCTTATCTACTGCTTCGATGTGCTGTATTTTATTGAAATTGTTAGCCTGTTTTGCATTTGGATAAACTGAAAAATACACGATTAAACGACACTAGATGTGATATTCACCTGGTAATTGTCCAGAAACAGGAGCAATTATTTTTTTACACTGCCCTACTTAATTGGCCTTACCGGCGAGTATCATGTAACGCAGTAATTGCTACGTAGTTTCGATTACTCTAGCCTGCGTAGAGTTGTGCCGTCAGCTGTATCGTATGATTGATATTCCCACCCCGTGCTGCAAGATAGACCAGCCCCATAGTAGCAGAGCATTCAACGCCCTTATTTTGTAGGGTTATTTGACTATGAAGCTATGTTTGTTCAATATCGAGAATCGATTTACTTATAGTAATAAATCGATCCAAAATATTGAACAAACATAGCTTCGTATTAATGTTATACAATTCTGTATACATTTGGCTATTGGTAGTACATTATTTCGAAAGTTTCCACTAACCCATATTTGTCACTTGTACCTGGGATAGTGCAGAAAGCACGTACCTTTCATTTTGCGTAAACGTCCACGACCCTGGACGACGGTTTCACTTGCAGCTATTCATTTGGTTTGCAAATACACCGACCCAGCAATGAAAAATTGACTGGAGTAGCACCGAAACCTTTGAAGAACTGCTGTGCTGCAGTATTTCTTCTTCGCTTTTTTGTTATTTTTTTGTGGCGCTGAGTGTTTCGATTCAAGTGTTCAAAAGGCCTTTCCTTGAAGATGGCTGTTCTCCGCGACCCAAAGATCATAGATGACTGGCATGTTTGGTGGTTGCCCCATAAAGGCCCCCGGGTGCACTATCTCAACCCGTGGTCCGCTGGCGCTGCGACATCAAGGTCATAAGCTTTGTGTACAAAAAATCCAACAGATTTAACAAATGGAATGACCGACTGAAAAGATGGAATGAAGAAACAAATTGCCTTCTGCGAATGTGGTGCTGAAACATACGGATTATTAAGAGCTAATAGAACTATGTATGCCTAAACCGGAATCTTAATGACACTACCATATCTATTTGATTGTTATATCTGTATAACGTTGTAGCACAGGCGATATAAATTTTATCGCTAACACTAATCATATCATGGTAATGCTGGATATGTCTAATAATTTTCTTGTTTCTTTTCACAGGACCGTATCAACCCAGCAACGATATGTTGCTACGATTCTACTCCTATTTCAAGCAAGCCACGAAAGGCACATGTTGTGAGCGTAAACCAGCGTTCTGGGATGTGGTAAATCGGTAAGTCATCGTACGGTGAAGAAATAGTTTTAAAGAGATGTATCCCACGTATCGTTACTCTTTAATCCTTCCCTAGCGCCAAATGGGAAGCCTGGAACCGGTTGGGTGACATGCCGAAGGAGACAGCGATGCAGAAATATGTGGACGAGTTGAAAAAGGTAATCCTGCAGTTCGTTTGTTTGCTGATGTATCCGGACTGGTTAAGAGTTTTTTTTATTTCCAACTTTTAGATCGTCGAAACCATGTCGTACACCGATAATGTGGCCAACTTCATGGAGTACAACATGAGTGAACTGGATAATGTCAACATCAGCGATTTGGAGATGGTCGCTCCAGAGGCGATCAAGAAGGCAAGATCGCGCCCCAACTCACCGCTTGCCTCGCGTGAAGCCAGTCCTGTTGGGCGCCTCTCGCCTGTTACGCCTCCGCCAACGGCAGCGGTACAGAATGGTGCTACTCCGCTGGTGAACGGTCATGTCCATAAACCGACTGCGATCAACGGCTACCATCACCATACACACCAAGATCACAACCATCATCATCAGAGGAATGGTAGCGGCGTAAATGGTAGATCATCTCCAGTTAGCAACGGAGGCATTAGCTCAGGACCATCGGAACTCAGTGACGATGACGAATACATCGACACGATGGATGATGAATTTGAAAGCGAAATACCGGCGACGTCCGCCGTTTTCCGTCCAATCGAAGCAGTAAACCATGGGCATCACTACTACCAGCACCAGCGGAATGCTTTAGTGAACGGCATAGACAATAGTATCGTGCAAAGTGGTGGAATAGTGACCACGCAGATATCGCTCACCGTCGATCGGTTGAATGCAAACATGCAGCAGCTTTTGGGACGGGTCGATACCATTGAGCAATCCTTGGCCACACTACGCGATGAACAGCAGAGGCAGCAACAGCAACTGGCAAAAATTAGTGCAACGTCCATTGGAAACAGGCGCAATCGATCACTTCTTGGAGCATTGCCCGCCTGGTGGCCCTTCCCTGAAATAACACCGGCGACGCTGGCATTTATTATTCTTTGGCCACTGGTCATCAATCGAGTTACCAGTTGGGCGCAGAGAAAGAAACTTTAAGCGAATCGTAGAACCGTAAGGGATAACGAGCGGGTTGTGACACGTTAACATTTTGAGGCGCGGTTTGCCTTCTGCAAGGGAAGGGTTTCTGTTCTGTTGGCTCTGTTTATTTTGTTTGAGGTTCCGGGGGGGTTGAGGTCCTTATTGCAGCTTTTATATTACTCACATGGTTTACGAATCACAAAAAAAAAAGGTTTATTGTATATTTATAGCTTCAACTCTTCCACACATTTCCGGATGTTGTACTTGTAGAAGAGAGATATCGTATAAGCCATCCACGAATACCTTACTTGGTGCTCCAGAGCAATGCATTCCTTTTTCAAATACCTAGACGCGACGCAGCTTGCGATATTTTGTTATTGACGAACTATAATGGACCACTATCAGTTTCAACCATCGTAAAAGTGCAATTTTCTGTTATCCTATTGCTATAACTTATTTATAATGTATTGAAACGGCAACCTGATATGAACCATTGGAACATATTTTCGTACTAAGTATGTGAACAAAGCATATGTTTTAATAGTTTAAATATATGTTGGACCACAACAATGTATAGAGCGGCGACATTTTTTTTTCAATCTATAACTTTAAGGGTTACCATTTTCTAGTGAACTTATAGCATCGTATATCGTTTGGGAAACAGGGTCTATGGGATAGCTAAATTTATATGCTTGTAAATTTCTTTACAATCACGGGACAGAAGTTGGTTTATTGCAATCCTGGCTTACATACTCAAAGGTATTTCAATGTAGTACGACTAGGCGCGAAGGCTAAGTGCAGTGCCTCAAGTTTTTCTTTGTGGCTAACGCTATAAAATGAATAAATGCATGCGCTGCGAAAAGGCCCGTTTTCGTTCCTGTTTTCCTGTTGAATGAGAATTCCACACCTCAGTGGCTTATGCACGTGAACGGTTTCTTTGAATTTGCTTGCTAGCACAGAGGTGGTGCTATTTTTTACAGGGTTGCACGGAATGCTTTGCTGCTCAGGCTATCTTTTTTGCATGTCTTTTTCTCGCGTGAAAAACACGCGTTTCGTTGCAGGATGGATTTCGCCAAAAATATCCTGCAAAAATACGGCTGGAAGGAAGGTATGGCTTCGTGTTACTAAAGAAAGACGTGGTGTTGACTCCCGTTCAATAACACTGTTCGTATTTGGCTTCCAGGAGATGGGTTGGGGAAGAATACGGACGGAATCGTGGCACCGATCAAAGCCAGCCTCAAGTTCAACACGGCTGGTCTAGGGCAGGATCCGGCCAAGGATCTCACCAACAACTGGTGGGAACGGGTGTACAATGATGCCGCAGGGAATATTGCGGTAGAGAATGGAGGTGTGTCCGCAGGTGTACAGCAAGAACCGGTACGGTTAAGGCAGGTGGAGACGGATGCAGTAGAAATTTCAACTGCCGGCTTCTCTGTCCGAAAACTGAAGAAAAAGAGTGCGCAGGCTGGCGACGGTCAATCGCGGTATGGCACCAGCTTTTTACGAGCTTCCGTACTGATGGGAGGCACGGGCAAGGAGGAAACGGTTGCAAATCACACCAGCACGGAGGACATTGAGTACGCGCCGGTTAAAATGTTAACCGACGAAGAATTGTTCGCCGCCTGTGGTGGCAGAACGGCCCACAAGTAAGTTGGTTCCGTCGTTATCTA
>NC_064877.1:43702500-43707500 GCF_943734665.1 Anopheles aquasalis
ACCCATTTTCCTTGCGCCCCCTAGACGATTGGCACCCGGATAAAGTTACCGAAGCGCATGGTGCTGGTGAGATCAAGCGCAGTCGACATCCAAGTATTTGGCAGCAGAACAGCAGTTCCGCGGGCGAGGAAGGTTGTGAGAAACAATCGCTACACGCAACAAATACGCAGCAACAACAAACATTCGTAAAACGACCGCTCATGAATGCGGCTTTCGAGGAGCAAGGTACAAAAGATACGATTGCAGATGTGCTGCAAGCGTACGGCATCGAGACGGCAACGGAGCCACCCATGAAACGGCTCTGTCCCGCTGAAAAACCTTCGATCCGATCCATTGCATTTGGGTACGAGGAAGTGAATGTTCTTGAAGCGATGACACTACTCGAACGAGGAGAGTCGCCGAAACGCAATCGCAATCCGTTTCTGGTGGCCACAAATGCGGCCGTTTCGTGCCGTGAAGCATCGAATGCGTTACTCTCTCCCACAAAGATTACACCGAGTAACCGTTCGCTTCTGCAGAACGTAAGCCCGGTGAAACGTATTGACTACTCTGCCTCGGGTCAAACCTCGGGACAACGGGACTTTAAAGTGACTAGCCAGTCCGACAACACAGCCACCACCGCGGTCACCGCTAGTCGGTTGAGCCGGTTCAAGCGAACAAACACGATCGCGAGCTGCAGCATTTCGGCGGGGCAGAAAGTGATAAGCAGATTTTTCTGCTCTCAAACTTCCACGGGGAGTACTGGTACCGTGAACAACGATGGAGATCCGATACAGGACCCGAAAGAAGCCACCGTTGAATCTCCAACAGCGATTGTTCGTAAGTTTAAAAGTAAGCAAGAAACACAAAAATTAGCCGCTGCTGCCCTGTACCTGCGATCGCCCGAAGCCCAACTGAAGCTGCGTGGTGATCGTACACCGGAAAAGCGTAGGACGGGCTGTGACTATGGGACGGGCTTGATTGAGCCAGCTTCTCCATCCGTGGAAGAGGCTCTGGTAACAAAAGTAGATAGTGGCATCGGTGGAATTGACGATGAAACGAATGCTTCTGAAGGGGACGGTTTAAGTCTATCGCAGAAGGAGAACGATGATAACGCATTGAACACTGTCGCTGCCGAGAGCAGCGAGACGAAAGGACGAAAAACTGTACGTCTGAGCTTGTTCGAGCGTAAGCATGCGACGAAAATCGAATCCGAGGAGAACATGGGATCTGATGATCTTGCCATCGTGCTTGACGACGATGCAAGCGACGGTGGTGCTGAAGGAAAGGCAGAGAACCGTACGGGTAATGAAAGTACTAAAACTGATCTCAACACCGAGCGTGGCAAACCTACATTCACGAACACTGCCGGTGGCCATACTAGAAGTGAGAAGAAAACTAATTCCAAGCCCAGCTGCCGTCGGCCAGGCTTATCCGCCGTCCGGGGAAAACCTTCGAAAGATGCAGCTGGACTAACGCAAAGTCGACTGTCCATGTTTGGTTTCCAGAAAAAGGTTCGTCATTCATTGTTGGCAGTATAAAGTTGAGGAGATATTTAAATAACTTTCTCTTCACGTTTTCAGTCTTCAATGCAGCTGGACAAACGGTAGCGGTACAGCGGTCGACTGTGGCTACGGATGAATATGGTGACGATAACTGCTCAAATGAATATCGTTTAATTTGTTCTCTTATTTGTTCAACATTGATAAATCGTATAAATATTTGTTTGTAAAAGAAAAGTATTCTCATGGTTTTACTATTCCGCCAGACCGGGGCGCAAGATGAATGATGGACAAAAGGTAGTCATGCTATTTCGGATGTTATCTAATGGCCCTCCTGCTAAGGGACCTGGGATACGACCTGGGGTTCGACTCAAAATATGTTCACCAGTTACAGTTTATTTAGCTTAAAATTGTGTGTACTTGTCAGTAGTAAGTGGCGCTGTATACATTCAGTGTTTCGAACATTTTAAAGATTGTTTCTTATTATATTTTACGTTCAACATCCATTTGGGGATATCTGCGTTGTAGAGCTTACGGAATTGGGTCGATGGCAACTGGTTGCATTTCACGAATTAAATCCAAATTACATGCATGCATGCTTCTTGCTAGCGGGGTACCTTCAACACCCCCTACCAATGGTGGTCTGTAGTTCTTGATTCTTCTTTTCAGGAACCAATCTATCGGTTCCATTCGCCGCGGCTGGAGTGTTATTAGGAAACGGGGAATTCTTACGAGTAAAAAGTGAACGCCCAGTGCTTGAGAATGATCCTGTATCCTGTGCTGTTGATACGATTGCTTACCCTCCGAGCGATTTACTACCAGTACAAATAATGCTATATATCTTATCGAGAATCTCTCATCGTCGTTTTGAAGTTGGGACTCATCCCGGGAATCTAAGAAGAAATATATGCGTAGCTTCCGGCTTCGTGCGCTGCCGAAGTTACTTTTGACTTATAGTAGTGTTATCATGATTTCTTGCTCCGATACCTTGCCGGTGCCGGGCATCGTCCTAGTCCTTGAAGTGTGGCTTTAAATATTTGAGCATGCCAAACGTGCGGAACCGCTTCACGCCAATCACCTTGTGCAGCTCGGCATCGCAGATCGCAAACTGTTTGTTCTTCGGATCGTACAGATTGCGCTCCTTGATGATGGTCCAGATCTTCTTCACTACCTCGTGGCGCGGCAATGATTCGGCACCACACAGCGCCGCCAAATCGGCGGACAACGTGTACGGGCGAGTGTACCCCGTACCACGAGCACCACCTTTCTTGGCACCCCCGGCGGCCGCCTTTCCCTTTGCTTTCGGTTTTTTCGCCTGCTTCCAATCCTCGTCCGAGTCGGACTCCGAATCGTCCTTGCGCTTCTTGCCCTTATTGCCTCCCTTTGCACCCTTTGCTCCCTTCTGGGGTCTGTAGTCCTCATCGCTGCCCTCCTCCTCCTCCTCCTCATCATCATCCGAACCCGAGTTGTCCTCACTGTCCGAGTTTTGTCTCTTCTTCTTTTTCGGTGCTGGGCCACGCTTTGCCGGCGTTCCCCGCTTACCGCCACTCTTGCGGCCCTTCGGTTTCTCATCCTCGGAGTAATCATCATCGTCGTCGTCTTCGTCGTCTTCGTCCTCCTCGTCTTCCTCCTCGTAGTCGCTGCTCTTGTTGGATTTGCTCCCCTTCTTACCGCTTCCCTTCTTATCGTCCTCGTCGTCCTCTTCCTCCTCACCCGACGAGCCCTGCGAGTTGACGTACTCCATGACGAGATCGTCCACTTCCTTCTTCCGCGCGGACAGGTCGCAGCTCAGATTTTTCTCCAGCTGCATCCGCACCTTTTTCACGGCCGTTTCCTCAAGATTGGCGTCTTTCAGAATGACTGACAACGGGCATGGGAAGGAGGCGTTAGTGAAAACATCCAATGGCGTTCGGCCGGTGGCCGATCTCCGAAACTTACCCCGGATTTCTTCGCGCAGTTCTTCCTTCGAAGGATTACTTGCCATCTTGCTGCGGGTGTGCGGATTTTATCGGTTAAAATCCGTGACTAGGGTACTAATTAGATGGGTTAAACCAGTTTTAACGTTCGTTTTCCTGCGATTTACGGTACCTCGTGCTTAACTTCCACCAACAATTCTTCTTCTTCTTTGGAATTTGGTTGTCTTCTTCTTCCAACAAGCGGGCAATGTGTGTGCGTGAGGACGCTCAAACTCGGTTGACGGCGCGCTTGACAGTGTTGTTTATGCCAGCAAGTTGAACGGGGATGTGGATTATAATATGAAATTAAACTAATTAAAACGAGAAATAGTTTTTTTTGCAACACATAAACACAATAATTCTTTTTCAATTCAAAATGGAGGGCTAAAGAGATGCAGTGAGCAAAATGTAGGGTAAAAACAATCGATAGTTTACACAAAAGTACGAAACAGCCGGTCGTAAACGGAGAAGGCCAAATTTTTTACAGTGTGTCCGCGCTTTTCGCAGCAAACGAACGCATCAAGTGTGGAGTGCCGCGGCGTGAACGGCGGCAAATTGGGGACCTGTTTTGTGTATTTCGGCTGGAAAGGCGAGTCCATGTTGACCAAGCACCACACCGGCCACCAGTTCGACGGATTTGAGTGAAAATCGGCCCCTTCGACCGCTGCTAATCTCGCTAGAGAGCATCATTTCGTGCCCGCTTGCCCGCTGCCTAAAAGCCGAGGGGAGTTGGGTGTGCTTGCCTGCATTCTTCTCTACCTTCGTCCACGCGGAAGCACGCGCGCGCACAGTACCGGGTACAGCTTCAGGACGGTGTCGGACGGACGACGACGGGCTAAAGTACGCCTCCGCCTCCGTCACCCGCAACACACGGCGGCAGCATCTTTTTTTCCCCAGCAGTAGCAGCAGCAGCAGTCGCAGCATCATAATCATCATCGCGCTCATCTTTATTCGATTGTTTGCAGCAGAGCCCGCTCGTCCCGCTCGCGTACCGCAAAAGTGTTGCTTCGGCCAAGCGAGGGTGACTTGGGAAAAAGTAGGGTTGCCCGCGCGCCAGCGTACCTAATTCGCGAAAAGAAAAAAAATCGCGTTTGTGGTTGTGTGCGTGAACGTGTTAGTGAAGTGTGTGTGTGTCCATTTCGCGAGAAAAGCCAAACCAGCGGAATCCACCAAGCATCGGCGACAGCAGCAGAAGTTGGGAAGCAAATATGGATTTCGATACGATGACGACGACGGCTGGTACTAAGGAGTCGGCAGCAGGGCCGATTTTGCCAGAAACGGCCACCCCCGCTGTGGAAGAAGCCGGGAAGGTCAACAAAAACGGTAAGTGATGCAGCATTTCATGTGGCCAACACTGTGATTTGTTTTGCAGCCAACACCAACTTCCAACAATCGCAACGGAACGCCTCTTAAATATTCCGGGAAAAAGAGATCATAATTCCAGAATCCACCTACCCCCCACCCCCTTCTCCCCTGATTCATGGCGGTCAGTGAGTGTGAAACGGGATTGTTTATTTACAACAGCTCTGCCGCAAAATCAAGAAATCAATATGAAGCGGGTAAC
>NC_064877.1:43717500-43727500 GCF_943734665.1 Anopheles aquasalis
ACCCGCAGACCTTTACTGCGTGGAATATTCGTAGTTAAATATGGAAATTCCAATAATACTTGTTTTTTAACAGACAGTATAACGTATGGAGTGAAGGATGATTATTTTTGAAATTTGATTAACACTTAAAAGGTCATACGTTAATTGTTATCCCTTTAAAGTATTTGGGCGTTATTATCTAACTGAAGGGCATCGTAATGGACACAAAACGGCTTCCCTACTCATCTACAACCTGTAGATCGAGATGGCAGCTATCAAGCATCTAACAACCATCCGTGATAATTCATAAAGTAGTATAAACAAGTATTTTTCCGTACTACCTGTGTTTGGGACTGAACATTTGCGGCAAGTTCGTCCAACTTCCTTCAATAGACAAGTGATCGTCGAGTGAAGGTCGGAAGAGGTCATAAAAATCATAAGGCGCAAATTCGCGCCCCTTATACTACCGTGTGTTGATTGATCAGTGTTGTTAAATGCATTTTTGCTGCGCATATTTTGTACGTCCTCTCAAAACTTCACCAAAAAGGGCAATGATCTAATTCCCGACCCGAAGCTATTGATTAAATGCAGAACATCTTATCACTGCTACTGCGCAGGGATGGACATTGAGCTGGGCGGTGCATTAGGAGAGGGTCACTTCGTCGTCATTCAGCACGAGGCAGGATGAGCTGAATTCATTGCACCTTTTCAAAAACATGCCAAGTTCAAGGCTGACTGCATTTTAGCAACAGTTTACATTATGTGCCGTTTATGTGTGCACGAGTTTTATTTTCCCGCCGGAGCGATAAGAAATGGTAGGGCACAGAAAGCATGGCGAAACATTTTTTCGCAGCGTGGCACTTGAGAACCAGTGGTCGATCATAACCTTCAAGATTCCCGTAAAGCTAGCTTGCTGATAAGCCATCGAGCGTGAAGAGATTAAACCGTTGCCCTCTGAGAAAGCGCTCAATTGGAGCTTCTTACGCAACAATTGTGTAAATGGTTGAAACAGATTAAGGTGATATTAAAACAGCCCGTTCTGTAGCTTTACGGCAATATAAACAATTTACTTTAAGGAAAGAAAACGAAGGGAGGGGGTTGTAGATGGCCGGAATTAGGACAACAACTGCGCAAACCATGTTCTGAATTGGTATAGTATTGTTCAATAAATAAAAAAACAAACATGCTGGTCCATATCGTTCAACATATGAACCGAGTTCTGTTCAATATTCAAATAATTTACACGAAATACCAGACAAATCCGCGTTGTGCTAGGAGGCATCGTTCAATGTTGAGTTATTTTATACGCGGCATATTGACGCTTCAGAATGCGCTTATGACGAGGATGTTTCGTGTTCGAGGAAAGGTATGACGAGGATGTTTTCGAAATCAGTAATTTTTCAATATCCCTTTTGCTGCGTGCTTTCGTAAAAAGCCGGACCAACCGGTTTTACTGACGGATGTCCTAAATCCTCCAGAACGTGAGAATCCGCCTTTCTAGGCTAGAACTGAGACGGGCTAGTTTGGAACATTGAACTGCTCTCTATGAGCGTTTTTTTTGTTTTTGTTATGCAGATATATATTGTTTGCGACGCACTAACGTTTTCCACAACACATCATAGCAAGTCAATCCGTATGTTATTCGATGCTTGAGCCGATCGGGATTGAGCCTCAGACACAAACACTACTGCGATACGATGTGATCTCTGGACGAGGAACAGACCTTGAAATATGGCAAAGAAGATGCCTGCGGACTTTTCTTGGCGAGAGAGCATCTCTATGTTGCGTGTCTCTGCCCGGGCCGGTGTGTTTGCGCCGTGGTTTTGCTTCAAAGCATCGTTTGCTAAAGTTTTTTGAACTTTCTTGCCCCCGCGACCGCAGCGTACCTAGCCTGGCCTGCTGCGCTGCTCACATTCGCGTCAGCTCGCGCGTTTCGTAATTTATTTACCCAACATTTTATTACTCTTCTCCGATTTTCATCGCCCTTTCCTGCTTGCTTTCCCCGCTTTGGTTTTTCTTCTCTTCTGCTACTCCTTTCTTTTGTGTAACTTCGTTTCCACTTCGTGGCTTCTTGATGTTGATGATGCTCGATCCGCGTTTTGTTCGCCCATCCGCCTGCCGTTGCTGTTTGATTCCTTCTTTCGGCCACAGGTGAGCGACCACCACAACTACCACCAGCCACCAGCCACCAGTCATCATCATCATCATCATTAACATCATCACCAGCTCCGCAGCCAGTGGGGGACGGCATCCAACGGAGAAATAACGATGGTTTTACAATTTCTCCTTTCTTAACCCGTTCGGTTATGCTGTTGGCGGCCCACAGCCGAACGATCTTTGCGCCACGACGTTCCACAACAGAACCTGCCGACCTCCCGGCACGCCCGGAGCAGCATTATCATATTTCCCGTGTGTTCTGGCCACGCTCTTCGTCCCCGTTCGCCTACCATCCACCAAATGTTGCCCATATCCTATTTTGTGCTTGAGCACGATATGTGTGGTGTGTGTGCAGGGTTGAAGAACCTGGCTAGAATTTCCAATCCGCTTTAGTTCGTCGTAGGTTGTGGCACTGGATGGATGTGGGCCCACGGTTAGTGCATCATTCTTTTGTCGTGAATCGTGTAACGCAAACAGAACGATTTCCGGTAGAGTGTGTGTTTCGTGGCTCGGACCAGTGAGAAATCGTTTTTATTTTACAAAATGTAAACCAAAAAAACAGTGATTGCACTGGAACCAAACGAAGGCTTTTCTCACTGCAAGCGTCATTATGGCGCATTATGTAAGTAGATGGAGTTTTAGGAATTAACTACCTAAATTAGACGTGTTCGGAAAATGTTCAGAGGTTTCCCAGCCTTCTGCGTCGTCAACTTAGCAACCGCAACCCCGCCACCTTAGCAACCGCGTTGTTGGCGTTGCTCGAAACTGCCACAGACTCCCGGAGGGATGATTCCTGGTGTTCTGTTCTTTACCTCACACTCTACTCTACGTGTATCATCCGATCATCCGAACGACGCTGACGCTGCAGAGGTGTGGCTAAGCAATTAGAACGGCCAACGGTATTCCATTAGCCGTACCCAGACGGCACCGTGCATATCGTTGCCGCGGCTCAGGCTGGCTCACGGATAACGGAATCCAAATGCTTTTACGCAGCAGCAGCAGCAGCAGCATTTCACCATCCATCGATCACCCATCCCGAGCCCTATTGTGCCTATTGTGCGCAGCGTGCGTGATCGCGAATCGCGCCCCAAAAAGGAGGCACCAAAACGGGCAAAGGGGAAAATGGCTGCACGAGCAGCGATGATGATGATGATGCTGATTCATAAATCGAAACTGTTCTCGAAGCTCTTACTCTCCGAGACAGTGTTTCTTTTTACCTTCTCGTAGGAAGTGGTGCCGCTTATCGCACGTGGGGTACCTAAGGTAAGGCACGCAAGGCTCGATTATCCTCCATTTTGCTGCGCACCATCGGGCGTATCTTATCTCAACTCCGCCCGGGGGGGAGTCGTTTGGAGGTCGCGGTCCCAATGCTTCTATTCTTGGTGAAAGAGCGAGCGAGAGAGAGAGACGAGGAGCTGCGCAATAAAACAATCTGTTGCATTGTGTTGTGATTGTGCGGTGAAGGTTGTAGTTGATCTTGTTCTTCTGATCTTGTTCTTCGAACATCTTCCTAATGGCGGTCTCGTACACCGTGTCTCCACCGAACTCCGAGCCTCCACTTGTTCTTACCCTGGTTCCTGGTCGATCGCGAAAGTCCTTCAGCTTGAAGCAAGTACACAGAACGAGCGATAACGGGGATCTTATCGGATGTGTTTACAGAAGGCACCATTGGTACGCTTCTAGCTGGCTCGCAGCAGCTTTATGACCAATCATAAACCATCAGCAGCGCTTCAGTGGATGAGGGCCTTCGGTGCCTGCGTCCACGTTCCTGGCAGGTTGGTTACATCGTCTCTCTTTCTCTCTCTCTCTCGATAAGATTGATCGAATGTGTGCACCAACATCGTGCCTACGAGCTTGCTCCGGCCACCTAACGGCCATTATGATGTTTCTTTCACAGAGAACTGGCTAACCGGTTTCGTTTTCCTTCGACACCGATAACGACTATCTGGGACCGAATTCTCCCCCTGGTAGCCACCAATGTCGCGATAGTTTTACGGACGGACACGCCTGTAGACTCTTCTTTAATAGGCCGAACACCCTTCCGAGACGAATTAGGGTCGGATAATGATGTGGCGATCGTTTTTTAATGCATTCCGTCGGTCAAGCATCGGCTCCAGAGTGCCTGTGTACCCGCAGTGCCCGAAAGAAGGGAGTAAAGGTGCCTGGCGCGCCCCCGACTGAATGTCCTTAGACCCCGGAGTGGGTGGTGATCGGGCAAGGCGCTGCCGATGTCAAAGTTAATGACGCATCGTGCCTGTGTGCGAGATTTCACAAACACCAATTCCACTCCACCATCGGACAGGTAGACAGACGCGAAGAACAGCACGAAAAGCGGTCGCGAGCGAGCAACTTTCGAGTGAAAGGGAGCGGGATGCGTGTGCTCTAGTAAGAAGAAGAAGAAGAAGAAGAAGAAGCCCTAGCTGATCGCGAAAACGCGTAACGCGACCAAAAGGACGGGTACTGTCTTGCCCTGGCCCTGGCGGCGGTGGCGGATTGATGAAAGGGGACGAAGGGGGTGAAGACGAGAGACGGCGGTACCACACCCGTGACGCGTGTGCTAATATATGGCGCCCGGGGAGAGCGCCGCAGCGTAGCGCAGCGCAGCAACAGCCATCATCGTGGCAACGGTGCTGTGCGCGAGCGGCCAGTATAATCAGCGAACCGGGCGGGCGGTTCGAGATCTCGTCGGTCGTCGTCTTCGCCTCCTCCCGGGCACCGGTTGCCACCACTCGCAGTTGAAACTTCACGCCGTGCGGAGGTGTGTTGTGTTTCGTCGACCGGTTGTGTGCCATTTGCTTGCCGGTGTCGGACTTCGGAGCATCGTGCCAGCATCGAGCATTTTTGTCTCCCGAATAATTATCTCACCGGGAACCCGCGCGAGTGATTTTAGCGCAGAAGGCGATGAATGGTATTTGTGGGTAGCATTATTAGGTGAAGCATCCGCATCGCATCGCGGTTTGATCGACGTTACCGCACATAACGTCGTGTGCATTGGCGAAAAAGGAAAAATAATTGCCACGTACCACGCGCACCCAGCCTTCTTCGTCTGTTTCTCTCGCATCGATTGCGGGATCGCGGCATTGGAAAACGTTGTGCAGACAGGCGGATTGTATCGTAGTATCGAGATCGAGCGTCGATCGTCTTATGTGTGAGAGGAAGACGCGTACTCGATCGCTTGCCAGCCGTGGCGAGAAAAGTGTTTAATGAAACAGGGAAAAACGATGGTGATCGGTGCCGAAAGTGGGGTAGTTTTTATGCGCCCAGTGTGTGATGGTTGACGTGACACACTGCGGGCACGATTGTACCACGTAGAGTGTTTGTCCGCGTACAGTGACCAGTTACAGTGCGGGTAACCGGGAAAATGATGTCCAAATTGTCAAACCGCTTATCGCTCAACTTTGGCCAGCGCAGCCGCTGCCGCCACTGGTTGCCGAGGGAAGAGATGGCACAGGGAACGTTACGTCTCCGATAGGCCACCGCGCGGTCAGATGAAAAATTCATTATTTTCTCAAGACCACCAGCTCTGTGCGATCGTCTGAGCGCGGGGTTGACGAGAGGTTGGGCGAGAGTGTTCGGTCTAGCGACAGACCACCGTGCTGCTGTTGTGCTAACGTGTAACGAAAACTGTGCATCAAAGTGGCAACGACTGGCTCGCGCGCGGAGTAGGCGGTGGTGGTGCTGCTGCACACTCGCGACGACATCAAAATCCAAAAACCATTCGCCCGGAAACAGTGAGTGAGAGTTTTGGGACCCGCTAGTGTGGTGTGGTGTCGCGTGGCTGGCTGGCTGGCTGGCTCGCTGGCTTTCGGAGATCTGCTCCAGTGCAAGTGGTTTTGCCATAAAGTCAAGAGATATTCATTATTCCGTTGCCGTTGTTTCGTGGAAAAATTGCCGATGTCATCAAATTTTGGCCACGGGCGCAGCAGCAGCGGGCAGTGAAAAGTGTGACCAGATCTACGGAGAGAGAGAGAGAGAGAGAGAGAGAGGAAAAATCAATCGAATCCACGACAATGGAGGGAGATATGAATAGTTTTCTCTTTGGCGTACGTATCCCCACGGTGGTATCATTACATTTATAGCAGATTAGAGCAATAGAAGGGAAAAGTCACGTCCCGTGAAGTGTTTATTTGTTTCATATGGGAAACGTTGGGTTGGGTGTGTCTGGTCTGGTTACCATGAGCTACGTCGCCGAGAGTCAGAGTTGATCATTCCTCACCACGCATCATGATCCTCATATGCTAGGGGGCTGCGAGTTGGGCAATTGTTTCAATACTAGAAGTATGCACAGCTGTTCTAATGCTCTTGTTCTTGTTGTATCGGTATCGGACAAGTTTCAACATCTGCCAACTGCATTATGGAATGAGGACAGACAATCATGCTGAAGATCATGGTTGCCGTAGCTCTCTTCGATGAAAACCAACCCCTTCACTGCTATCACGATTGACACGAATGACTGGAAAACAAAAATCAAACTTGAAGTACATCCAGTTGGCTTTATTAAATAAGGAATGGCCTCACTTTTGTGCGCTAGAAGTGGATGTTGTTGTGACTTCAAGCACGAAACAACATTTCCTTCCTACGGCCTAGAACCCTTTTATAACTAGTCCACGCATTTCCCGGTAAATATTGTTCCGCACAAAAGTGCTCAAACTCGAAAAGTGAGCGCTGCGCTGCGCTACTCGCCGGTGAGAGCGGTGAACGGCGACAAAATATGTACCACGTCAACAGTAGGCCGGCGTGTTGAAGCACGGTTCAACATACTCGCCGAGCTAACCGCATGTCGCTTAGTTGCTGAGTGCGCGAGGTCGCCGCGCACAGTCCACTGTTAGTAGTATGCCCGACGCAAGTGTTGGTGGAGCAGCGCTATGCGAAGCTCCGGGCAAGTTGCCACCCCACTCTTCCCCGGGGGGGGAGGAGGACCACTTTTTTATGGAGCCGGTCTCTCTCTCTCACTGATCGTCTGAGTCTGCGTGACATGCCTCTAGTAGCCGCGTCCAATCAAATCGGAATTGGGAACAAAAAAGCACGTGCTCGCGCTCTGGAAACTGTCGACGTCAGCAAACCTGCTTCGCGCCGTCTGTGGCGCTTGTTCGTTTGGTCTTTCTAGTGGCATTTTTTTTTTGGGGTGCTGACATCGTGTTGCTAGTGGCATCCTCCAAATCCCCTAATCCTCCTCGCATCCTTCTTCCAAAGCTCAAGAATGTTCATCTCTCCGGTCAATGAGAAGGAAGCGAGGGCAGGAGGACGCGCTGGAACCGGTAAACCGGTTTCATGCCGGTATTTTAATGTATGCATCTTCGCTTCTCCCGGGAGCGTCCCAGTGACGCAACTGTCGAGAGAAAAGTTATCGAGAGATATTTGTACCACCCAGAGCTCCCATTGACTTGACAAACGGTGTTCTGATGTTGAAGCTTTTTTGGGGGAGTGGAGCTGTCGCCGGGGAAAGGATTTGCCTACGATGGCGAATGCGTAGCGTGTTGTTGAAGCCATGGATCGGATGACCTCAATCCCGGGCCCGGCTCGGCATAATGTCTGTCGAGGGTCATTGGTACCGCGCCTCATCATCATCATCATCATCAAGGCCGGCCATCAAGGTATGTGTTGTTGCATGCCGAAACCACCGACCTCACCGGCGGCAATGGCAAAACCAAACGCATTACGGCAATGGTCACGCCAGCCAGAATAGAAATGTTTGCGCGGTGACAGGAAACGACGACCAAAGAACGAACGGCCCGGTTTCCCGATTCTTCTGTCGCGCTTTCTACTTTGCTTCAACAAACAACAGACGGACGCGTTTCTAGATAACGGGACATTCGACATTCTTTGCCGCCCGATTGGGCTGGGGAACACAAACCATCGTTTTGTCATTCTCGGCGCGTCCATTTCTGCTGAAGATTGATATCAATATTGTATATATATCAATGTTGTATCGCTTTCCAACCTTTCTCCATCGGTACCGCCTACGGTTTTCTTGAAGGAAACAGGAAGGAAAAAAACACACTTGTCTCTCAATGTTTTACTTTCGGAAACGTCCGGATGACCTCATTATTCTATGTCACCGTACGATCATTAAGGGAGGACTTCGGGGTATATTTTTTTTTGCGACACATATTTTTAACATTTTTCCCTGAATGCTCATCCTATTGTGTAAAAGTTTTGGATCAATCGAAGCAAAACTGACAAAGTTATAGATTTTTGAAAATTCGCCTTTCATACAAGGCTCCATGCAGCTCGCTACATTGAAAAGTGTTTCCCAAAACCAACGTTTTCAAAGTCGGTCGGGCCCATCGTACCGTAAAAACTACTGGACCGATCGATTCTAGATTTTTAGCACATAATCTGTACACTCTTTGCCAGGTAGCCCCGTCGAGATATCATTAAAATGGTTGATACTTTTTTTAGGAATATCAACAAACACTCTGCGGGGCTATCTAGATAAACTTATAATGTTTCTAACGAATATTGATTTGTATATTTAAGATGACCCGTCATGTCACTACGATGGGCACCGTAAAAAGGACCCTTGTGACGACACGTCTACCAAAATTTGATGCCACGGATTAACTTTTCGATGAATTTACAACAAAACAATACCAAATATTCTTCATAAGATGCAGATTAATATGCCATTTGCTTGAAAGAATAAAGTTCAATGGTTACGTCACAAAAAATCGACAAAAACGGCCGTTTTTTTCGGCCCGAAAATACCAAAGTGCCAGCGATCGCCCCTTGCTTTTTTTCCTATTATGAATTCGTCTATACGCCTTAAAACTGCAAGCATTTTTCAAACTCTACGGCCTCGAGGAATGAAACTGCTACCATAAAATGCGCTCCTTCCAATCTCACATTTTAAAACGGATCATTCCTTACTCACACGTGAGAAACACCTTAACCTTTCACTGTCGCCGGTTGAGCCACGTGCTTCTTGCTGTTCTTTCGTTTGGTGGTATTTCATCAACCAAACCGGTTCGCTCGGTGTGCGTCTCGGTGAAGCTGCCGAAGAGAGCACCATTCACTTGCGGCGTTGACCCGTTGGCCGGTGGCCCCAGAGCGTTCGTAACACTACAGCGTTGTCTGTTCATGAACCGGTGATATTTATCCTCGTGTCGTATTCTCCTTCTGTCTGGGTGTGGACCGAATCTGGTTCGAACGGATTTTTTATCACACCGAAAGCCAGTGTCCTTTCCACAGGATGTAGACCGCAAAGGGTCGGTGCGAAAGGGGTTTTGCGTAACTAGTGCAGCATTAATACGATCCTTTCACTGATTCGATGTGGCACGATCGTTTGATATGGTGCGCCTGGTGAGAGGTGCATTTATTTCGCGTGAAAGTTGTAAAAGAAATGTTTTAAACCATGACTCTATGCTGCTGCTGCTACTTTTGATCGACATTTTTCCTTGTACTACTTCCCTTGTGCAAATGAACGAAGCTAGAGGTACTAAATTGGGTTATCTTCCAAAGAGCGGTCGCTCGCCGGCGACAGATGAGGATAAGTTCGTTAGATGTTGGAGGTTTGATCCTCGCCATGTGACGTCAGTGGCGGCCCTCGCACCGTAGAGTATGGTTAGCATCGTTGCTAATTGAATATTGCACAATAGCAGCAGGCCCCCCTCCCTCCCAAACCATGAGTAGAAACCCAACGCAAACGCAATCCCTGTCCTGTGTAAGGCTTCCTTTTTTCCACCAATTGCATAATCGGTGGCCAAAGCATAGGCGGCCCGCCGGTGTCGACGTGTTTTGTGACTGATTAGGGAACGAGCGTTCGTTGTGTTCATGTTTCCTCCGTTTTGCTCCTTTCTCTATATTTCATCTTTAATGGTTTATGTTATTTCTTTTCTATTTTCATGTTCTTCCTCCCTATAGC
>NC_064877.1:43735000-43740000 GCF_943734665.1 Anopheles aquasalis
ACATTTTCGTAACACCACTATTTCTGAGCGTGTATCGTTTTTTTTAATGAAATTCTTTTTAAAAGTTCACTTTTCAGTAAAAGAAAGTAGAAAATTTTAAAATATATTCAAATATCTACACTCCTCGCCGTGAATATCCAGCTCGTTGAGTACAACCCTGCGATGTCAAGCTGACGGGCACGTTTGTTTATTCCGCGAAAAAGCGAAGCAAGCTGCCGAATCCAATCGATTCGACCCATAATGGACACTGTATCGGGTAAATGTGGAATCGCTAGTGTGCAGAGTTAGCCTGCTTCTCTAACGTTGGATTCTTTCTGCACACCACCAGACGATAGCAACGGAGCATCCCGTCGGAAAAGCAACCACCCGTACACGCGCGACGACTTGAAGACGGCGGTAACCAAGATAGTGGAAACCGGCATGTCGATCCGCCGGGCGGCATTCGAGAGCAATATTCCCAGAACAACACTGTCCACGTACCTGCGATCGGCCAGCTACGCCAAGGCTAGTAAGCTGCTGCCCCACGAAGAGCAGGCGCTGTACCAGGCGATGACGGACTGCTGCAAGCGAGGATTCCCGATTCGTAGGCGTCTCGTACAGACGGCGGCCGAAGCATTGATGCAGAAGTCGAGCTCTGCCCAGCAACGTATGCACCCGTTCCAGGAAAACGAGTTTGGGCGCCGCTGCTTCCTCAAGTTTGCCCGCCGGTGGCTATCGGTCGATCAGGAAAAGGATCGCAAGTACCTGGGACACATCGCCGGCGACTGGTTCCTGCACATCGAACTGTATCTTAAAGAGGCCAATCTGGTTGACGTTTTGAAGCAACCGCGGAGAGTGTTCCTGTGCGATGAGTTACGCTTTCGCGAGCGCGTTGAAATGCCGGAGAGTGTGCGAGGTTTGTTGAAGCCGATGACGATGCTGTACACGTTTACGGCGGCCGGGGAGCATTTGTCGCCGTTGCTGGTGTATCCCTTTCAGCGGGACATCCCGGCCGACATTGTACAGGCCGCACCGAAGAACTGTGCCATCGTAGCGCACGAGCAGGGTCTGGTTACGCCAAAAACGTTCACCGCCTACCTGGATAAGGTGGTGGATAAGTACGTGGCAGCGAACGGTATCGAGAAGCCCATTCTGTTGTTCGTGGATGAATCGAAGATAGAGCTTACGCTTCATCTGCACAACTCCTGCAAACGATTGGGCATCGTGCTGCTCGGCATCAGTGGGTCGCAGGTGTGCAAACCGACGTTCAACGTGTTTAACGACATTTGCGCCGGTTGGGTAAAAGAGGTGCCACGCTTCCAGACCGAAACGGGACGCCCATTCACACTGGCCGATTGTGCTGGGCTCATGCAGACGGTTAACCAGCGATACATCAAAGCGGAAGTGGTAGTAAAAGACTTTGGCACCAGCCATCTGTGTCCATGGAAGAGGCCCACGTTCGAGCCGTCGGAACGACCGGCAGCTGGTAGCGCGGTTGCGCACAGTAGTAATACCACTGATGACGATTGGGCCAATGAGGACGAAGGGGATGACGATGAGATGGATTTGGAGATTGAACATTTCCTGGAGAATGTTGACGGTTGGTCAGATGATGAGTACTACGAATCGGAGGCCGGCGGTGAAGGTGCCACACTGGATGATCACGATTTTGTCGACGGAGACAATGATGAGTATGTGGGCGATGAGCAGGAGACCCCAAGGGTCACAGATTGGCATTCGATGAACCGATCAGCAAAAGATGAGCAAACGTCCAAAGAAACTACGGCGCCAATTGTGCCGATCAAAGTCACCATAGAAAATACGGTCGATGCGGTGGAGAAAAAGGATGAACACCGCCAACATCCCATGAATCACAATGAGGCTGCTAATGCAGGCGAGGAACAACAGCAGGCGAACAATAATACAGACGACGAAGCAGATGGCCCGCCGGACGATATTGATATCAGTATTAACTTCATCGATTTCAAACGTGCCATTGGCAGTGAGCTAACGGAGCGGTTCGAACGGAAGCTCGAAAGTGAGAAGGGGGTAGAGCTGGCGAACCATGCCGAGAATGTCCTGTTCGACATTTATCGCCAATTCCGGTGCGATATTGTAACCGACAGCGACGACGATTATGATATAGTGGAGATCGGAGACGATTGATACAAGTCGCTCGCGAGCAAGGAAGAGGCTCGTAATTAGCAACAATGGCCACTACCTTATCGCTTTTATCGTTACATTCCAGTGTCATGTCACCATTAACGGTCCTTTTCCATTTTTTCCTAAATCTATTGATCAATTCCTAGCGTATAGTGAACCGTAGTGAAGCACAAAACCAAAAAAAAACCATTGCCCCTATTTATTTTGTTTATTTTAACTATGCCCATTGAATTTCATTTATGGAAATCGGGATAAAATTGTCATGCGTTTTATGTATTTAACGAATAAAAATAGCGTGTTTCTTTTGGAGTTGCATCGCACCGAAAAAGGGTCTGAAAGAAACAGCCAGCAGTTGGCGGCTTTGAATTGTTTGCGGATATCGCGGTTAGCAAAGCAACCCTGCCAGAAACGGAATGACAGGACCATAATTGTTATTGTTTATACCAAATCGAAGCAGCGCTCAAATTTCCTGGCCTGGTGTGCACCCGACGAATATGGAAGCGGTTTGAGGGAATGTAAGTAGGAAACGGTTGGATGGCACCATATCGACGCAATGCTGAAAATGCTGGACAAATGTCCCGGTCTCTACTGCGGACGAACGTTTCTCGCGAACGGATCGCTGAGTGAGTGCGGCGCCTGCCTGCGGGGTTACCGGGTCAACGAGCGGTACGTTTGCTCACCGTGCGAAAATGACCTTACATCACACGATTGGCTGTACCTGGGCTTTATGACCTTTCTGCCACTGATCATCCATTGGTTCTGTATCGATTTCAACGCTCATCTAACCAAGTAAGTGGGCTGTCGGTCGTCGTTCAGTCGTGCCATCAAGGACGGGTCACTGATGGATTTCATTTTCACAGATTTACGAAGGGTGAGCTGATACTGCACGCCAGCGCCTGCATCGAGGTTTTCCTATCCGCGTTTCTAACGATTCTGTTCACCGATCCCATCTGGGAGCTGCGCATCAACTCGTGCGGCGTTCGAAAGCTGTCCGACTGGTACACGCTGTTCCACAATCCCACACCCAACTATGAGACAACACTGTACTGTACGCAGGAGGCCGTGTATCCGCTGCAGACGATGATCTTCGTGTTCTATCTCTTCTGCGTCACGTTCATGATGATCATTCGGCCTGGTTTGAACGTAAAGTTCCTACCGTACCGTGGCAAGCTGGCCGTCTACTATGCGCTGTACATATTCCCCATTCTGGCGCTACTGCATGCCGTCGCCGGTGGACTCATATGTAAGTGGCAACCGGGAACGAGAACAACCGTCGGTAATTGTTCACACATCCCCGTTCCCGTTTCAGATTACTCATTTCCGTATCTTAGCATCATGATTTCGTTGGTTTCGAATGCGTTACACTTTTCTCTCAAACTCGATCCCACCATGAAGTCACTGCTAGAAACATCCATCACACAGATGCGAAATGCGACCATAATCCGTAAGTGCGCAACCGTGGAGTTCTTCGATGCCGACGAATGCGTATACTTATTGCTCTGCTTTTCTCTCCGGACAGTTGGACACTGGGCGCTGCTTGCCTACGGCATTGTGTCGATTCCGTACGATATATCGTACTTTTCACTACTGCTCGTACCTGTGCCTGCGCTGTTTTACATCTTCACTGCGAAATACACTCATCCGGATAATTTTAAGTAGCCATAATTATTATCGGTCAATCGAATTGGTAAATCTGCCTAGATGTTATATAGTTTAACGCGACGTAAGTTTTCCTACCAGATGCGGTGGGGCATTGAGTACGATGAATAAACTCCAAGCAGGCGGTACTAACTGTCTGTCGAACTGAACATATCACAGAGCATCGCAGTAGTGGCCTGGTAACGGAATGCAATATCCGGAAAAGTAGCCTACGTTGTAAGAAAGGTTTTCATTCGCACTTTCATTGTCATCTGTTTCAAGGCACAAAACAATTCCAAGCGCGGTTGTGTTTCTGTTCTGTATAGTTTGTACTTTTTCTTGAAACTGAAGATTTATTTAGTTCCGACGATAGTTGGTTAGTTTCTATACGCTTACGATGTTTAAAAATGTTTTCTACAAAGAAAACACACTATGACACACTAAAGGGGCACTAGAAGAGCTGTCGCTGTCTATATGCGGTAGAGCGCTGGTAAACGGTGGTGCGGGAAGGAGGGCCAAGGATAGAAGGGAACGCAACCCGTGTTTTTTTTTTCTTTGGGTGCGTTGTTATACCATTTGTTTACAAAGTCTTTTCAGATCGCTCAAGAAATTCAAAACCACGGATTCCGATCCTGCGTACGAGTCTACACTGTTACGTTTCTTATTAGTCTACTACACTTCGGTGCTCAGTCGTCGAACGTACCTCAACAGCCTGGTGAAAAGGACAAATGTGCATATCGCTTCAAGTTTCCTAACACACACATACACTTCCCTACGTTCAAAAACAAGCGAAGGTTGGATGTTCCTGTTGTTTTTCCTACTGTTGCTCTCAACACGGTTGATAAAAGTGGTCGTTTCGTTAGGGAGGGGTGAAAAAAAATATATGAGAAAACACGATTCCCTCACAAGTCAGAGCGAACGAACGTTTTTAACCCCATTTTGCGGATACCGGATTTGCGTTCGAAAGGAAAGGAAAACGATTAACGCCCCTCCAATGCGCCCTCTACGGAGCAGCGAATGAACGACGGACGGTGTGCACGGTGCTCGAAGCGAATGACTCAACAACTGCACAACAACCCCGCTTACTAAGTTAGCTTACTGCAACGGAGCGCAAGAGTTTGCGACACAAACGGTGCTGATGTCTGAACGAATCAACGGTGATGGATGGTATAGTGGCCGAAGAAAAGCGAAAGAACCAAAACGGAAAAAAAACAAAAATC
>NC_064877.1:43742500-43757500 GCF_943734665.1 Anopheles aquasalis
CGAGCGAGGCTACAGAAACGAACTAAGAGAGGTAATAGATAAAAAGAGAGAGAGAGAGAGAGAGAAGGATGCAATAAACGAACTGGATACTCACATTCGCGACGAAGATCTTCGTGTGCAAAGGCCCTTGAATGCCCAAACCTTCCAAGAACTTGACGCTGAGACCGTAGGTATTGTAATCCTGTGGAAAATCGTTTCCACTACCGATTCCACCACCACCACCACCAACACCGCCTCCCACACCGACATTTCCACCACTAACTCCGCTTATGCCACCGAGGTTTCCACCGCCAAGAACGCCGACGTTACCTAGGCCGCTGCCACCGATAATACCGCTACCACCTCCACCACCACCGCCGCCTCCTCCGCCAATACCACCACAATTGCCAGCACCTCCGCCACTGCTGCCACCCCCGTGCAACGGTCCGGACCTAGAACGGAAACGTGTGACATAGAAGAGAGAAAGAGAGAGAGAGAGAGAGAGAGACAAAAAGACACACGAACCGGACATCCGCCATCCCAACCGGAGAGAGGAAAAGAGAGAAAGAGAAATAACGATTTTATCATCGAACGGACACACACCGCACTCTAGGACACACTAGCGACAAACGGAAACTACGGAGTTCATGAGGTGTATTGTGTGAAGAGGAAAGGGGGGCGGGGGGGGGGGGGGGGTGAAAGCAAGGGTTTGGCCATGGCATATTTGGATGGAAGATTACGAATAACTTTACAACAGACGGCTGCCAATAGACAAAGGCAACCGGTTTGCTTGAACAACGAGAAACGCGAAGGGTTGCCAACATCAACAAAGTAAACTATGGATATCCATTTGTCGAGGATGTCCTTTCCGGACGGTGAACTGATCAAGAGAATCAAGTAGTCGGAGTTGTGAAGCAATTCTGATTAGTGAACATTTACAGCCGATCGTAGGATATCGAGAGAATTGATTGGAGGGCAGTACCATTCAAAACATGACACTAGAGATCTATTCTCCGTCGCTAACGGTGTTAATTTGTGGAAAAGTGATATGAATGGTAGTGCGAAAAAGCGGAGCAACCTGATCTTGGATAAAGGCGATGGAAAAATCAAATAAAACGATCGGTGATCAGGTCTGTGATCTGATTACGCCAACCCAACACTGGAAAGACCCATGCGGAGACAGGTTGTTATAAGTGGATCAAGTGGAACGTCGTAGAGAATGTGGAGGACAGGATGGAAAGGAAAAATAGATAAATTCACCAATAGCGGGTAACACTAACATTCGATCGTCATCGCGATCCCGGCGCCGGTTGTCGTTTTCGGGCCCACGGAAGGACTTCGGTACCACCCGGCCAAACTTATCGCGCTCGTTGCCATAATCCTCCTTGATGACCAGATTGCGCCCGTTAATGTCGTACCGGTTCATCTTCTCGAGCGCCATTTGGACGTGTTCCGGTTTCTCAAACTCAACGATACCGCAGCCTCGCGGTTTGCTGTTTTCGTCGTGGAAAAGCTCTACAAACGACACATCGCCGACCTCCTTGCGGAAAAGATCCTTCAAATCCTGCCACCGGTACTCATACGGTACGTTCGATACGTAGATCCGCCGGCAATCGCTGCGCTCGCGATCACGGCTACGATCACGATCGTTGCTGAAGCGGGACCCTGCACCGCTGCGCCGGTCACCTCGGCGCGACCGGTCCCGGTTGTTTTGGTCGCTGTCGTTATCCATGCTGCGTAGTGGCAGCTTGACTCCAACGCACTACCCACCAACGAGCAGAAGGCGGAAAACCAAGCAATCAACGCCGTACGAACACACTGAGTCACCACCTAGCACCGCGACACCCAGTAGTGATAACGACGACGACGACGACGACGATGAGAATCGAAACACACGAAACGAAACGCTAAAACGGTAACAAAGAAACGACCAACAGAGATTAGTAGACTTATCAGCAAGGAGCCCCCACACGGAGCGCGATGTCGCGAACCCGGTCCCGCACAAAAAAGCCAGCTTTCGAGAGTCAGCGAAACAAAAACATATCCGCCCAAAACGGACCAGAATGCTTCAAACATGGCGGCGGGGCAAAAGGAACCGCATCCTGCGTTGTGGAAGATTTTTATTTTTTTTTTCTCATTTCATTTTGCGCGGCAGCGCTATGCCAATGATGCGTGCGGTGGTGGTGTTTCGGGGGGAAAGAACTTTGTAATACCTTACGATTGGGTGCGGTCAGTAGACGCCGGCTGTAGCACTTGCGGCTAATCGAGCGCAATCAAGGGTTTCACTTTTCACAGCTTTTCACGAAACTGGGCACTTTGGAACGCAAACTCCTGTGAAATTCGCCAAACAAGTCGTATCGATTGAAGCGAAAAAATGGACGCCGCGCAGGTAAAACAGATTGGTTGACAGTTGACGAACAGTGATGGAAAATAAAATGTATGCGACATGAATTCAAGCAGGAACTGTCACAGTGCCCTACAAATGCGATATTTTGATTGTTAATTTTCTGTGAATAAATTGCCTTTTTTTGATCAGAATAATGTGCTAATGTTCTAGTTTCCTAGACTAGTGCCAACTAAATTATATTCATCGTATATTGCTACATTTGCGAGGCAATTTGATGAAAGCGACTGAAAAGAGACCAGTGCCAGTGAGGTACCCCCCCCCGGAGAGTTGTTTATTTTGGCCCGGTGTTTTGGTTCTCGTTGTCAGTGTCAACCATTTTGGGCGATTTGTTGCGTAGCGAGCCAACAAAAAACCGACGAAAAAAGGAAAACGCCCCGCTTTAAAATCCCGTAAAGTAAGGAGTAAGGATGCTGCAAAGCATGTTCCGGCTGGCGCACAGCAAGCACAAACTGTTGTGCCGATATTATGTGCGAAAAGCTAGGAACCCAGGTATCGATCGGCGGGCCGCGTTGTTGCAGGATGACCCGCACACGGAGCAGGAGCTGGAGCAACTGGATGCAAGTGAACCGACCTTCAATGAAATGCACAAAAGCTTCAAACAATACCAACATGAACAGGCGCAATATCGGGACCGGCTGCAGACCTGGATCGTGGGGAACAAATATTTCAAAACCAAACAGCTAAACTTCCTGACCTGGACCGAGAAGGAACAGATCCGCTATCTACACCTGCACGACTCGGAGGAATGGAGCATCGACAAACTGACCGAAAGCTTCCCGGCCGACCGCTACACGATTGCGAAGATAGTGAAAACCAAGTGGCAACCCAAAGACGATGCACGCATCGAGCGGCACGATGCTACGGTCAAGGAGAACTGGGAAATGTTCCGCAGTGGTCGCATCAAACATCTGGATCCGGGATTCGCACAACATCTAGACAAGTTTGTTCAGCGAAACGTTAACGACGGTAATCCTCCTCGGGCACAGCAGACACGTGTGCAGGAGTTGCGGCCACTAGCGGAGGGAGAATTTAGTGCAATCGTAGCAAGCTGCAAAAAGTACAAGTCGGAAGCGAAGAATGTCGATCGTGTGCCGCTACTGGTGCCGAATAGCAATCCTAGATCTGAGGAACAAGACGAGGAGCTGGAAGGGACGAACGATGATTACAAGGAGCTAGATCCACGTGCCCCAAAGCAAGACATGTTCATAATGGGCAAAGTGAACGATAAGCGGCACCTAACGTTGGCTGAAATGAAGAGAAGTAGTGGGGAGCTCGAATCAGACTCCGATCGCGGGCGTATTGTTGATATCACGCGGCTCAAACTAGGGACCGGTGTTGTAGATGAGCTGGAAAGAAGGTACGATTCTCCAGATAGGGCAGCAACGGTGTTCGATCCGTCGCTCGACGAACGCGATAAAGCTAGCGAGCCAGACATAAAAGAGTTTATAAAAATCCCAAGTAAGCTTTACAAAAAAGGTGCCACTTACCAGGTGGACGACTGTTTCTATGACGATGATGGTGAGTTCCTGTATCGAGTGCCCGGTATGAAAGGGCGTAATCGGAAGCACAATAAATGAATGCAACATATAATGATCCTGGTTAGCGCCCTTGACTAAACCGAGAAAAAAAGACGCGAATTTGATTAAGATCATCCATCCTGCGCCAAAAACTGGTTCGGCGCGGTTCCGAAGCGGAGGGAAGCTACTGGTACAACTCAACTAGAACGATCGGTCATAATACTCTCTACATCCGCATAGCATAATTCCGTTATTGTGAATATGGTTGGATGGTTGGTTGGTTGGTTGATTAGCGATAGTAGATTGTCATTACCATTCCGGATTTTCTGGTTTGCGTTCGTACAGCTGTGCGCGGAAGCAGAACAGATCGGTTGGTAGCAATTATGATTTTCGTGCCTTTCTTTGAGATTACACATCCTGTCCGGAAGAATGCTAATAAAAGTAGCCAAGCCGATTTCTTGGTCCAATGCGGAATTGGTCAAAACCTGCTTCGAATTTTACTGACCGCGATGCCTGCTACGTTCTGTATGTACTTGAACCCGGGATGGTGCCGACGAGAGGCACGCAGACGTTTTTTTTGTTTTTATTTTGCTCCAAGATTTCGTCGAAATGTCCGTAACGAGTGATGTGTTGTGCTGGATGCTGTGTTAAGGCTTTAATCATCACTCAAAAAATGATAAGCATTTTGATTCGTTCGTAGCGCGTGCCCGGGTGTCACGCGTCTGGGCGCGCGCCGCCTAGTCTGAAAGTGATAACATTAATCCATTTTTCCTTTCTTCACTGGCAGCGTTAATTACGTTTTTGCTGCTGTTTGTGCTGGCGTTTTTGCTTTCATTCTCCTTTGGGGGGGGTCTGTGGTCTGTAAGTTGTCTGGTGGTAAAGGTTATGGCAGCGATTAGTATTTAAGCTCTCGATACTAGGAGCAACCATACACGCATGCTCTTAAGGCGGGCATTCACGTGATACGGCACGGGACAGGACCGGCCGAAAACACCATCAATCCATAAACTCTTGCTCACACGTGTCGCGTCGGGTTATCGCCTAGGATTCATCGAATGTTAGTTATATGCATAAATCAATCAAAAGGTCACGTCTGTGATAACTTTGATGAATAGATTTTTTTTTGTACGTCTTGTTAGCATTCGTGTGTAGGCATTCTTCTCCGATGCTTATGTATACTGGTACCAACTTTTTTACACATGAGCGCAAATAGGCTTATTACTTTTTTCCGTTTTAATGAGTATTAAAATACGTTTAAAACGATGTAAAACTGTTGCCCCATTATGCCATTCCTGCATATTGCATTCCTATGCCAATCTGGTAATCAGTACACCCGCGTTCCATGGCGCGAGTTGCATGAAACAAACCGACTTCAAATGCGGAAAAATTACATTTTAATGATTGTTTTATCTTGCCCTTATTCTTCAGCAAAGCCTATTTATACGATTTTTAGGCGGTCCTTTGATTTTCAGACTATCCTTAGTCCATTGATTCTTTTTTGTGTGATTGCAATCCATGTGCTAATGGCCAGTGGCGGCCAACATGCGATCTGCGAACTTACTGGACCAGTCGGGGAAATGGGACAATTGTTTGGATTAATTGCATCTGCTGAAAAATGAGGAATCTTTTGGGACTTATCAATCACTTATCAAATTAAACATACGGCTCGTCCGTCCTTATATAAGTTAAAAAAAATCAGACTGTTAAGTCAGAGGCAAATGATCCAAATTGCGTGTCGGAGCAATGCGGTACTGTTGATGGAAAGTACCAAAAAAACATCTTCATATTTAGTTTTTGTTAAATAATATACTAATCTTTAATGCGGTCATGGTCATAACATTTCAATATGGCCCACGCAATGCGCCGGACTTGGCCACCACTGCTCTAGCTGATGAACAACTTATTTGATGGGCTGATCCGTTTTTTACAATCGTGCGCAATTTTGTTTGCATTGGTTTCATTCTGTTTTATGCTGCCTTCCTTTTATTTACTTTTTTCGAAAAGCGTCTATTTGTCGGCTGATAATCAGGTTTGAATAAGTAGCGGCATCTAGAAGTTTTGATGCGAAGGCTCCAGGAGCACCACCACTAACGCAGCCTGTACGACATCGTCCGGGGCGACCGATGATTGGAAAAATTCGACGATCGTCGTCCGATATGCCTGCTGCGAGGCCGTGGTATGAGTTTTGGAAGGACTCCTGTTTTAGTCCGCCGACAGCCACACGTACGATCGGTAGTATCCCGCTCCAATCACTACCGGACTGGAGTGAACAGTTGGTTCTTTTTGCTGTGGTGGAATCGGATCCGTGTACGTCGTAGTGTGTTCGAATAAGGGGGAGTGATTGAACGGGATTTGCAGGATTATTGGACTGGAAGCTGAAAAGAATGGTTGAACAAAACTAACTTGTGCCACGTTGGCAGGGTGCGTAACGGAACCAGTTGTTCCTTACTTTTATAAAGTAGCAAAGTTAACAAAATGGAAAAGATTCTAAAGAATTCACTGCCTATAACACTCAGTTTTGTAGGCCATTGAACATTTTGAGTGGAGTGTACGTGATACCGATTTCGTTACCTAGAGTTTAAGTATTGTTTGCCCGATAGCACCGATTGATGGTTTAGTTGTAGCTAGTAGGACTTGTGATAACGTAGCATTTTAGTACAAAAAATAACAGAACTGTTAATAACAAGTGTATCGTTCGGTAGAACCTTTTGTGTGTGGAGAAACGTTGCTGCGCAAACGATCTATCACTAACGATCCTACGCTACGTTGCAAGATGGGACGAGGACTGCTTGCAAACAACGCTCTGGTCAGCCGTGGCTACCATCTGATGCCACCAGCAGTAACCGACGATTCCAATCCCGTGACACTGTTCTGGCAAAACTTGACCGTAACACCGCACCAGAAGGCTCAATGCCGTCCGCAACCGGTGCTGAATGATATTAGCGGAACGCTGCAACCCGGGACCCTTGTCGCACTCATGGGACCGAGTGGTGCTGGCAAAACTACGCTCATGTCTACCCTGGCCTATCGGAAATGTGGTATGGTTACCGGCCACAAGGCCTTCGCGTAGCACCGCACCGCACCGCACTGCACCGCATCGGTAACGTGAACTCAATTGCTGGTTCTTTTGTGGTTTTATTTTTCTTAGATAAGATGACCATCACGGGTGAGGTACGCGTGAACGGATGCCCTCTCGGCCCTTACATGTACAACATCAGTGGCTACATTTATCAGGACGAACTGCTCCCGGAATCCATCACGGTGCGCGAGCATCTAGAGCTGATGGCCAATCTGAAGCTCGGCAAACAAGTGCCAGCCGACGAGAAGCGGACCATGATCGCGGAGATACTGTCGATGACGGGGCTGGAGAAGTGTGCTGGCACACGGATGGACGGTGGTGCCGGCATCGGCAAAACGTTGTCCGGCGGTGAGAAGAAGCGGCTTGCCTTTGCCGTCGAGATGCTATCGCGGCCTCGGTTCCTGTTCTGCGATGAGCCGACGACGGGCCTGGACTCGTACAGTGCGCGGCAGCTGGTGGCCATGATGAAGGGCTTAACGCGCCGTGGCACCACGGTCCTGTGTAGTATCCACCAGCCGGCCGAGGATCTGTTTCGGGAGTTCGATAGTGTCATTCTGCTAACCGGTGGGCGCACCGGGTTCATTGGTGCACCCCAGGAAGCGGTCGAGTTTTTTCGCCTGCAGGGGCTCGAGTGTGACCCAGGCTACAACACGGCCGATTTTCTCGTCAAAGCACTCGCTACGTCGGTGCCGGCAAAGGGAAATGGCTTCACGACCGGGGCACTGTGCCCCAACACGATCTGCAACTGTTACGAGGCGAGTGAGGCCGCCCAACGGCAGGAAGCACTGATCAGTGCGGAACAGTATCGGACCGCCACGGGCCGGCAGAACAGTCTGTTGCTGAAGCAGCTCGCCTGCACGGACGGTAACCGGTGCTGGTTCTACACGCTGCTTTGGCTTGTCTACAGGAACCTGCTTCAATCGCACCGGAATCCGAAGCTACAGTATTTCAAAGTCATCCAGCGCGTGGTAAGTGGTAGCTTTAGTGGCACGTTATTTGATAGAAGGCATGCGCCATCACCGAACCTGAATAATGGTTTCTTTAACATTTGTTCGCTTGAGGTTGGTTAGCTTTTCGAAACGAATTTGTTGGTCGAACTGATAAGAGCCTTTCGAACAAAGCAACAGCTCGGCAGAAGCATTCGTTGTTTTTTTTATATTAATTATTATGACCGCATAACCTAGGAGCTTGATTGGAGTGCCTCCAGGTCAGTGTCGTTATCAATCGAATGGCTCGCGGCTAGTGGTGGTCGTGGTTCGATTCGAAATGTTTGCCTTCGGTTGGAGTGATGTGACACTTGGCAGCTGGTCAGCGGTTGTAGAAATGCCCGGAGATAGACTCACGGTCTCATCAAGCGCAACCTGATCTTCTAATCTTGTTCATCCCTCACCCACGAATACGTTCCAGGCGATAGCGTTGCTAGTCGGGCTCTGCTTCTCCGATGCCATCGAGATGACGCAGAAAGGCATACAGGCGATGCAGGGAATCATATTTTTGATCGTCTCCGAGAACACGTTCCTACCGATGTATGCCGCCCTAGCGCATTTCCCCGAAAGCTTTCCACTGTTTCAGCGAGAGAAAAAGGCCAATCTCTACACCACGACCCAGTTCTACCTGGCCCACATCCTGTCGATGGTACTGATCGCACGCACCAGAAGCGGGCTAGTTTGGCATCTTCATTTACATCGTATGCTTCGTTTGCAGAGCCCGTTCGTCCTGCTGGAAACGTGCGCGTTCATACTGATCGTGTACTTCCTGGCCAACCTCAGACCGACGCTGCTGGGACTGTTGGTGACGGTGGCTGCCTCAGTGCTTGTCATGAACGTTTCCATCGCCTGCGGGTGCTTCTTTTCTACGCTCTTTCCCTCGATCGCATCGGCAATGTCGTACCTCGTACCGTTTGACTACGTACTGATGATCACTTCGGGAATATTTATTAAAATCTGGTAAGTTTTGGGGGGCGAGTTTTTTATCCGCAGTTCCCAGGTTCGGATTTGTAAGGTTCTTCCGCTGCCTTCGTAGGTCAATGCCGACGTACCTTAGATGGATGCCGTTCATATCATGGATGATGTTTGCCAGTGAAGCCATTTCCATCGCTCAGTGGGATGGAGTAAAGAGCATTGGTAAGAAGCTTATGCTTCGAAGATCGCTATTCACGGTTCTGCCTCATGGTTTCCTTTCCCATTTTAGAATGTTCCAACATCATCCCTAGTGTATGTTTGCACAACGGTGAACAGGTACTGGAGCAGTATTCCTTCAGCAGCACCCATCTGCGGACGGATTTCATGGAACTAGTGGGCCAGTACTTTATCTACCACACGCTAGCACTGCTGTGTTTGGCCAAGCGGGTGTCTTCCAACTAATCGAGTCAAACGGCCAGACACGATAGGCTAGTAGAACATTTAACACATTCCCATTTGTGCGTTATGGATAGACTTACAAAGTGTGCAGGCTAACTCGTGAGCAGGGTAGGGAATCGATTAATATAGATACTTAACCATCCAACAGGTGTTCGAACGTAGCAAATTATTGCCAAACGATTATTGCCTAGTTTTTGTTGCTCTAAAACTTAATCCTACTGTCGGTAAAGCTAATATATAATAAACAACGGCCGCTTTTAAGTCCCATTCAACACACAAAAAATGCTCAACTCTTATCAGACGTTTTGGCAGAATAACTAGCTCTGCACATGTTTACATCGCATAACGCCAATTCACAATTTTGTTTGATAACCCTTCAGTGAATTATTTCGAATGATTAAGTAAAAAAAAAATATCAACGGCAGACAGCGCTAGACGGGCTTGAGTAGCTCCCGCGACGAGATTAGCGAAGAATGCATATAGGCACGTGGCGGCTTAACCGCAGGCGGCGGCATTCTCTGTGCGTATCAGTTTTGTTTTCTCTGATTGATTGATTCAATGGTTCCTCCGCTGATTGGCAGCGGTACAAAAGCCGTGCCCTTTGTCTGTGGCCTTCTATTTTTTTCAATTAAAATTTATTGTCAATCATTCTGACCGGGTGCAACGAATGCGCATTTCTTTTAATCTTATGCTAATCTCAGCAAAAAAACTCTACGCTTTTCACCTCAAGTCCTCATTAACACGCCTAGTCTTCACAGTCTTGCCTTGAAGGGATTCTTCCTTGATGGGGATCCTAATATATATCATACCGGTGGAGCACATTCATTGCCGGACATGAACATGATGAAGCAGCAGCCCGCAACCCTCAGCTAAACAATATTTCGAGTAGTAATCTAAATGATAGCGATACGGAATAACAGTAGACAGGACACGCTTGTAAGGAGTCGCTGGAGCATTTCTAAGTGGCCTGTCCTAGGAATCCACCTCAATTTTTCCCACCGACATTGACCATTGGTGCTGCTTGAAGCATGCCCAGCTGGACCCATGACTGCAAGTACTAGCTGCATTCATCGGGGTTTAGGCTTCGTTACGCGCCCCCTTTCCCTTCTAATGTATCTTTTCGCTGTCACGTTTTTTTCCCTTTCGGGATAATAAAAAGGAAAAATAATTATAATAAATATCGATAAAAAACGAACCATTTCATCTAGGAACTGTTTTAGGATAAATCAGGTACTGCGCTTCTTACACTTCAGATCGCAGCATCAAGCCTGCCGGTGAAGAGTATGTTTTCTCCCTTTAGCCGGGAATACAAGCATGTGGATGCATAAGCTCCGTACTATGCATAAGGTAGGACGTTGATAGAGGATTTAATTAATAGATATTGAAGAAAATTTACTACATTAGGCTGCTATTAGCGAGCCACGCAATGAAACTGCGAAACGTGAAAATTAGGATTTTTATTAGTATTGGCAAGCGTGCGTTATTTTTCAATGAAACAATGCATAACAATCTTTAAATTTATGCCTGCTTCATGAGAAATTAGAAATGACAAAAGCATAACCAAACCCGTCTGACCAGGCTCTATAGTGAGAAGACGGCTAATGAGCCTGCCGCTATAGTGAGAAGGAAGAAAAACGTCAAACACGAGATTCTCAGTATGGAGCTTGCTGCTGGCGGCCTTTCTCTCTGTGTGAGGCCGTTCCCCAGTTTGCAGTGAGAAGGTTTTCTCACTATAGAAAAGTTGTTTCTGAGATGGGACTTGGTTGGTACTGGCATATAAGCGAGTCAATACAAATCGTCTTCCCCAGTCCCAACCGAGAAACAAGGGGCCAAGGCACCCAAGAACCAACTTTCGTGAAACCCGAACGCGAGCTCGAACGCAACCCCCCTTCGTGTGCTCTCGTGTGCCCCCTTTCTTCCATTGCTGTGCCCTCTCCCCCCGCCCCCCTCCCTATGTAATACGCGTTAATAAATTGTTCGGCCATCGCGCGCGCGCGATGGCCATTTTTGTTGTTTATTGTTTCGTTTCCATTTTTGTTTCTATGTTTGCGTTGGTGGTGGTGCGTGCGTGGCTTGACCCGGGCAGCGTAGGTATGTGCGTGTGACGTCGAACGCGTTTTGTTTTGGTGGCGTCCGCAGTGGAGAGCAGCTGTGTTGATAACCGGACGGTTGACGTTCTTGGAATGCTCTTGCACCGGTGATTTTATACTGATATATGATCGAATTTGATCGAAGTAAAGTTTCATCTGCTGTAGAGTTGGAGATCTGAAACGAGAAAAGTGAAAACATTGCAACGTTATTTGTGACTGAAAACGGAAGCAAACGTAAGTTGAATTGTTGTTGTTTTTGATCTGACACACTGAACTTACCTTGATTATTACTTTCAGGATCACACACGATGGATCAAATCAATATTGTTTTGGAAAGGATTGTGAAAGAGATGGCAGTGCTTTACGAGACCGTCAACGACATCACTAAGAGGGTATCGAAACTAGAAGCAACAGTGGAAATCCTATCATTCAACCAGTTAAGTGTGCTGAAACCTGTGTCCACAATAGAGGAGTTGGACGTATTCGACCGGCAGGCATCCAACGAACAATTTATCACACAGTGTAAGGCAAAGGTTAAGCAATATAAACCTATTAGCAATAGTAACCAAAGCGGAAAAGAGGTCTGCTATGAGATAGTCGACTACTTGTTCACAAGGGAGCTATTCCCACTATTCTCTTGGACAGGAAAAGCAAATCAGCAGAAGGAAAAAAAAAAGCATTGAAGAAGTACAAAAATACTTTGAACCTGTTTTACTGTTGCATTTTGCAGTACAATTCATCATTTACTATGGGAGAAATGAACACTTTCTTTAAAACAATTATCAAAAATGCTCACGCGCGATGCAATTCAAATTAATTTTCATTAAATGACTTATTTGATTTTGATGCCATCCTTTAGTTATTTACATTACTGAATATGAAATGTGCCTTATGATAGTGTAAGTTTTGAATTGTGATATGGAATGACACTGAGCAAAGTGCTGTGAATTATGTTTTATAGTTTAAGGTTAGATGATAAGGTTTGAACTGAATAAAGAATTGATGCAAGCAGCAAATCGAAGACTTATTATGACTATACCTTCTACGACCAAACAGTTTTGAAATGTGAGTGTGTGATGGACTCTCGTCTCTCCTTTAGCGAACATCAGAACTCCATCATTTCTAGATCGTATAGACTGCTTGGACTAATATATCGGATGACGACTGATAGACACGGTTGATCGAGGTATACAGATATGTTAACGTCGGGGAGGCGTCCAGCAGGGGGGAATCCATGCTGTCCTCCTCCCACATGAACCAGATTTCGCGCCGGAGGACGATGATGATGAAATTGCGATGATAACGGATATCCAATGAGAGACCGCAACGAAGGTAACCGATCGAAACACTAGTATAGAAGATTAAAACGATCACCGGAGAGAGGCCTATTTGAAAGCTTAGGGCGAGCTGCTGCTGCTGGATGACGATTGTACAATGCTCGTGTTGGGTGATCGACTATCGTCCTGTTCGAATACCACGATCACCCTATCTTCCTCGTCTCTGGGGTCCAGTTCGGGTGTGATAAGACTGTCGATTGTAAACGACAGCTTCGGGCGCAGCAAAGTCATTCGTTTCAAAGTTGTCCCTGCGTCTGTGATTAATGTGACAAATGGCGTAGTGTGCTGTCCATCCCAGGCAACGTTTAATTCTGGCACAATTGACGATAGAACCGTAATGGTAGCTAAAAGCAGATAACGCAAAGAATGAATTAGAACCAGTATGAATAAAGCATGATTACATTAAACGTTGTTCCATGCACAGTAACAAACCAAACCCGCTCTGAAAGTCAGAGTGGGCCCCCTCCCTGTCTGCATACGATTTAAGAACGTATCCCAGTTGACACCACGAGAAGGTAGGGTAGGAGTTGTAATAGTAATAAATTACTGCAATTGAGTCAAGTGTGTTTATTACACACTTGACAACAGCAAGCAATTTATTACCTTACCGTTTGCCAACCAATTTAAGCTAAATCTAAAAAATAATCGAATATATTAAAGCGATAAATCATAAAGTTGTACATAAAATAAATATACTATTTCAACTTCGCCTAATTTCGGACTTAATTAGTTCCAAATTTAAATTTTTGCAAATTAAAGATTAGAAAACATTTAAATTTTCGAAGATCTTAGTTAATTAATTAACTTTTTAAATATTTACTTACTTTTTATCTCCAGATCATTTGCACTGGCCGCACGAATTGCACGATTTGCACGAAAATGTTTAATAATTTGCACTGCACTTGGTCATGAATAAACTGTGCGACGGCGGAAAAGCAAAAATCGGCTAAGTCCCGAAAATTTTCTAAGTCCCGAAACGCGTGCGTCCCGGGACTTAGAAAATTTTCGACTGACCGCGTTCGGGACTTAGCCGAATTTTGCTCGAGGTTGCTCCGTCTCTTTTTTTTCTATTGCTTTTCCTTTCGCGCTGCCGTACGCATCGCCCTTCTGCCCTTGCTGCCCTTCCCTTTCCGCGTAATTGAAACCCACAAGCTCGCGTTCGTTTTCGTTCGCCCTTCTTCTCTTCCCATTCCGTCCTTCCACCGCCGCAGCCGCGCTCCACAAGCTCGCGCACGAAACCTTCTCCCCCCGCGGTTTCTTCCGCTCTTTTCCCCGCTGCCTACGAGCGGTTTCATAGTGAGCGTCGCGCTCGCCTCTTCCTCGACCGCGTCGCAGGCAGAGGGGGCTTCTTTCTCAGCCGCCGCAGCCTTCATCCCGCTACGTCGCAGGCAGAGGGGTAAGCCGAGCGCTTCAAATTGCTAACTGGGACAGCTGTATGCTCTCGTATGGCGTGTATGATCGAGCATGCATTTGATTTTAATGTAAACTGTGACTGATTGAGCAAGCAGACATTGCGTCTCTTTGCAGGAAAAAGGACATCTTTATGCGCCTCAATTTGATCCCGATTGCGGCTGCAGCACACCTGCGCGGTTCCAAAATGCCGACGTATTTCTTCTGCTTTTCCCACCGCCAATTACGCTACAGCTGCGGCTAGATATCGTGCCTGACTAGCACGCAGTACCATAAAACCTAATCCCATCGCAACGGGAAGCATAGTAAACCGCATCTCTTTACACGAGGGATCACCGTAGAGTGCGAGTTGATGATCGAACAAACATTCGCGAAAGGAGCACAAAGTGCAAAACCATTCATCATGTGTGCACAGCACTCTCCGTTTCGCATATTCTTATTGATATGCATACTTATTGATTTCAAGTTGGTAAAATTGTGCACCGTGTTATTGTGCGTTTAAAGTGCTCCGCCACAAAGTTTGGTTCCGGTCGCATCGACAAAATACAACCACATCGGCAGGTAAGTATGGTTCTCTCAATAAATAATCGCCATGCATTAATCGTTCTCTCGAATAATTCCAGCCGCGAAACACCGATCACGACTACCATCACACAGACACCGACCCACGGCCCCACAGCCATGACCGAAGACGAAGTCGTACAGAATAACAGCTGTAGCACAGAGCGAGGGAAAAAGGGGAAAGAAACACAGAGAGAAAAGAGAAGCGGGAAGAGAGAGAACCGGCGGCGGCGGCCGACCATTCTCTTTTTTTTTGCTCT
>NC_064877.1:43760000-43777500 GCF_943734665.1 Anopheles aquasalis
TCCGATGAATGAATCACAGTAGAACGAAATAAACAGCTCCTATCAAACCCCACAGATGCGGAACGGGGGTGGGGGGGATGGGTAAACACAACTCCAACTCCAACGATGCCTTAAGCAACCCCCCACTTCGCAGCTGATTGAGCAAAGTAATTGCAGCTTTCGAGCCGAAAATAGGCCTGCTCCTGTTCGGGGCGGAATTGAGGCTCGAGTTATCAAAACATCGGAATCACAGAAGCCCTTGAATGGCGGAAGCTAAAGCGGTTATGCGTGAAGGGAGCCAATGCCGATTTCGCTTCGGACGGATCTAGCAGGCCGCTACCGAATGTCGCTGCCTATTTTGCCTGCTTCCTGTCCTTTCCCTTGGCTGCAATGATTACAGTATTAGTCAATCTTCACTGTAAAACATGTATGCCGGTTACTACCGATGACTCGGATCGACAGTGATGGCCGATCGCCGATTGGCGAAAGCAAGAAAGTGGAAAGCCTAAATGAACCATGCGCGTTCGATTCGCACAATAACCACTGCCTTTCGACTGATAGCTGCTGCCAATAGCCGATGCTGTTCGATTATCATGCTACTGGCCGTCTAGACTACGAGGCGGGCCGAATCCTTAATTTTAACTAGCCACACAATCGGTAGGTAAAGCTAGCATCGCGAGTTACGCAGTGAAGAATCCTCTTCAGGTACTACTGCTGAGGTACCGTTTTTCAACCTCAACTCTGGCCTCGGAAATGGCGCGATTCAAAAAGCTCCCGTAACCATCCATGTCCACGGAACGGCACATTGTGCAATTATCAACGCCCGGCCACTATCAGTGACGGTGCCGAGTAAGCATGTCGCAAGCATGTTTCACTCCGCTGGGGGCTCCCCATTTATCGGTCAGTCGATCGGTAGCTTCAGTCGCGAGTGCTAGTGTACCAACCAAGATGAGCTGGCGTTCGAACCAACAGGAGCCATACCAACACTCCGACGTGTACTCTTCGCCATTGGATGGCCACACGCGTTCCCTTCCAGGCACCGATCATTCTTACTCGACAGGAAACACCCCGGTGTACGCCATGGCAGGGAACAGCAGCAGCAGCAGCAACAGTTGCTGTACGAGTCCCACCGGCTTCGACAGCTACGGTGAACCGATCGCGAGCTCCTCGATGGACATTCAGCTGCTGAACGATGAGCAGGAGCAGGCCTTTTTGGGCGATCTTTGTGACAGTGTCGGCGAGGCGACACCGTTGTCCACCTTCAGCTACATCAGTGAGTACATTTGCTCCAACAACATCGACATCTGGCCCGGTGAGGTGCCGAGTGCTGTGGTAGCAGCTGGTTGCGGTGTGACGGCACCACAGGAAGGGCCGAGAATGACGAGTGTGCAGGTATAGATCGTGTGGATCGCGATCGTGTGCTAGTGCGCGACAGTGTTTGATCTGCATTTCCCTCTTTCCCCTTTCCGGCAGGCTGCTGGCCAATCGGCGGCGGCTGGATGCGTCCATCAGCAGCTGTTTGTGCGGTGCAAGCGGATGCTGGAGTTGATCGTGGCCCGGAATGAGCAAATCATTTCGATTCTACGCCAGAAACCACGACCACCGAACGGTGTGCATTAATGGTTTGTGCATTTGTGGTACAGGAGCGGGATGGATTCTACATAATAAACGTGACGCACATCCAACTTGCTCAACGGAAAAGCCATGTCTCTTCATTCACCAGGACTCGGCGAGGATCAGCAACAAAATGGCGACGTTTCGGCAACGATGCGTAATTCCGGGCCGTGCTGATAGAGCCGTGAGCTGGCTAGCGAAGCGGAATTTCAACTTATCAGCAGCAACGTTGGACAGAATGGCTTCCATAAATCAGTCTTGCGCGAAGATACTTGCTTCGCACCGCGTCCCATGATCGTCCCAGTGCTTTATTGTCCCCATGTGGTCTTGCCGTTCGCCCGGCGAGTGTAGGTCAGTGCGTTGTGTCAACAAATAGAAAAGCCGAAACCGTGCCGCTCAAATCGGGTGCACTGATAATGGGTTTCAAATTAATAAGTGCGGCGTTTCTGGTCCTTTACAACACGATTTGTTTACACGCCCATCCTCCCTCCCACCGGTGGTGGTGGTGGTGGTTGATTAGTAGTCGGTTAGTAATGTGGCAGATGAACTGTCGACCTTAAGTCGACGACAAATTTTCAATATTCTCACCAAAAACCCGTGCCGCGCTTCCGTTTGTGGTGCTATCGCTAAGCCGTTGTTAGTAGATGCCGCCCCTGCAGCCGATCGGTGGCATAGGGGCACGCGATCCGGACTGCCACTTGTTTGAGCTGTGGCGTCTTTGAAGTGTTGGGACGCCGCCGAGATAGGGCCGGTACGGGAGACTGATCGGGATTCAATCAGGTCATCACTATGTCTTTTTTATTAATTTGAAGAAAGTGCAGTCTCTTCTTGCTCACAGGGCCGTTTTTCACCTATTTTAGTGGACCCTGGGGAGTGGGACGATGGAGCCAATGCACTGATTAGGTAAAATAAACAAACAAAATAAGTAGAACGAACGTACTCGCGGCACTTTAGATTTAGTTAGAATGTCTCTACAGTAATCGATAGTAAGTAACAAGCATAAGCATATTTCTTAGACATATTTTTGAATTCTGAACAAACAATCTTCAAAAAATGTTGTGTAAAAAATGTTAATCAGATCGGAGCAAAACCGACAAATGGACACTGCACAATGCATTTGCACAAACATGCCCTCGTGGAATCGATGGTGTATTTTCAATCAAATTTCATCAAGCTGCATCCTAATATAACGTTGTAGCATGGTACGGCAATTGTGAATTAATTCTAACAGTTTTGCCACAAAAATATCCTTAATAATGAACCATTCAGCGGTCAGAGTTACTCATTTTCAATTACTCATTAACACATTTTTAGGAATTGGGGTTTTTTTGCTACGATTTTCAGTGGATGCTGGTCAGGAGCAACAATTTTGAATTTATTATCATAAATCAACGACCAAGATAATGAAGGAAGGACGCAGAATGTAAAATGTCACGGTTTCTTAAAATAAAATAAAACCACTCTTGATTGAGCATTTCTTTCTATCGCTAGTGCACACTAGCAAATGGACACATTGCATCGCGGCATAATTGATGTAAAATGCTTTTTATTTCGTCTGAACAACACTATCTTCTCACAATTAAAAACGGATTGCTATCGGTTGGTAGTGCAAGGGTTCGTTATGATCACTTTAAAATCCCTTTGCCACAACATAATTCATTCGTTCACATGACACTATCTAACGCTAACGAATGTAGAACCGTGGCTCCACTATCGTGACTATTATCGCTCGATCGGTGCAATGATCTCCGTTGAGATGGAGAACAAATTGTCCTCGTAATCGTCCTCGTCGTCCTCATCTTCGCTCGCCCCACTGTCCACGTCCATTTCGTTCGTCTGCACACGATCGTAACGGATGCTGGCCATCGTGGAACTACCACTAGGGCCCCCATCACCCCCCAGCTCTTCCAGCATGCCACCTGGCGTACCTTGGAAGCAGCGGCTCCACAGCACATAGATCACACCGAAAGCTCCCAATAGTACGAGCGACAGGAAGAACAGGGCCATCAGATACGATATGGTAGTGGTCGTCGTCGTCGTCGTGGTCGCCGATGGCGGTGCCGTTACTTCCGGTCGTACAAGAGCTTTCAGTCGGCCCCCACTTTCGGCCGATGGAGGCCGTTTGGCGTTAATTGACACACAGATGGCGTTGCCGGGTTGTTCACCTTCCGCCGTTGGCTTTACAATCGTTTCGAAGCGAAAGGCTGCCTGGCACTTGGTGCAATCGGTGTGAGCTGGCCCGCTACACGTCAGGCACGTCGTATGGCACAGCCGACAATCGTCCTCGCGTGGTTTGTGGTGATTCGGGGGGAGAGCGCCACCGGAAGCTTCCGAGGCAACCATCATCGGCCTCCCAGCTGACGAGCCAGGAGAAGCTGCCTCATCATCGAACACCTGTTGGCGTGAGATGGTTCGTTTACGCAGCGAAGAGGGCGGCAGTGATGTTTGACCGTTTGTGATTGCTTTTTCGTCGTCGTCGCCGTCATTGGCGCCATCGCGGTTTGATCCTGCTGCCGGTTTGCTCGTTACTGTGGTGTCGTTCTGGGAAGCGTACGTCCCCGGAGGACACTGTAGGTAGCAATGTCCTTTGTACAGGCGTGATGACGGTTGACACTCTGCGTTGGAAGACCAAGCGGAGGAATGGTTAGATAACTGTCATGAGTGTTCGATGACTTGATTGATGAAATGGTCACTATGTCCATATGACTTATCTAACATGCAGCACTTCCTTCCACCTTCCCTAAACACACAACGCATTCAATGAGCACCGAAAACCTGCCTAACGTTTATTTTTAAAGAGAATCCCTAGCTTTATCAAATCGCCACATAAGGAAGCAGTCAAATGAAAGTAAATTTGCGGGAAGAATTAATAAAGAAACAAGTGCATTTGCTGAGGCAAACTAAGAAACCAGCAAAGCGAATGAGAAAAGCAAATGTACATGCAACCAAGCACTAGCGGAAATGGCTACGAAGCAGATTTAGTTGTTAGAAATCTGTTTATGCATCTCTATAAAAAACCCTTCGATTAACACGTTTTCATTTAACAAATACACCGTCATGTCGTTAGTCCGTGCAGCTGAGGAAATTAAATGGATTTAAAGAGGATAATAAAAGAGGTTAAAGTGACAAAAAAAAACACAGACTAAAGAATACCAATACGGTGCATGCGAACAAAACTTAAGGTAAAACTATAGCCTAAATACTCAAATTAACTCAGAAGACAAGTAAGATTCAATCGGTTTTGTTTAGGGCGCGGCAAACAAAACGAAATCAAAACATTAAATCAACACAATAGCAAAGAGTAATCAAACCGAAACTGGGATCGCAGCCTTCTTTCTTACTTCAATCCAGCGGAAGTTAGTGAACGGATTTGAATAAATTTTGTTACCATCAGAAAGGGAGAAATAAAAATAATCAAATTTCGTTTCCCATTGGTAAGCGTTATCATTCCCAACATGGTCTCCAGAGTGGTGGTCGAGTTGCGGTCGAGTTGGTCTCCGGCGGGGCGTGATTCACGTTCATCATGCAGCTCTACGTGAAGGAGGGGGTTTTGTTTTGTCCCAGTGTCCCAGTGTGAAGTAGATAAAAGTACATTCGTGCGCTCGTTGGTGTATCGTATCGTTTCGTTGGGTTTCGTTTTAGGTTAACCTTATGTTGACGCCTTGGTGGCGGTCTGTGCTTCGATAGTAGTTAGATACACTAACTTTCCCGCCAAGTTCCGCTGCGTCACTTCATCTTACGTGTTAATCTCGGATGCGAACTGAATAAAGTCCCCGCTTAAAACGCGATTATTACACTATTGTTTGGCTGTTATTCATACAACAAAAAAAAGGAAACAATACTAGAGCGTTTTAGGCGAAACACTAGATGGCTACAGAACGTAATCACAACAACACGAGGTTCCACTTAAGAAGGTAAAGGTGAATTAAACTAAAAAGGAATGGTGGGGAGCAAATGGTAGCTAATAACCTTTTCCGGTGTCCGGGAGGAGGGCGGTCCGGGATGCTCGATCCGCACTAGTTGGGAGGGAAGGCGTCACTCGTCTCGCTCGTCTCGGTTTCGTGGTACACTACACACACAGCACAGTTACACGATAGCCGCGCAGGGCCTGTGGAAGGGAAGGAAAACGAAAAGGCCCACCCCCCCGGTACGGTTCTTCCCCTTCAAAAAGTCTGTCCTGGTTGACTGGACCGATGGCTGGTCTGTACAGCGATCGGTAGATGATGATCCCGTGTGATTTCGTTCATTCGTGCGATTTAAATATCGCCATCATTTATTTTGTCCCCCATTTTTTTCTGTTTCCTCTCTCCAAATTCTACAACCCATTCATCCGCCTGTAACCGCCTGTGTATCGCTACCATACCATTTACCCTACATACAGTTAATCGTTCGCCTCTTCCTTAGTTTTGTTTTGGTTTTTCGGGTTTTTTTTTTGGAAAAAGGAAGTCAAACTCAAGGAGACAAAAGAGAAGACCGGCAAACAGCATACGCACCACCACCTTCCTGTTTCCTTCTCCCGTTGCTTTGACACAGTTCGCGCGGTACGCCGCAATTCTTCGTAGCTTCTTCGTTTCGAGCCGTCGGCTGGTTTTTGGGCAGGCGGACGAGTGATTCTGGCCCAGGCTTTGCTCTCTTGCATGCGATCGAATTTATTACCCTAGGAGTTTCGCGCGGCATGCGGCTACTAGTAGGTTCTAATGCTGTGGAGTGGCTCCTTTCTGTTGCAGCTGCAGCTGGGCACTTGGAAGAGAGTACGCTCGAGGGTCAGGGCCTTAACCGTTTTGATCCACCAGCAATCCGATCGCCGCTCGCTCGCGCTCTTATCGACAACTTACCGGCTAATGGATAAAGTCTTATAAATACATCGTTTCACGCTTACGCCTCACTATGCTTCTCGTTTACACCTATCTAAATACGTGGGGGTGGGAGGAAGGGGGGCACACTACACCACTCAGGGAAATGGGGAATCCACAACATTCGTCGCCATTCGTCGCTGGGTATCGTGACGCTGCGCTGCGTCTCCTCACTCCGCGACCATTTTACATTCCTTTGGCTCTAGTTCTGCACGCGAATGAATGGAGTTTCACGTCGTGTTCTTTAGCTGCGGCTTCTTATGGTTAATTTTAAAAGAGTTGAATTTGTTATTTTTTCCTAAATTTTGTCTCCAATAATTGATCCTAATTGTGCTGCTGCTTTTGATGCTGGTTTGTGTCTGGGTGTGCGGGGCAAATTGTTTGAAAACCACCATCGTAACGAGATTTCGGTTTGTTGTTTTTTAATTTCTTAGCTTCGATTGATTTATCTATTTCGCTGCGCAAAATGGCAACGCATTTCATTCTCTTCTACTGGTTTGTTCTGTTGCTCCCTCTCGAGAATGCTTATTTTGTGCGATCAAAGGAACGTGCCCCGCGATGCAGCAGGGAAAGGAGTTATGATACAAGACGAACGGTGACCTCTACAGGGGATCGGGGGTTGCGCTCTTGTCTTTTCTTTTTGGGGGGAAATTTAATCGCATTTTCCTAGCATCCGATTACGTTTAAGTATGCGTGTGTTCGTTCACTGTTTTCGGCCGGAATTATTTATTAAACTATTACAACTAGCGGCGATCGGCGGCGATGCACAAGGCCCTAAGGTAAGGTTGACCACGATCGAAAACTCCTCCCTTCCCTCGGTCGGTATGGAATTCTTTTAATTGTCACTATGCCCGGCTACGTCCTTTCCGTTTTTGTAACTGTTCGCTTCCTGTTTAGATCTGATCCGATTTGTTACTCATCGCAAGGGCCACTCGTTGTGCAGGGATTACATGGCGAACGCGCGTGTGTTTTTCTTCAAACGACGCGCAAAGAGCGATGGGGCAGAGTAACAGGGCGAAGAATTTGCAGTATTTCCCGAAAATGTAAACGTTTTCCTATGACTAGACGCCTTGTTTTCTTCTACTAGGTGCTATGTGTATTGAGAATATTGTTTGCAAACTATCGCCTGACGCTATGTTGTGAGAGTATTCGCTAGGTGTGGATGAGCAGGGTAAGTGATGTGTTCAATCGAACGGCCACGGAGTTGGAAAACCAAAAGGTCGATTGGTGAACGAGCATTTTCGGTACGATTGACACGCGCCATCAACACGGCGAATCAGTTGCGAACTTATGCAGCAACGTAAGACGAACTCGCAGTGTATAAGCGTACATGAGTTTAGTTCGATCCGACGAGCAACAAGAAACCGTGTACTAGAAGAAGCGATATGTTCATTCCCGAGCTACTACAGAGCACAATAATGTAATATAACATTGTGGAAAGTGAAACGAACCGATCCAAGACGAGGATTGTGTAGGAACGTACGTGCACGATAGTTTTTTTTTAACTAATGGAACCCACTTTTGGCGAAAGCAGACAGACTTAAATAGGCTGGAGGCCGGATATGTGATGCTACCTTTTTTATATGCTTATCTCTACATGCTCCTAAATGATGAGTATAACAACGTGAGCTCGGCACGAAAACTGATCGCACGACGCACAGCTAACCAACCAAAAAAGCGATATGAATGATTGAGCGTAACAATCAGATAATGTATCGATCGAATGTAACGATATGGATAAGTAGTGAGTGATCTGTTGATTGTATAGTTAAAACAAAGAATAAAGAAAACAAAAACAGGATCGGTGGCTGCGATAATCCAACTATCCCGCTACACACCCCATGTGTGAAACAATTCAATTCTCATCGTATGTTGTAAATAAAAGATAGCTCAAATTGTAGCTTTGTTTGTGCAGGCGTTTGAGATTATTTTGCCAAAATCTTTCTTACAATCCTTCTTGCAAGCGTAGTGTTGTGTTTTTACTAGCTGTTTGAATAGATTTGGCATGTAATAAAATTTTCTACCACATAAACGAACTCATTTTGTTCTATATTCTAGATGGATAATGCAAACCATGTTGGCATCGGCGAATTTCAGTGTAATTACTGTGTTTAACATGTAACAATTTGTGATGTGTGCAATGATGAAAAAAAAAACCACAGAGCCTCAACTCGTACGGACACTTTTGAAGTCACAAATCAAAAGCCGCAAACCGCATTGGGGGTACCTCAGTACACCCCAGCGATTCGATCCGATCCGAGAATTACCGACCAGAACAGTATGCCAATAATGAACGCTATTATGAAATATGTTGGGATCGCTTTTATGTGGCAAACCGAGATCGATGATTGGCGTAGGATATCGACCATCATTGTATCTCACTGATTTGCAATAAAAATCGAAAAGGACAGGTTCCAGTTTTCCCTGAAGAACGCATTGACCATAACACACCGCAGCAAGGGGTGAATCACATTAGGTTACGAATGGCTTAAACATGAGCCACCCGCTCTCTTCTTCATCTGAACTTTGCCATAACCTTGGTCAGGCGGGATCATCCTCGGATTAGCAGCTTCTACTTTACCACATGAGCAACTGTGCACGAGTGTGATGTTATTGTAGCGAAGAGCGATTTTTTTTGTCTTTTTTTTTCTCGGCCAACAGAACACTTCTCGGCCACCCACAAAACCATTCGTAGTGAAAGCTGCGCTCCTCTTCCTCTATGGTCCTATCTCAGAGCTTATCGTCTGCCTTCCACATCGCCGGTCAATGTTTGTCTGGTGCTGCGCAGACTAGCCGACTCGCCAGCCGGACCGCACCAGCCAGCCACGGTGGAATGAGCTTCTTTTCGACCTTGCTAAACCCATTGTCGGCCACCATTTGCATAATGAAGGCGCCTGATTGCTCGAGATTAAAAGCTTGAAAGCGAGAATAAATTTTGCCCGCTTTCAATTTGGCTCGCCCCGGTCGCCCACTTTTCTCGACGGACCCCGGCGTTGTGTGTAGCGACGTTGCACCGAGATGCGCCCCATTTCAAAGGTCATTAGAAGTGGTGGAAAATTGCATTGCATGGAAGTGTGGTGCTGGTCAGCGTGGTACGACCGGAAGTCATCCAGTTAATCACGGGATGCCCTCGTTGGCGTTCTCTCTCGCTCTCTCTCACACGGGTGAATTTAATGCAAATTTGCTTCGCTTTGGGCTAGGTTGTGGCTGTAATTTTTGGGCAAAGGAAATCGTGATCGCACATGGCATGGCGGACGAGATAGTGTTGAGATGCACTACCGGACCTTTGAAAATCATAGAAATTTAGACGGAAAAGCTAATGCTTTCATGTTTGTAGTACATGAATGTTGCTGGCCATTCCATTGCCAATGAAGGGGTACAGAATTCTTCGATTTGACGTGTCGGTTCTCGGAACAAAAAGATCCCGACAGTGGTGGATTCGATTAAATTTCCAGTCACACAGCGTCAGTTGGAAAGCTAATCGCTTTCAATCTTCAAACTGGTGCTATGGTATCCAGGAAATGAATACAAGGATTTTCGCTGATTTTGCGTCTGTTCAAACTCGGCCAGCACCGTGAGCTTCCTTCGATTCAGTAAATGAGGGAGAGTGTGAAAGTGATCACAAAACACCGGTGCTGCCGGTGTGTTATGATGATCAAACCCAGCGGTCAATCGGTCGGCCAGGGTTTTCCGCCAGTTCCATTTGTTTGCAACTAGCGAATGCTAACTAGTCTAATGCTCAAGATTTGTCGCAGTTGTAACACTCTGATCGCTCGTAATGACGAAGAGTCCGACTTTGAGCAATATGTAGAAGCTAAACAAAACCGTCAGACAACATATTGAAAAAAGTGAATTGAAAAAGCGTGACGCATAGTTGCACGAACTATTGACACTCATAAACAAGCAGCTTAACCTCGCACCCGTTCCAGCATCGCACCTATCACGACCGACCATCGACCAAGAGAGTGGCAAAAGCCATTCCCCTTTTGTTTGACAAAAAGCAATCATTTCGGTATTGTACCGTACCCAGCCCGATGAGAGAAATCGAAAACAAAACACCCATAACCAACTGACGAGAAAAACAAATGACTTCTCGCCGTCGTCATCGTAGTCTCTCGTCATGTGCCATGACGTTGGATGTTACCCATACCATGTCGGTGGTATGGGCTGGCGGCGGTAAAAATCAATTCAGAAACATATACCCGGGCGCACTCCACGTTGAGGATGCCTGCCATCGATCTGTACTCGCGGTGATGAACAAAATAATCTGGTAATTTTCAATGGATTGGAACTTCAGTTTGGGCGCTATCGACGGACTGCGAATCGCGAAACCTGCTGGCAACAAAAGTCAGGGTTCTAAAATGGCAAGAGAAGCTTTACACACTGTAGAGAACGGTGAGCTATTCGCTTAGCTTAGTGATGGTTTTTTAGGTACCGATCAATATTTCCAATCGATCGATCGACATGATGTGCTGCGTTGTCAGCGACAGAGATGTGTTCTGGGACACTGTGATAGCAATGGAGATGTGATGATGGTACGGCTAACCGCTTCGCCATTGCCGTATGGAGCGCGCAAGCAAAACGATGAAGCTCAAGAGCTGAAACGCAGCATCATCGCCATCATTACGCTGTTGACACAATCTACCATCGGGTGAGCCGATTTCGCTCTCATGCAGCATATGGATCGAGGAACGAGTCGAACCGAGGCGAGTTCAATGAGAAACAATTGGTGCTGCTGCTGCTGAATGGGGTACGAGCGTGCGCGACATACTGACGGTGGATTAATAATAGATTTTCCCTTTTCCCGATGGGCCCCCGCGTATGTCGTACGCTGTTAGGATTAAGGATCTAGCAGTGCCATAGCCCAATCCCCTGGCACCGACAACTCAATCCCAGGACGGGATTGGAACTTTCCTAAAAACAAACAAAAAGTGCAGATGCTTGATGTTGCAACGATTGCAGAACAAAAGTACTTGCCACCAGCTTTTGGATGCGTTGCATGCAATTAAAAGCTATCGTAGCATGATTGCTGAAGTCCTTATAGATGCATACTCTACACTTTTTCCGCGTCTGCCTCGGTTTGATATTAAACTTTTTGCTCCTACTTCTCGCGATAATTCTCCGTTCGTTTTCTAATCCGTTGCTACTACACCGTTCCATGTGAACTTCAGCTTTTGACCTTTGTCGGCGAGCTGATTCATTGAGACACCAAGAATCGTCACCTGACACCCTCCACGAAGTGCTGCGTTAGCTGGCTTGGTACTGCTGGTGCTGTAGTTCGCTTTCTTTCAATTGATTTTCAAGAAAATGAATTTTAATGAGATGCACACCAGACGCTGTCCCATTTGCATTCGGGTAGCGGGTGTGTTTGGAGCCGGCTGTCTCTATTTAATCGAAACGCGTACCAGCACTAGCCCTTCGAAAGGGGTCCATTAATGATCGTCAAGCACGTTCACCACACATGCTGCCAGATGGACTGAAGCAGCAGACGGGTTATCTGGCCGTCTCGGTACCACTGCGAATCCAAAATTTAGCTCCTCCGGACGAACGGGACGGACGGGAAGGAACAAACGAAAAAAAAAATAGGAATCTTTTCCGCTGACTTCTCTTGCCAGCTGCAGAGTTCAATTGTGCCGCTATATAAGGGCGAACGGCGACTTGGTGTCATCGCTATGCAAATCAAGTTCAGGGAAAGTGGATCAGTGCCGGTCGCTGGGTTAGGAAGCGCTTCGCGAGAAAGTGTAGCCGAGTCCTTCGCGAAAGGAGCGCCACAGGGGCTGCGCTGCGAACACTCTGTTTGCATATTGAGTAGCGTAGCCGGCATAATAAGCGCTCTTGCCGTCGCCGTCGTCGTCGTCGTCGCTCGAGGGATGGTGGGAGCAGCAATTTCGCTTACCCCAGCACCCCCAATTCCTTTCATCCTTTTCATCACCCCTGGTTCAGTGTTGGTTGCATTGCGAAAAACAAAGGAAATCCCCTGGAAATGGTTTCATAGAAACGGAAGATGCTGCCACACCACGTTACGGTTTCACTCAACCGTTTACCAATAATGCGACCCGGATTGTGACCTATTAATTAAGCCCATCATTTGTACTGGATAAAGAACGCCCCAAATCGGCCCCTCTCGCCCTTCGCTTCACCCATTTAGTCTTTCGGCGAATGTGTGTGCAAGTAAGTGTGCTAAGGCGAAACAAATTGAATTTTGACTTCGAAATTGGAAGAAAGGAAGCCGCATGGCCGTATTTCTCTATCCGTTGCCGCGTTCACAGCATGAGGAAGGGTTGCATTTGGTAGCGAAAAGCAGGATTATCGCATGAAATTGTCTTACAACTAAAACGAGCAATAGGAACTCCACCGCCTATCAACAATTGATCGATTTAAAAGATTTCTGTATCGGCTTTTTGTATCGCTTGTGGAATCGCTGGAAAAGCGGTGAGTAAACGAACTCACAAGCCAGAAGGGATTCGACCGTTGGATCAAAGAGTTTGGTAGCATCCGTGATTGTGAAGATGAAAGTGATGCCATGAGGTACCCTAGAGGCCTAGAGGGATGTGTTGAGGGTGCCTGCTTTAGCCTCCGGAGGCGCATTAGCCTCCGTGCTTTAATTTTATGTTTCCCTTGTTCTTCGTTTCGAGGAAAGAAATTTGTTGCCTAAAGCTGTTAAAACCGTTTCGAAAAAGTGGCGGCTCCGATAGCGCCCTCTCTCTCTCTAACTCCACTACACGACGACAGCGCACAACGTGGGCGCTGCTGGACAGCGATCACTGTACCCAGGGGGAGAATCGGATATCGGTTTTCTAGCCATCTAACCGGGGCATCTGATTAGTGTATCCTAAAAAGGGAGTTGTATCCGTGTTCATTCACTCGATTAGCGCTCTACCGTCTTGGTGCCTTTTTTTGCTGCCCTTCTGTCGATCATTTTTGTTTCTTCCATTCGCCACGTGGACCACGGGTGTCCATTTCTCTGGCCTCTTTTTTCGACTAATTGGACCGAAACCCATTGATTTCTACAACCAACCCCACGAATCCCCAATCCCACTGATGCTCGCCGTCGCTCTCTCTCTCTCTCTTTCGTGTTCAGCGTTTTGAAAAGGTTGCGCGCCGACTGGTGCGGTGCTTGCGAAACACAAACGGTTTACGATTACCTGCTACTACGAGTATTACTACTGATTGAGCTTACTTGTCTGTCGGAGTAAAACTGTGATAGGAACATAACAAGCAGGGACAAACCTATGCAGCTGGCAACACCGAAGCTTGCGCACGATGTTGCCGTTACGTCGTTGGATACGGTGCGCTGTGCTTCACCGTGTCCCTCACTTATCTGTGGATTGGGGAAGGGAAAAATAGAAAGATAGGAAAGTAAAAACAAAAAAAAAACAAGTGAGAATCCGCCATACAAGGACAAGGAACATTGTCTCAGGGCCCTGAACCCGGTCGGGGACTCACCTGCTGCATATCACGCCACTGATCACTGGTGACGCCACTGTCGAACTCGAGCGCATTGTGCTCCATTTCGCCACCGAAATTGCTGTCGAAACCCGGCTTACCGAAGCGCACCGGATCGTTTGGTTGGGCGGGCGTTTCTGTGCCATAGAAAATGAGATCCCATTGCGTAATTTGTGCTGTTGTGGTTGTAGGAGAAAGAGAAAAAAAAGGGACGGCAACAAAATATTAATTAAAAGAGTGTTCAATACAGCAGGGAACTTCACTTCGACTGCAGAACTCATGGTTTTTCGGTTTAATTGCTAATTAACAGAAATGCACACAAGAAATTGCAAAAACTAAATAATACCGTCTACGAGAAATTAAAATAAAAACTAATAGGCTATCACCCCAGAGCCCCAACAATGCAAAAAAACAGGGAAATGGAAAAAACATATTCGGTGGAAAAGAATCACGCTGGATAAAGTGGAATGGTCCTCTTCGGGTCTCGCACACGAAACGAACGAAAAGCCAGGGAAAACGTTAAAAATAATGATGAAAAGCGGCTTGCGGAATGCCGCACCCGATAGAAGGAAAATTGAAAGCAAGGCAAAAAACATGATGATGGTTGAAAAACAATTAACAAAACAGCTCTTAATCCGTAATGTCTGCACGATACGACCGTTACCGGAGCTGTAATCCATATGGCGGAGCATAGGCAGATCGCTTGGTGCGTTACTAATCCTCAACGGAGTGTTGGGAGTGTGCTAGCAATTGCTCGCAAAAAGAAGGAAAAAAAATGAAATAACGAGTCCAAAAATACCTTTCCGCATTCGCAGCGCAATCCATGATGCGCCGTTGGTCGGTAATCTCCGTTTTTTACTTTATTGAAAAGTTTACCACAAATCGGTATCAGTAGCAGCAGCAGTTCCATAGAATGATGGGATGCGCCTCGTATACGCACAAGAACGGGAATAAGAACACCCATTTGATGCGGCCAAACACAGTGGAACGACCACGACAATATTGGGAAACAACAAAAAAAAAAAAAACCATTTTCTACAAACATTTACCGCCAAATGCCGCAACGGCGAAGCGGAAGGAGCTAGAGCCGGGAGGAAAAGTATCTTCTAAGCACACCATAATTAGTTAATTTAGTTAATGTCTTGTGAAAATATGCGCAATCTTGCCGCTCGGCTCGGCAGCACAGACCAGCACGACGACAGCGACTACTTATTATGTCGACTTCCGTCCTCGAGCCGCTCTCTTGCTCTTCGAGTCTTTAGCGTCGATCGCGTGCGGCGGACGAGCGTGCGTGCCTGTGCGGTTCCGGTATGTGCGATCCGGGTGGAAAACTTTATCGTTTTCTAGCACCGCTGGGCCCCCAAGTGTTTTGGCCATTGGCGCGGGGCGAACAAAGAGTTGGCGCCTTCACACATACCTGTAAATGCCTGCAGTTCCTAGCATTCCGGTGGTGGTGGTGGGGTTGTTTGCTCTAGCATAGCTCCACACCCACCACGTACAGCACAACTCAACGTCCGGTTCTAGACTCTCTGGGCAGCAAAAAAAATATATATACACGCGGTACACGGATGCAACCCGAACCGTGTCTGTTTGTGCTCGCCTGTGGATTGCAGTTTGTGTGGCTAGCGCGCGTGAAACGAGCGAGCGAAAGTTGTTCGGTAGTCGGTTTGGTGCCGGTTTCCGGCACCACTAGCTTCCTCTTTTCACTGGTGTCGTTGTGTCACTAGAGGAGCGACTTACTTCAACCAACCAAGAACCAGAGCCACTAGTCAGCGTATGTGTGTTGCTGGGCGGTTGGCGCCGCACCCAGCAGCGTTTCTCGGCGAATCTCGGCTGGTCTTTGGAGTTTGGAGGTGGTTTCGAGGAAAAGTTCATCTCTCCCGTCTCGGGTGTTTCCCGGACACATGACCTTTTGCTAGGAACCAACGGACATGTTACCTCCCGTTGACCCGTTTCCTTGAAGCGTATAAAAATCACGATCAAATCCGTTGCTAGTGCGCGGAACGACAAGAGAAGATGGCTAGTCGTCGTACGTGCGAGTAGATAGTTGTTGCGATTAACAGGGCAGTGTGTGCTGCTGGGTGTGAAAGATGTTTCCGAAAGATCAGCAATTCGGTGTTTACCTTTCATTCTCACTGCTCCCCAAAGTATATGCCCTTGGGGGAAAAGGTTTACCTTAATGTGAGAGCTGGCACGAATTTCCTATCGAGATCTTTTCTGTCACCTTTCCATGACCCATTGACAACTCTTGCCTTCAGAGCATGGTGATATCGTTGTTAATTATATAGCTATACTTAGAAAACAGCTAGGACTGTTCCATGCCTATTTTTATCAAGTTGAGGACAGCCAGTTCGCGGTCCATTTGACCACATAACTTGCGGCTTTATTAAATTTGCTTTTTCTCACCAAAGCCAAACCAAAGCAGAGAAGAAAGGAAAATTTCAAAACTAATCGCCGCGCCGGAAATACGAAATGATGTAGCTCCGTTGCCGAAATCCGATGATGGAGGCGCCCATCGAAATGGAGGCGCCAGGTAACCGGTAAAATACTTCCTTACTGTCATGAGCTTGTAATAGACATTTGGTAAATGGAGTGATTTCTTTTTTTTAGTTGGTATCTTACGGACGGAGCCGTAAATATTAGAAAGATAGAGGAAGATAGAGTACAATCAGTAGAGGGAACAGGCATTTCCTCCTTCCCCAGGGACCCTTATACCGGGGGTGAAATGGGGTGAATGTTGCTAAAAAAATGATTCTTCATTCATTTGGCTTCATTCAATAATGAAAATATAATGTGAATAAAAAAAAAGACAACAACAAACGAACAGAATCGTCAACAAACGATATTGAACCAAAGAACGAAAAAGTTTTGAAATGAACCCAACAGCAGCACGAGCAGCATGGCTCCATCGCTACCACGCGTACCCTTGGTATGCTTCTGATCGCTGGACGACGAGATGAAGGAGCTCTGGGTGCGGCTGAGGTAAGGGGACGACACGTACGACGGTGGCATCGGTTGGAGGCTGGAAGAGATCTTGCGCGGTATCGCATCGATGATGTCGGAATCGGGAAAGAAGATTTTGGTGTTTGCGCGTGACGGTTTGCCAAGTGAGGCAGGTGCTGCCGGTAGTATCACGCCGGGTGAGGCCGAAGAACCACCGCCGCCACTGGCCTTTACTCCAGGGCTTTTACTGTTGCCGAGCGTTTGTTGGAAACCATTGGAACCGGTTCCACCGTTGCTGGCACCCGCTGGGGCCAACGGTGCCAGCGGAAGCTCCAGATGCTCATCCCGCACGGACGAGTACGGTTGCAGTTCCGGGTAGAAGTGCTGTATCTTATCGTACTGCTGGAAGACCTTCGGAATGCGGGCGTTGATGGAGGAGGCGGCCGGATAGCGGTCACTGAACGCGGGACTTGCGGTTACGGTCGTGGCCGCGAGTGCGCTCGTTGAACCAACGCCCGTCCCCGTCAGCTGTCGATCAGAGGATGACAGCGTGGTTAATCCAACACCAGCTGCCGTTGCCGCTGTGCTGTGGTCGCCGGCCGTGGCACTGACCGTGGTGCTTGTGGCTTTGCGTCCCGATGAAGCGGAGGAAGACGTGCTGGATG
>NC_064877.1:43782500-43825000 GCF_943734665.1 Anopheles aquasalis
CTTCCTTCCAGGCGGGAATCACATTCATATCTAGCCCGTTACCGCGGTTCTGCAAATGTATGGGAATGGGGGATGGTTTAGATTGTCTCTCCTCCCATCAGGAATGCAAGTAACGAGTTCGTCCGCGCTACTTACCAAATACCACATCTCGGGCCACTTCGGATCGTTCAGCTGAAACGGTAGCTGATATGGTAGCTTCGTTAACGGACGATAGTCGCGCTTTTGGCGCGACTTGGCCCGCTGCTGCCGTGCCCACCGGACCCGCTGATCAGTCTCCAGCCGCTGCTGATGGGGTTTCGAGGGACTCAGCGAGCGTTTGTGTAGCCGGCTGTGCTCGAAGTGGTAGTGTTCGTGGAAAATCTGAAAAGGAAAGTTACACTTTTAGCACATTTTGCAGGTATCGTGTCGCCCTCATCCTCAATTCCTCCCCTCAGCACAAGCCTGGCTGAGCTTTTTCGTTAAAAAGTTTTCAAGTTGGAAACTTCATTGTTGTTTGTTTTCTAAGCTCCAGTAGATTTTTGTTTAAAATTGGTAGAGAGTATTGAAATCATTTTCATAATTGGAAAAGTGTGCGACAATGCTGCAAATACATGGGAGGGCACATTCCGTTTGAATGGTACACTGCATTCCGTAGCTCATAGATCGTACGTTGTCCGTTTCCCGCTCGGACTGTTCTCCGAAATGTAAAGAGTTGCCCCTAGTGTATAAGCAATGCTGGGAAACTGATTTTTGACCGAAGTTTTTGAACATCCTGTACGCTTTTAACGACCGATCATTTAGCAAGTCACTCGTATATAGCACTGAGTGTCATTGTCAACAGCCAGGTACACCTTCCCGGTAATCCGGCATACATAAAACCCATGGATACCATGGAGGATACATTTCACCTCACGCAGGGAAGCACCTCGCTCAACTCCCTAAAGCCCGGTTATGTTTCCGATGTAAAAAGTGGAAGCCCATCTCGTAAAAAAATGGTTTTAACACCTTCTTTTCACCTCAAAATGGTTACCCACTCGGTGCCGGTATGGAGCGTTGCGGTCCAGCTTGAAGAAATTCCTCGTCTAACACTTCAGCACCCAACCAGCAGCAGCAGCAGCAGCAGCAACATCAGGACACCACACCGACCGGTCCGACAAACCAGAGGCGTGCGCGTGCTCCGTTGCTAATGAATTTAATTTAAAAGCAATGTTTCGGGAATTTACATCCTCATCCACTTACACGTTTCGTAATATCCAGCCCGGCGAGAGCCTGGTGGCATCGGAGCTAGTGCGGAAAGATGCGGACAGGGAATGGGAAAGTTTGTCCTTCTTTCATGCAGATCTCAATTCATGCTGGATGCTGTTAGATTGTCTGGTTGCCCTGTATCCTCTCTCTCTCTCGCCAAGCAGCCACCATTTCCAACAGCAAAACCGACGTAGATGGTGGTTTTCTTTGAACATTTCCACCTCACTTGCCTTTTTTACCTTCATTGGAAATGTGCTGGCAGGCAATGAAAAGGGAGGGCCGGCCGGTGGTGCCGGCCTGGTGCAGGGCCGGAGCAGCACACACATGGTTTGCTGGTGCCCACCCGCAACGTGTCAGCTAGTGTCTGTGTGTCGCCAAGAGCGGGTACCCCATCGAGGAACAAATTAGAAATATTGTGTGCTGATGAGAGGCGACACAACCGGTAAACCCCAACCCCAAAGCGGAGGTGTACACCACGGGATTTTGTCGAACAACTCTATCCGACGATGGTTTTTACGAGGAGCGACCGATGGAAAGGTGGAATGGTGGTAGTTGGGGGGCGTCATTTTTGTCCAATTAATTTTTCGCAGACGCAGAACCGCACACATACATATCACGTGCTCGAGAGGACATTCCGACAATGGCGTTCGCCCTCATTTTCATCTTTCGCATTGGTTTCGCGGTAGTAAGATGAAACGGAGTTTGAAGAATTCTATTACAATTGATGAATGGATGGATGGACGAATGGCGTGCAACCGTCGGAAACCTAATCCACCACTTCTTGTGTCTTTCCCAGTCGGTTCGAGCCCCCTCCCTCCGACTCCGCAAACTCGAAAGGCGAGATAATAAATTCGATAACATATTCAATTCAACATCCAGACGTGTCGAGGTGGCATTCTTGGTGCTCCCGGGAAAGCCGAAACGTTCTCGGCATACCCACTGTGTATCCAATGTCAAACGATAAGGATCTTAAATGATTTCTAAGAAGGTTTTGCGAATCACCCACTCTACGGTTCTACCGAGAACAAACCGCACAAACAACAACGTAACAGTATCGAGCTGCAGCCACTGCTCAGTGCTACGGAGCTGATCCTGTGATCCTCGCAGCGACGGCTCGGTGCTCCGGTGTCGAACCTTTGAGAATCCTGGACACACCCTTGCTAGGGTGTTAGAGATAAAGGAGTGTCATTCCTGGCAATGTAGAATCGTATTTCCTTTGTGCGTCGGTTGGTCATTCAAATTTATGGTGTCCCGTTTGCCGTCGGATCAACCTTCGCTCCGCTCCGTGCTCACACCGGCACCACGGATGGAGGCCAGGATGGAGCGGGGTGGTGTGCATATTTGTCCACGTGTGATGTGACCCAACTATCTACTACCTCTCTCTCTCTCTCTCTCTCTCTCTCTCTCTCTCTCCGTTTCCCCGTTGGTCCCCGATCGTTGTTAGAACGTTTTTAGCTTCTAAAAGCACCCGCTCTCCGTCCATCTATCGACGTCTGGCTGTTGAAAGGTTCAATATTTCATGCTTACGACTCCAGCCCCCACCGCCAAAGGGATTCACAACGCGCCAAGGGGACCAACGGTACGCAATAGCCACTCTCTTGTTTGATGCGACAGAACGCTACGACAAACAATGATGACTGCTAGCTTTGGTTTTATCCCGTGCGATAGCTAGCAACTCGGACTCGGGTGTTGCAGGTGCCGAGGGGTGGCAGCAAAGTAATAATAAAACAGGATTAGCCCCCGCCTCATCCATCTTCATTTCAGTTGTTTCCATTTCCTGCTTCCTGCTCGGTGGGCTCGGTGAGTGATGATGTGAAGTTGTGCATGAAGCAGAATGGCAGTAACAACCGGAATGTGAAGTGAATCCCTTATATATGTTCAGCTTAATTTGTGGCTAACGCTTCCATGGTGGTCTTCTACTATTATTTTTCGTTTTCATTCAATTTGTACAACCAAGTACTGAGCGTGGGGTTCTTGCGAATGTTGCCTAGCTTTCTTCGAAGAAACTCCTTCTTTCTCGAAATCGGAGTGCATTACATGGTGTGTAGAGCAAGATGGTGGTCACGGTTGCGAGCAATGGCGAGCAGAAGAGAAAGTAAATTAATTACTTTCAACTTTAAACGCACACGACGGGGCTGCGAGCAAACAAACAACTTGTTCGCCCACCCAGCACAGAACGAGTGCGATTTCTGTTTCTGGTCTTTGGAGAACCATTTGGACGCTATTGTTATCAGGGGTACACGTGTTTGTTCGCAGACGAAAAAACAAAAACTTCTCAGGAACTGATTCGAGACTCGTTTTACGTAGACGTTCACCCACCGTTCCCCGCTACCTTGCTCGCTCTTTGCCTCTGCGGAAGTAATTTGGCACTCGGTGGGGCGCTAGCGGAAGCGGATGTTAACACTCATATTGCAGTTACTCCGACAGGCAGGGCACTCTTACTCCGCAACAACGTTTTGTGTTCTCGCCGCAAAAAAAAAAAAGAAATATGAAAAGATGCTTTCCCAGATGGGTCTGGGCATGTCTTTGGGGAACAGTACAAACAAGCAGTGTCACTCCATCGTTCCTGCCGTCCTGGGTTACTGTGTTCCTATTGTGACTTTGTGCGATAGATCTGCAGCACAGGGATCATTTTCAAAATGCACACTACTGCTGTGCAGAGGGAATGATTTCCATCGTCGTCCCTAGTTCCCGTTTCAGAGTAACAATAGGAAGTCATGTTTTTTCTTCCTTTTGGATCAAAGGGACCGAATTCCGGTAGTATCCCAGATTTGTAGCCGTTGCCTGGTGGAATGGAGGCGCCCGGTGGAATGGAGGCGCCTGGTACCTTACCCATTCGATACGTGTGTGACACTTTGAACATGAGTAATGATCGAAGTGACAGCAAGCGAGCAACCCTCCTCCGGCAGGACCAATGAATCGTTCGCCAACAACGGGTTCGACCCGTTTGTCGCAACAGGGCACAAGTCGGGGGATAAAATAGAAAAATTAACTTGACGACAGGCCAACCACCGACAAGATCTCGATCCCTGGCTGGGACCAACCGGTGATTGATTGTTTGTGTTGTCGTCTGCTGTCACTTGCAGCACGGTTTGCGGCGCTGTTGGCAGAAACTGTTGAAAGTTACTTAATTTTTGCTACGGCAAAAAAAAAAAACAGGTTGAGCTCATTCTCTGTCGAGCTGTTAAGGTACAATGAGAAATGCTAGTATGTAAAAGCACATCTTTTCGATGAAACAGTTCTATGGCCACTTCTATTTTTTTTTTGCGCAGAATTTACCCTCTGAATGCACCTCCACGTTCCTAGCGCAACATCAACTTGACCTAGAATCTCTAACGTATTCCAGGACGCGATGCACACTCTGCCCGTTGTTGCATCGGGTCCGGTAGCATCGCGAGCAGCAGGAAAGAACTAAATAAGTTTATTTCCCAACTGATTTAATTTTTCTGGCTCACGTACCGCGCGCTGTAAGAGCGCTAGGAGCGTGAAGCTACATTGAATGAGCCCTGAGAGCTTTAGCGTTCGTGGTCCGCACTCCTGAGTGGACGCTTCCCTTTCAGACAGCTTGCTCCCAGACACGGGGAGGAGAGGGTACTGGCGGGAGGTTATTTTTTCTCTATTCAATACAATGATTGAATCTAATGCGCTTTTATTTACTTTGGCAACAGCTGCAAAGCACAGTATATGTCAACAGTCTGACAGTGAGTAATGGCGGACAAATGATAGTATTGATTGGCGCGCAACACTACTAGTACCGTGCAAGTGCATTCGAGCTGCACAAGAAGTGGCAAAGTCATTGTAGAGCAACTCTGCAACCCGGGGTGCAAGAAGCAGTATAATAGGTAATCTTGGTGAAGGGTGGATACAATGTATATCTTCTCTCTCTCTCTCTCTCTCTCCGCCTTGCCTTGTTATCGATTTTATTTTTTTCTATCACCACTAGACATGATGTGAAACAATTAATCACAATATAACGCTCAGGAGAAGCTACGAAAGGGAAGAAAAAAAAATACACCAAGAGGTTTAATCTGATCCGACGTGCACAGTCACCATCCGTATATAAAACAAACGAGACTGACTTTTTACCACAACAACAACAACAAAAAAAAGACCTGCCTGATATAATTTGATCGATATGACGTAGGAAAAGGGCAATGTGTCAAAATTATAACATCTCCTGGGGTTTCGGCAGCTATAAAAACCCTAGGAAAATCCCAGGGTGATGGCATAAGTCAAACAAATTATGGCACTCATTAATTCCACAGTTCTTTCCTACGGCGCGAGGGGGGGGGGGATCGATTTGCTACCCTCCACCAAAAAGGGGCGAAGATGAAGGTCGGGCTTCACTAATCATAAAGCCTTCCGTAAGGCGTAAACAAAGAGGCAAAGGCACAGGAAATGGAAGGAACGCATTAGCTGGCAGTCGGGAAATAAAAAACAAACTTTTCCAATTAATTAACTCGAGCAGGGTACCGGCGGGGCGCGCCTCGAATGTTCAGGCTCTGCTCAATTACTTTCGCCTTTCGAGATGTACACTGTTGACCTCAAATTCTTCTAGTAGGATTTATATTTTGGGACCCAAAGTCCCTTCTTCCCGGGACCTTCGGTTTTCGTCGCGTTTCTTAAAATGACTTCCTGGACTGCTGCTTCACCGCTGCCAGCGCCACCCTGGGAATATGTATTTACGTACAGCGCCAACCGTATCCGTCAAGTCGTTCGCACTAAACGGCTCCCCCCCCCCCCCACCTCTTTTTCCAGATTGACGGCGGTCAGAGTCCCGGTTGGCCGGTTTTTGGCGTGCCCCTTTTTTATCTCAGCACCACAAACCCTCGCTGCTAATCAGTGCGAACACATCACAATGGCAATCCATTATTGACTTCGGGGCTATTTCTTTCTCTTGCTGCTCCTTTTTGAAAGGCGGGTTCAAATTGCGGTAGTTACGGCAACCGCAAGTGGTCTAAAGTCCATCATTCAGTTCTCTTTCGGTGAGTTGGCGAAGGAATGTAGTCTTAATTGCGACGGTTAAGCTGGAGAAAAGGGTTGACAGAAAACTTTCACGAGAAATCGCAACTGTGAAGATGGTTCTCTAATGATAAGGATCGTAGCTTTGCTGGCAGTGGCCCGCCATGTTTCTTTATTCTTCACAAAAAACATCTTTAACAACGTAACAGAACACACTTTTGAAGATATTATCGACCGTGCACGTTCAAATGATTTCTCGTTCCACTTAATATTATTGAGCTTTAACCTCGGAGCACAAAGCAGGACTACACCCTTTAAAGCTTTAATTTTGGGGGAAAAACCCAACGAATGCGAAACACGAAAAACTAGCATGCCACAGTTCAGTGACCGCTTGACCAGCAGCTACGCCAGGCTGCAGGAATACTGCCTAGACTACAAGACTACGCATATGCCGCTACGCTTGTTATGCTGCGGACAGCCGAAAATGAAATAATGACATGATAAGACTTTTTGGCAACCGAACGAGTTCGTCGAACTGCCCAAAAATGCGCATCACTTGGCACCGGTTCCAAATGGAAACGCGACAGACCCCACCTATCCTCTCCCTCCAGCGATCCACCAAGCGTTTCTCTGCGCTTCGCGACTTTGCTCATCCTCTACTGCATTATCGGAAAGGATTTAATGGCCCCGAGTGGTCCCCTGGTTCCCGATTCCAAGACGAAAGGTTGTTTTTTCAAAATTTCTTCATCAGTAAAGGAGGCACATTTCGAAGGGTAACTGGCAAATAATGCTGGGCTTGTACTGGAGTTGGTACTGGTTTGAGAGCTGTGTGGCCATCATGTACGCTGGAACCAGAGCTACTAGAACATCCTGTACCGCCGGGCACTTCTGGCGCTATGTTGCTGACAGGCACTTGCTCCGATCCCTCCGACAGAGGGTCCAGGGTCAATGACTTCTTCTACCCCTCTTCAAATCAGACGCCAGAAATAGAAAGGGTTGGTCGAGCAGCCACTTCGATTCGCTCTGTTGCTGATGCCAGACGCAGCAGTATCTGCACGCGATACAGAAGAAGATGGGTGTCTTCTGCAGCATCGGCGCCCTATTGCTTGTGCCTTGCAGTCTTCGTAGTAGACTCGGCCATTGGGGGAATATGAGAATGGAGCTCCTCCGCCGCCTAAAATTGCCGCTGCAGCAAGAAAAGACATTATTGTTAAAAACCCATTCGCCGCAGCAAAAGAACATAAAACATGCATCTCGCTGGAACAATCTCGCTCCTGAAGCAACGGGGTGTTTCGGCCAACTCGTTGTTGCTGTTTTTGGCTTGTAGGGCATGCACGCAGGAGGACGAGGAGGTGGGAAAAACCCCCTTTTTTGCGCCATTTGTGGAGGTTGAACAATAGGAAAATGCTGGGTCGCGGAGATTCTCGAGTGCAGCTTTTTAATGTGAAAAACGTTACGCTGTTTAGCCTACGCCGGACTGGCGCGCGCGCGCATCTTGCGTTTTCGCAGGAATTCGTGTAAAATTGATATGGAATGGGATATGGAACACATTATCTGCCGCACAGAGCGTTCTACTAGAGTCTAGCCGCTCAGCCAGACGCTCTCCCCATACGCTGGCGTCCCGGGATGGAAGGGATTATTTGCATTGTGAGCAGAATATATACGAGACTTGCAAAAGGGGGATTTATTTTAATGCTACTCCTTTACGAGCATAAGTAGCTTCAGCAACCATTCAACAAACGCTGTTCCAGCAACCACTCAAACCACTGCAGTCATGCCGTAATTTCGCACAAGCTACACATTGGATCGACGTACGTGGTACTGAATTATCGGGATGGGCATTGTAAGATAGTTTGGTGATTGAGATTCCAGATAAATCCACTGTAAGGAGATTATTATGAGAGGAACAGGGAACAAAAACCGCTTCCATGGCAAAGGAATCATCAAGCATATACCAATAAAGCTATGAAAAGCTCCAATAATTGATCCAAAGAACAAAACTGTCGAACTCTGTAGTTCAAAACGAACTGTAGTTCAGCAAAACAGAATCATTAGAAATAATAGTTCGTTAAAGATCATTTAGAAGCTATTATGACACATTTGACGCACTCGCTACTCAAATGATGGCATAACGGTGCCGAGCTTCTGATAGATGGGAAGAAAATTCTTATAAACAGCAGTACATCACATGATATCGTGGATGGAGCAGCAGTCGGAAGGTGTTATACAGCAGAAGCGAAGGGAGTTTGTAACGAAAGAAGAGCAGAAAAAAAAACAGTAACAGGAAGCGAGATAAAATCAATCAATCAACCATCCTCATGCAGAACACCCTAAGAAGCTTTCGGCTTGCCGGCGCTATCACGAGCACCCGGGACGATTTCAAACGCTTCACCTAAACCGATTGCCATGAATAATTTATGTTTTTGTCTTTATCCTTTCCGGTATCGGCTGCGGACGGCAGTGTGCGGTGGTGCTAGTGTTGGTAGGACGTTTTGTTTTTACTGTTATCAATGTTCATAAAAGCTGCCAATCCCATGGCCTATGCTGGTACTGGTTTCTGGGGGCACATGTGCGGTACCGTCGCTACGTCAACGTCAATTGAAAACCCATTGATCGCCATCAATCAGCTGCCAATTGCAGGGGCCATCTTTGCTATCCGACAAAAAAGCCACTCCAGCTTACAGCGAACCCACGTGGATCGGTCGGTGAAGCACCACTCGGGAGAGAAACGGGCTCAACCATGTTTCATAGTGAAAATGGGGCGCCGTGGTATTCCTTGCATGGGAGATGGGATCAACTCTTCATCTTGTGGCCGCAAACGGGCTGTGTCTCAGCTGTCGAATGATTTAGCTGTCCGAAGCCGAGAAGCTACCGTTTTAATAGAAAAAGCGAAAGAACAGACCGGGGCTGGGCTAAGCGTTAAGTGGGTTAAGCGGCAAATCGGCATTGCCTTGCTGCCCTGCTGTCGAAACAATCGATCGGGAATAGCAGCCGCCTAGAACGGCACCCTTTTTGGCAAGCTAATCAATTTAAGCCATCAAATCTCTAGATCCCTCGATACCCTTTCCATTAACACACTTCGCAGGGTGAGCAAACGTATAACCAGTTTTATTGGCCGAGCTGCTTCCGGCACCGCTAGCCATTATGGACTAGACGGTGTTTTATCCTTTGGAAAGATTTTCAAGCTGGGTTGCTAACGGTTTGCAGTCGAAATGATGAGCTTCATCGATAAGGGTGTTTGCTGATCCATCCGATGGCGTCTGTGCCTTTATGGATGTAATACAGTGGTGTCAAAGGATGTGGGTTGGTATGGGGTACACGTGTGCTTAAACTTTGACCCTGTCAGAAATTGCCGAACGGATATTTATTTAGTATGTACCAACACTGAATACAAAATAACCATTAGTGTTTCGGCGCAAACATGAAATAGATTTTGATCCTTCCTATATTTGCATAGCGATGTATCATCAAAACACATTACAACACATTTATGGAAGATTTTTTACACTGTTAAGCACCATCAAACATCTCAATTTTGAGGAATAAAAAAATCATCAAATTAGATTTTGAAGTACATCAATTGCGTAGAAGCGGTAAGTATGTGTTTTAACGAAATTAAATGAATCTCCAGTTTACATAAATAAAAATGAATGCCACCGTACAGTAAATGCGTCGATTACCACCTGCTCTCTGTGAACGGTGGTGAATGAATCGGAACGATTTGTTTCTATTTTCCGTCGCAAACCATCAGCGAATGAAAAATGGTGCTCTCAACATCCAACACGGTACACGGTACAGTTGGTGCATTGCACCGCTGAACCGAAAGCCTCGCACACGTCGAACGACGTCCCATTCCGGTGCTGGAATGGTTTACCTTCCACTGCCGTTGCGTTGTTGTGACATTTGTCTAAATTCAATTTAATACACGGATGACACGATGATATTAGAGGAAAAGCTTTGACCTTTTCCACGTACAAATACCAGCAGCAAACACTGGCAGAGGAAGTATTTTCTTTTTCAAAAAGAGAAAAAAAAATCAGGAACAACTGATGGGCCATACCTGCAGGACCGGCAATTTGACTGTTTTTTTTCTTCCCTCTCTCCCATTTCACCGTTGCGCACAATCCCGGACTCTTATTTAGAGAACGATGGAGCCGGAGGATGGATGGATTAATTTGTTTGTTGGCTGTCGCCTGACTGTTTGCTACGCAACTCTCCCCGGACGCTGCATTGCCAGCCACGTACGTGGAATGGGCTCCGTGGCGCACATAGAGCCCGCACGATCGAGGACCAAATTCACTCCGCTAGCTCCGGTGGCAGTCAGCGCGCGCGCGCGCAAACCCTGGTTTTACCGGGAAAATGCTACAGAAAAATGCACACAAAACTCCAGGGGGTGGTGGAAGTAAAAAAGTTAGCTGTTGGGCCAGGCCAGACAGTCAGGGATCTGGCATAGTAGTGTAGTGGCACGGTGCACTGCATGAGCACCAGCAGCACGACGAGGTGCACGACTGCCGAAGCTGAGAGATTTATGATGGGAATACATATTCTGCTGGTTGGCGGGATTTTTCCAGCTTTTCCCAGCAGCCATCCCACCCTGTGGTCTGTGGGTCCACCGGAATGCGGGAAAATTTGCGCCAAGAAGCAACTGACGCCATCAGGGGACGACTCGAACCGAAGCGACGCCGAACGGTTCCGGGGGTCCACAGGCAGACGAGCGACCAATGAAGGCGCGACGTTGATTATGCACCGTCGTACCGCTCCGTCGTACCGAGGAATTATGAGCCGGATTCATCATTTATGATGCTTCCAGCTTCCCGGAGAATCCGGAGCCAAATGACAAAGATGAGACGTGCCAGATTGGACGGAATGAAGTTATATAAATGGTTGGCCGCCGCGCGCACGGAACGAATTTCGGGCAAATTATTGCCTATAAATTGGACCATAATTCGGCTTCATGCTTGGCGTCGCACATTAACGATCGGAAGCGATAAAGCGAGCGAGAAGCGAGTGAGCCCCCTTTTTCAATCTTGCCGTTCCGTTGACGGCGAAGAGAGAAAAACGAAACTGCATCCACCAGACGGGTATCCGGCAGCTGAGCATACGATTTATGTAAGATCGATCGATTCGTTGCGGTTAGCAAACCAGTACTCAATACTCTAGCGCACATTCGGTGCGTCTTAACTGCACAGACACACTGGAGAAAACGTGCCCGTGCACAGTGTCCTTTTAACAACATTAATTAAAATTGTTAGCAGCGTGCTTAAAGTCGTTGCACAGATTGATTAGATTCCACTAAAGGGTGTTTTATAAAATGATACCCTGGTACCCAAACCACCACGTTCTCTCGTTCACTTGACTCCGATCATACAGTGGAGGTCAGACGACAGGCGAGCGTGAATAACATGAACACTGAAGATAAACATTCAGGACATAAAATAATAAATCTCTTCTCTAGACACGAAAGGCCTGCTCCATCCTTCCACCAATCGCACTACTATCGTGCTGCTCAATCTCGGTCGGCACACTATCGTTTCAATTTGCAATTTCTGGTTGCACACATCGAAGGGTCTCTTTCGAAGATTACGAGCCAACGGTAGCACCAGCACCCACGAACGCGTAGAACGTGTTAAAAGATCAAATGAGAAGGCTACAACGGGGGCAGGAGCTACCAGGGCCGCCGCCCTCCACCGCCGAGTCTCAGACAGCAAAGTGAAGTGAAGTGGAGCAATCTCTGGCACGGCGTTTTTCCTACATCCGGTTTGTTCGGCAGATGCCTTGTAAGGTCACGTACGTCAAGACAGTCGTGTACATGTTTCTAGTCAGCGATGAACGGTGCCGTCGTCCTGCCGCCGTTGCTGCTACTGCTGCCGTGTGTTTCGCAATTCTTCAACACGAAGCGATTCCCAGGAAAGCCAAGTAGTAGAGCGGGGGGTGTACCGGGGCTGGGTAATGGAATTAACATTTAATCTGTCCTCGACGAGATACTGGCAAAACATCGGAGCATCGGCTCTGGATCATTTGACACCCTGGAGCAGCTTCACCAGAATAGCTGTTGACCCCCCAGGAGGGGGCTCTTCGTCCCGTCTTCCCGCGCTCTGTTGGTAGCGTGTAAGACACGAAGGAACATATTTTGCAGACCACACACAGTGTGCCAGTGCAAGCGCCAGGAAATCACACGGTGCTGTAGTTTCCAGCACAGGCATTGTTGAAGTTTCCAAGGAACCGAACGGTCCTTGTGGCCACACTCATCTATCTATACCAGCACAGGGCGAAGGGAAGCTAGGAAGCTAGGCCAGCTACGCTCGCCAAACGTTACCACACCGCTGCCGGAAGGCTCGTCGATGTTAATGTGTGAGGTTGCTACCCAGTGGCTGTCCAATAACATTAACGTTAAGGATATGTGGCATGTTTGGTTTTTGTTCCGCTTGAAACTCGTTGGCAAATATTACGAAAAGTGACTCATCAAACTTTCGTACCAAAAACGTTTCCCGCAGAAAAGTGATCTTTTGTGCAGGAGAAATAATAGAGAAGGATTTTATTAAAAAAACGTTAAATATGTTTTCACTGCAATAAAGCAAGAATGGAGGAAAAAGAGCATAAGATACAAAAATCTGACCTTAGCAGGTTTCGAACAAGCGCATGTTCTATGAAGTAGCAAAGCCCAATCGCCGGCAAACTTAACAGCCTTGAGGCCCGGCATAACGGAATAACGAACCTCTGCCCAACTTTGCAACGATCTTCATCACATAAAATTAAAATAAATTGCTCGTTAGAATGCAGACTCCGGGAGCGGGAGCATTCCCGGTGGAGGGCAAATCTACACAGCAATGGGCCACTCACTGAACACACACAACTGCATTCCACAGAAAGTATCCACACCTTTTGCACACCAGGAAACCGCACGCAGACCGAAGAGTTGGCAGAAAGGTTCCATCGAAAGTTGAAAAATGCCTTCATTAGCCTTCCACGCTCCGGTTGCTAATAAATCATGCATCTTGAGTAAGTGAAAATATCTCTGCCTGCAGTTCTATCGCACCGGCAGGCTCACTCTTGCTCTTCACTACAAACGAGAAGGAGCAACGGAGCAGAAACATTCACACGGTGACAATCGGGCGGCGGTGGCGGAGGCGGCGGCGGCGGCGGCGGCGGCTAGGCTAGCGTTAGCACCTGGTTGTGTGGTCGTACCCCAAAACCCGCCCGCTGCATGTTGTCAAAGTGCCCGGTGTTTCTTTTTTTTTTTGCTTTCATTTTCGGTGCTGGTGCTGGTGCCCTTTTTTCCATGCCGGGCGGCATTCAGGCGATGGCAAAGGGAATACTCTGATTGCACTCTCGCGGGCACTGCACTTCAGTGCGGGGTTGGACTGGTTGAGAGTATATTTCAATTATGCTGCAAACGAACCCCGACCCTCTCGGCCAGAACGCGGCGATGAACCGTTTAATGAAAAGAATGGCAAAAGGCGTAAAAAACTAACGCTTCTATGAAAAGAGAAACCGCTGCAAGAGTCAACTGTCGTGAAAGATGGTTTCCGCACTTCATTTCATAACAATTTGCAGCGATCGTCAAAGGTAGCAGAGTCGAGGTTTCTACTGATTTTACCGGAACCATTACCATCCATTACTGAGTGGGAGAACTTTATCAACTGGGCAGCGTTATCAACCCAGGCGTCATCCAGGGCGCTATTATGAATGCAATCCAGTGGAACGTGGATACAGCAATAAACGGTTGAAGAAAAGGGCTTTGCCTTTTGCCGCTGAGAGATTTCGTAAGTCTTGTATGCATCCGATAAAAAGAAAACCTGTACTTATCGACTTTACGAATCGTTCTGGCATACTCTGCGAAAGAGGAAGAGTTTCTCAAAGTTCTTCCAAAGGTCCCATCGCTTGAAAACTAACCGCCAAAGTAACCGTAAATTCAATGCTTCCTCCTCCTGCGATTATCTGAATGACAAGCGAATGAATGAGCAAATAATACAGCATGAAACAATAAGGAAATCTAAAGGAAAAAGAAAAAAATCAAACCGTAACTCGCGCACGAAATGAGATTTGGTGCTAGCTGTGACGAATCGATGGGACAAGTCCGGGGAGATTCAATAAAACCGTTCGCCAAGCAATCGACCATTTTAACTCTCAATATCAATTCAAACCAATCCACCACTGAATGTTTGATTTGTATTGCCGATTTCCCGTTATTAATTTCGCATGATTGATCCGTGACGGGGGAGGACGAAGAGCACAGGAGAAAAATCGTTAATCCAGTCGAGTGCAAAACGGGGAACCGGATAACGGGAAGTAATTTGAGCTGGTCAAGTACTTCGAGACAAACCAATGACAACAAGATCGTGTACAAACACATTTTATTTGTCTTATAAACGCTTCTTGAGGTATCTTTATTGGGAAAACAAAAAGTTCTGTTCTAATTCGAACATTTGTACGTGTTTTTATTTTCTTTTCAATATTCCGCATAGAAAGCATCACATAGCACTCCCATTGTTGGTACATTCTTTTGTGTGCCAATAGTAACGATAAGTAATAGACCCAATGAAGTAATTTTACAACAGATAATCGAATGTTTTTGCTAGAACAACATTTCTCAACCTGCTATCGCTATGGCTGAGCAGTTTGTTTTAATTACAGGCGGAAACGAATCGCATTACTGCGCACAGTAGTACGCAGTACTACCCTTGTCTGCAGTATACGCTGGCACTTAACTCATAGTGAACTACCATCATTCTTTCATAATTATCAGCTTTAGTTGGGTGCTACCCGCTAATGCAGCGTGAAACATCTGAAGGCTTACGCGCCCGGATGGTGAGTGCGAAGCTCCATCCGCTTCAGAGAGGCGAAGGATTCAAGGCGACGCTCTTCCAGATGACGGCACCACGTAACGACGGATTAGCATTAATGAGCCAGTCGTCCGGATGGATGGTTTCAACAGCCGACAGACAGGAGTCCCTTCCCAGTCCAGTCCCAGTGGTCCTACTTGTAGTTAAACTGCAGCACAGGCATGCCCCGGGTACCTGTGTCCCGCTTATCGGAGTGATGAAAGTAATTTCCTACATTATGATCCTGCTCGAGATAATAAATTTCTTGTTCATCTGCTTTACGCTCCTTTGTCCCATGGAGATCCTAGACGAATGATACCGATACGGTGCCGGAAGGGATAGGGCGACAACGAGGCCAATGAGTTTCTGCAGGGTATGAGATTTTTGGCACATAATATGATGCAAATGTACTCAATGTTCAGCTGAGCTCAAGCGTTCAGCTATGACTGATGAAATCCACCGGCAGCACCATGCAAAAACGCAAGGTTTCAAAAGGGATGAGGGAAAATGAATGGAGCGAGCCGCGGGGGACGAAACTTTTTCTTCTCGATCTCACTGGCGTGAGGAAACCACCCTCGATCGATGGAAGTAGCAAGTGGTGCACCTGGTATAACCGTATAACTTGGCGACCGTTATATGAAGTGAAAATGATTGATAAATAATAATAATCACTTGCATTAGCATACAAATTGCTAGCTTCTACTTTTCTATTATATAAAAATCTTAAGTTCATGTAATTAAATGTGAAGACATTGAAAGTAAATTACCAGCCCCTTTTTACGAGGTACAGTTCTGTAAGAAGTTTCATAAGATCTACAAAAAGTTGCCTTGCGGAGCATTTGATTCGCTAACTTGACTTGGCTGCTTGTTTGTCTTTGTACCGTGATCCGTGCCACCGGCCTCGTTGTTCCGGATCCAAAAGAGTGGCTTTCAAAGAGCTTTCAAGAGATTTCATTTCAATGTTCAAGAGCGCACTTGACTGTTTATGACATCTCTCTTTCGTCTGCTACCAAGCGGAGCCGTAGTAGCATCCGTTGCCTCATACATACAGCAAAAGCGAGACATCTTTTAGCAGAATGCCACCACAGTAGGGATGAAGATGCCATGTGAGCTTTCGCTAACAGCCCAAGAGCTCATAGCTACATATTTACTTCATATTTCTATCCGCTCACTTTCATTATGCTTTGATTTGCCTGGACCAGGATGATCGCGAGTGTGTCTGTTTTGGGATTAAATTTTGTAGGAGGAAAGTCACCGATGAATCCGATTGATAGCTAACAGAACAGGTACACAATTTTAGCGTACATTTTAATGGCAAACTGAAGCTTTACCCAGCGTTTACCGTTGGACGTTTCACGACGTTATTAACGTCTGGATGAGCTTGTTATCGAGCGGATGTAGTTCTTGTTTCGGTAGGGCGCGCGGTACTGCGAAATTAAAATGGTGAAGTCAGGAAGCGTCATTCGTTGCCTTCATGTCCGCGAGTAGCGCCCCCCCACCCCCTCTCCGTTGCCAATTTTTTGGCGTGGTTTGTTAGTCGTGACGAATGTGACGGTAGCCGGTTCCAGCTGAACTGCCTTGGCTTGACAGCTTGATGCTGGGTTTTTTGATGAAATAATTTAACTTTTCGTCGGTACGTGCAGCTCTTGACAGCATGCCGAGTTTCTCCGCTTATCACTTTTTGACTTCTTTGCCCCTTCTTCTTCCACTGTTCCACGCTACACCCCACACCTGGCACATTCAATAACCTTCATTGAAATTCGTTTACGTGACTCTAGTTGGCGTGTTGCCACGAGAGGTATGTTTTTCTCTCTCTCGTTTGACTTTTTGCTTTCGCCCTTACAAGATGCAAATACACTCGACAGTATTCTAACATGTCTGTTGACCGAATGCACAAGAGGTAGGTTTCCCAATTGAATTATGGAGCAAAGATATCGGACGTGGATTTTCGGTAGACCTGCTGTTGTTCTGATTGATTGATTTATGCCTATAAATGAAACAACATTATGCTGAAAAGCTCTAAACCATTTCGAGACACAAAATCAATTGCCAGAAATAAAGTCAGTTCAGTTATTGCGACACATTTTAAATGATTGCTAGCAATAATCCAGTTGCCAGCTGCGCCCATTTGTCATACGGCGAGATGACAGCATTGCTTATCGATTGTGAACAAGTCATCAGACGCAAATCAATAACGATTGCTTTCGGATGATAATCCGTCGAGTATCGCGTCAGATCAATAATCTTGGCCCCCACTCCGCTCCATTCACTGATTTTACCTTGCTTCTGCCACGGTGCTCGTGCAATAAATTATTTGCCAAAGCGAAGTGCGATGGCGAAATAGGCCGCAACAAAGTCCATTGTCGTTAGACAGACATCCCGATTGTGGGCAATGCGTAGCGACGCTGTTTAAAGCCAACAAATTAACTTGTGTATCGCATAAATCAATTTCCCTTCCAACATCTGCCACATCCGTCGGCGCCATCGCGTCTCATCCGCTGGCGCGTTCAATGTGACAGCAGGAAGCGGAAGGAAAACATTTTACCATCCCACTACCATCAGCAAGATAAACGTGGACAAAGCGTTTGCCGCCTTCGCCATATTTGGTGCACGCAATAAGAGTTCCGGGTTCGTTATCACTTCAATCGAAGGAATCGGATGCCAATCGGGAAGGAAGATGGCAATGGAGCGTCTTGAGTGTGCGTTAATAAACCGCTTCTATGCTCACCTATCTAGCCGGGGATACAGGAAGCGTAAACTCAAGCGTAAATATAAAATTAATTTACACTTGAAAATGTTTACATTACCGGGTTGAGACGCGTAATCCGAATTACACTGAACTTTTATCGACTTTTGTGAGAAAAATAGGATCTTTTTTTGTGAAGAAAAAGATTAAAAACGCTAGTAATAATCACTCACTATTAATGCAAACCACAAACAGGAAATATAGTGAGGCAAATCGCTTGCAAACAGCGTTTACGCTAGGATTTATGCTCCGTGGACCTATAATCTTTTTTACACCGTGTAAACGGCAAATGTAAACTTTTTGGCATTACATTCTGAGTTTACGCTAGAGTTTACGCTTCATGTATCCCCGGCTTAATGCCAAAAAGTTTACGCTTCGTGTGGCAGGCATAATCGCATAAAAGTTTATACCGAAACGTCAACTGCAATTACATTCGTGCACCTACAATTACACTATGCTATTACATCAATTACATGTGTTTTTGGCCACAAAAAACATAAATCGACGAGACAAGTTGATTTCTGAACATCTTCTTTTATATTCTAAGATGTTTTTACTGTATATTAGCGATTGTAGAACATTCAATTCTTCATAACGCTACGCTTCATGTTGGTGCTGTGTTTAAGCCGGGGATACATGAAGCGTAAACTCTCGTATAAACTCAGAGTGTAATGCCAAAAAGATTATACTTATGTCAAAAAGATTATAGGCCCGCGGAGCGTAAATCCGAGCGTAAAAGCAAGCGTAAACACAGCACCAACATGAAGCGTAGCGTTATGATGGATTCAATGTTCTTCAATCGCTAATATACAGTAAAAACATCTTAAAATATTAAAGAAGATGTTCAGAAATCAACTTATCTCGTCGATTTATATTTTTTGTGGCCAAAAACACATGTAATTGATGTAATAGCATAGTGTAATTGCAGGTGCACGAATGTAATTGTAGTTGACGTTTCGGTATAAACTTTTATGCGATTATGCCTGCCACACGAAGCGTAAACTTTTTGGCATTACATTCTGAGTTTATACGAGAGTTTACGCTTCATGTATCGCCGGCTTTACGCTTGCTTTTACGCTCGGATTTACGCTCCGCGGGCCTATAATCTTTTTGACATAAGTATAATCTTTTTGGCATTACACTCTGAGTTTATACGAGAGTTTACGCTTCATGTATCCCCGGCTTGAGGTTATACGAAAGTTTACGCTTCATGTATCGCCGGCTTCTCGAATGGTGAGCGTGTAAATCGTTGTCGAACAATTCTATTCAAATAGTTATTAGCCATCAGCGTTCGGTGAGCGGAAGTGAGGCTACATTGTATTCTATCTCACGGTCTATCTACACCACCTGATGCTTGATGAAAGATGCAAATATTCACGCCCAAAGGCTGCAGGTGTGGCAGATTGGGGTGGTTCGATTTTCACACCAATTCAAATCCGCCCAAGGCACCCGAAGTTCCCTCTGCAGGATCAGGATTCCCCATTTGGTGGGCAGCAAATACGACCACAAATTAGGCCGCTAATGTGAGATTTATATGCAAATGTCGGTGCCAGTCAGCCGCCACCCCAAACCATATGTGTGCTTCAAGTGCCTAAATCAATTGCCGTAAGGGATGATGAAGGGTTGGTTTGTCTGCGTGCGTGCGTGCGTCTGTTGTGTCATATCCTCTCGGTAAGCAGATAACTCTTTCCAGGTGCACCAGGTCAGTTAAGTGCACCGAGGGTGGCCTTGGTTTCACAGGCGTATGTCTTGCGTTAGCGAAACACAACAACCACTCGGCTGTGGTACAAACAAAACACCGTGCACCGTGGGGTTAAGTTGCATCTCGGGGTGCGCGCAACAGTTGCATGTGCTGGTGGCTCGAGAGGATCGAGTGGCAAAAGATGGGAAATCGTGCTGGCGCTGGTGCGGAGGAAGCGAAAGAGTCTCCCAGTACAGTAATCGATATTTCACTCTCTCTCTCTCTCTCTCTCTCTCTCTCTCTCTCTCTCTCTCGCTCTCCCTCCCTCATTACAAAAGGTCGCCAGGAAGGGTGCGAGCCTGCCATTCTGCCATCGGCCAGCAAACCCGCTGGCCGGGCGACACGTGTTGATTTATCGATGAAGGAAATTGGATTATGTTAATTGAGCAGGACCTGGAAAATGGATGGACGGGACACAGCAGCCGCATTCGGAAAAGGGGTTAGCGAGTGGAAAGTATGTCACCAAACAGGGGAGACAAGGGAGCCCTGGGCAAAGGAAAATGGATCAACATCGCCCCCCGGCCTTCGGGTAGGAAAAATGAAATAATTATTTTAAAATCAATTAACAATATGCACCGGTGTCGCATAACATCCTAAAGCCGATTTGCATCGTCGTCGTAACGTTGCATAAGGTGCACATCACACCCGTTGCCGGGCGCGCGCGAATGCAAATGATTGAGGTGAAGCAAGGGGCTGCCGTGTTGTTGCGCTGTGCAGAACGCGGCCACCAGTTTACAATTCAATTAAAACAGACACATATTGCGGCCGAGCGTTGGTGTGGCGCGGTGTGTGTGGTGTTGTTGCAGCTGCCAATTTTTCCATGTTAATTTTAGCCTTTCATAATTTAATCAACTTCGAAAACGAAATAAATAATGAGCTGGCAATAACAGAAGTAATTTACACCGCCACCCGTTTTTTTTTGTTGGTGTTGTTTGCACGAGTACACACTGGAGGGAACAAGTTCTTGGAGCGTGTCATGAACAGTGACAGCGATTGTGCAAGTAGAGCATACTCTGGCGGTTCATGGCGGTATAAATTGACTGTGTAAAGAGTGGACGATAGTTTATGATGAGGAGAGATCCTATGCGGTTAGCAAATGGATCAGTTTTAACCCTGTAAGCCTGATATCGGCCAAGTGGTGCAAGACTATCATCTGTCTTTGTATAAACACTAATAATCATTTATATCAAAATGTTCAAAAAGGCTGTATAGTGTATGTAATGGATTCTGCAAGTAAAACGTGGCACAATTGCCACAATTTGACATGGAAAAGAGAATTTTTATGGCTTATTCTATGAGTTTTACGAGATGTCCTGTTTTATGCTGATTGAACAACAAAATTATGCTGTACATTTAGTAAGTTAATTGGATCTCAGGACCGTCTTCTAAAAATCATTACTATAGTAAAAATAGTGACAGTAAATGGCAAACGGAATACCGTTTGTGGAATATTTGTGGAATACCACAATTAATCGAAGACTTCATCCAAACATCGATACGGAGTAAGAACACCACAAATACGATGTTTGCGAGTCGCTCGATGAACGGAGAGAACGTCTTCACCCGAAAATGCTGGCGAATTGCGATAAAGCACACTCCACGGGAAAGATTTACAAAAGCCAAGCGAGAATCGAATCTACGAATTCTGTCTGCCTGCCGTTTAAGGGTCCCTTCAATTTATTTTGCTCCCATTGGTATGATGTGTTTTCGTCGTGATTCATGTCTCCTCAGTCTCGTTCGCTTGTGCATTGGGGCTTGGGACGAATGATTCCGGAAAATCCGATTGCGAATAGCAAGGACGCATTCGTGAACGCATTATGTGCCATTTCGTCTCGGTGCTACGCTTATTCCAATTCTCCACATTTATTTTTCTTCTTTGGACGTACAGCAAAATGTAAACTGTGCTTCCTTTCTTGGCAGACAAACATGATGCGACTGCCTTCGTTTGCATAGGTTGACTGTCATCATGTTGACAGAACATCCTCCCTTCTACCTACTCTTCCACGCATCGCGTCATCCTGGTTGATTTGATTTGAAATGAGCAAATAGATGATGGTTCCGACTCCTTCCTTGTTTCCACCACTAATCATCGGAACAAAACGGAAAATTCCAGCAGCGCTGCTGGTGTGTTCCGTGCGGAATGAAAATGTGATTTCAGTATTTCGTCCTTTTGGGCGTAATTAAGTAAAATGATATTGAAGCAGGCTATAGGAAAATTCGCAGAAGATTGTCTTCATGGATGAGTTGATTTTACACCGGAATCGATATTTTGAATGGTGGTCTGTGCTATCGCCGAAAGTAATTAGTTCCGTTCGAAGCAGATGCCTTTTTTTTCGATTGCTCTAGAAGCGCGCCAGATGAGACGATAGGTACCGGTACTAGCGTGTGTTGTTCTGCAAATTGAGTATCAATTTCACTAAAAAAAAATCGAGGCATGGCAGTGGAACAGAATTTGTCTGGTGGCCCGATACCGACCCATCGCGTTGGTGCATAATGGTTCAACTCGATTAGCACTATCCAGTGTGGTGGTAGAGAGGCACCAGCAGCTCGCGTTGGCCACCCCGAAACCACCAATTTAATATCATTTTGCGCTCAAAACCAGAAACATATCCTCGGGCACCCACATATGGAATTACAATTCTATGCGGGAACGGTGGTTTGCTTATCATGGCGATTCCATGTTTAGTCCTCCAACCAGCAGGCTGGCACACCAGCAGTGGTAGTGGCGCACTGTTCATTGGGTGGCAAGTTCGGTATTTGTTACACAGCCAGGTGTGAACCTCCGAGGCTCATCTGTAGTGCAGTTGTTGCGAGGCGCCAGGTCATCTGTAATTGAAATCAGTTCACCGGCACACACCAAACAAGAAGCCCGAGGGAATTATTTTGGATTTTGTGGCTTGGTGAACAACTCTTCTGAGTTGGGACGCAGTGTGGGCGAGGTGGTGCTCAAGCGGTGGTCGCCAGATGGTGAAAAGATTTAACGCAATTTGCCCCAAACAACGGCGTCAGAGAAAGTTCAGAATACTATTGGTCGCCCAATGGTGTGATACGTGAGTTTCAGATCAAGATTTACCGTACATTTTGGAATGGTCGCCTTTTCACGAGATGTGTGTTTTACGTACCTGCAATGAAACAAATGCAAAATATTTGTTATTTATAATGCAATTGTGCTTAATAATTATATTATCAGCAGTAACATAAGGCGAGTACAGCTACACTTAAACCTAAACATTGGCAAGTTCAAAGATGTACTCGGTTAAAAAAATTGTTGTTGTATCTTGTGATCCACAGAATCACATTTTTTATTCGAATCCAAAAACGAACCCAAACTGAAACAATTTTAATAACTCCTGACCAGACGATGCCGACGCGCGTCATTTTATAGCAAACAGTTTCGCCATGTTGCGATAGAAAAGTTTAACGGTGGCCGCAATTTTACATCATGAGGTCGCGACCGACAACGGTGCACGACAGGCTGCTGTTTTGCGCAGGCTGTAGAAAAGTTAGTTTCCCAAGCGCAGAAACTTTTAAAAATCGAGCCAAAAAATGAGTTAGAGTTATGGGCAAAGTTGGGCGAGCGGTGATTTGCAATATATTTATAAATCGCAACACATGTTGTCCCTGTGCCGCAACGTTGCACTATCGCTCGTTGTTGCTGTTTCGCAAGTAATCTTCGTTTTCGAAGGAAATGCATTCAGAAAAGATTTTTACCAAAAAGGATCGAAAAATATACTAAGCATGAAAATGATGAAACTTTCTTCATTCAACTTAGAATCATCCAAAAGCTGTCCTCGAAAGTAAACCAACAGTTGCTAATGGTTCGGCTGGCCGTGCACACACCATGGACACATTGCCGTTAGCACGAACACGGTAAACTTAGAATGCGGTATCATAACTCTCCCCCTTAGCCCCTTAGGTGGGGTTCCGTCACATAAATCCACCGCTAATCAACACTCACTGGTGAATGCTGCACCCGATGAATTCAGCGCCAGTACAATGGGCCAAAGCAGTGTCTGGATGGTCTGGAAAACGAAGCATCATCATCGTCTTCAGCATGCCCAACCCGGTTGTGGTCCGGTTGGTTTCATCATGGTTTCATTAAAACAACCGCCCCGTAGTAGAGTAAACTCATGTCCAAGGGCAGCGGCAAAGCACAACTACGAATAACCGCATTTGGGTTTCTTCATGCGGTAATTAATCTACCTCAAGTGGATAACAATTAGCGGATGTCCTACCTGTGGCGGAGTGGGGCACAGGGAAATGGCTCGTCATATCCTTGGTATCCGAGCGAAGCCCGTCCGTCCGTTGACCGGGACCCCCGGTAGGATAAGCCTTATCAAGGAAGCTGCCAGCTTGACTTAGCTTCAGCGTGTAAGGATGGCCAGACTCTTGGTCGAGTCATTGTCAGACAAATGGCATCCTAACCGTACTCCAGGGAACAGCAGTTTGCAGCTTCCCGGTCCGCTCGGGAGCTGTACGACGTCAACGATGACGTACTAAACAATGCAATTCTTGAATACCTTCGCTTCGCTTCGTGCTGTACATGGTTTCATAATTAACGTGCACTTTCAGAATATAGCATTTGAGCCGGCCATTAGTTGCGAGAAATGATTCGCTCCTGCTGAATAGACGATGCCGGTCTGGGTGTAGGAGTTGTACAATTTAAAGCCATGGCTTGGTCTTGTATTGCACAATTTATAACACATTTTTAACCCTGCTGTTACCCTCAAAAAAACTCACTAATTTTATCCTCGCGGACCATTTGGTCCATGGTGTATTTTCTATGGAAATGGCTTTGTAAACGATTGAATATGAATTGTTTAGCTTTTGTAAGCAAAAGATATTGACTTATTTTGCATTATATGTGTTTATATTGGTATAATAGAATATAACGAACGACATTTCGCAATATTGGTTCGCAATCCAAATCACATAAACGAATTTGGGCGTCAAAATACGACCACGTTACGTCTCGAAAATTGCCGGACGTTCACTAGATGAAAGGATGGAGAAGTTTCCGTCAAAACGAATTGATATCGCAGTCATTACAATCTAAATTGTAGCCATAACAATCTAATATGCCGATTCCGGAACCACAAAGCGAACCAAACTATTGCATTAGGTAAGCGTGGTCGTCGACCATCCGGGGGGAATGACTACGATAAGTGGTAGATAGGAGGAAGGAGGTATCATCATTCGTGTTTGAGTGACGAATGTGATGAAGAGAATCAATTGAGATTGGTGGATCCGTTGTTCGTTGCAAAAAATCAAATGGTTTGGAGCGACAAACCATTCCTCGAGATCATCGGATCACAAGCACATAATATCATCACAACACGGCCTCGCCCCGATTAGAGATTTGTGGAATTGATGGGTGGAATTGCTTCCAATGTTCTACAATTGTCACGAAAACGTGACAATCAACGAGCAACTGGTGGCGTTCAAAGGACGGTGTTCTTTTTGACAGTATATGCCATCCAAACCGGCTAAACAAAGTTTGAAGTTTTGGCTAGCAGTGGAATCCTTGACAAGCTACTTGTGGAATTTTCAACCGTGTCTCGGAAAGTCGGCCACAGCAAATCCCGAAAAAACCTAGACGAACGAGTGGTTCTAGATTTGGTCGATGCCTTGAAAGGCCATAATATTACAACAGACAATTTTTTCACTACGTTCAATTTGGGCCAAACTCTTTTACGGCGTAAGATAACTCTCGTTGGCACTGTTCGAAAGAACAAAACCTTCATTCCGCCAAAATGACTGGACTTAAAGAAGAAACCCTTATACTAATCAACGTTTGCTTTTGATAAGACCACCACATTGGTATCATATGTTGGCCACAAAAACAAAGGAACAATATTACTAATGCATTATCACTATGCATTCGCAACCAATCATTGCCGAAGGGCCAAAGAAGAAGCCTGAAATTGTCAGGTCAGGACAATTCGACAAAAGGTTTGTTTTGATCTTTTTTCTCATTCCATCGATATAGCATTGCGCTAATCATTGTGTTTCGATATTCAGGTGGTGTGGATACGGCGGACCAAATGATCAGCTGCTACAGTTCAAGAAGAAAGACAAACCGATGGCCATCCGTAGTGTTCGCTAATATCCTAGATATTTAAGCTTTGAACGCATATGTTATATTTTCCGAGATCGATCCATCGTCGAGTCCTCGTGATGTGAATCTGTGAAACGCTCACAATTTTTACGACAATTAGCGATTGATTTGACCCATGCACACATGCAGCAGCGAACAGCAATACCAAGGCTGGCTTCATCTGCGGAATTATTCTCAAAAATGTGCTCATCACCTACAACTTCCCTCAGCAGATCGTTGACTAATGAATCTCGATCGGGCTCATCACTTTTGCCAACGCCACCATCGTCGGCAGTGCCTTCAACAAGCCTAAAAAGGTGGCAGTGCCGGTGCTGTAAAAGCAAATCCGAGAAAAAATGTGTCGAATGTGGAGTATTTGTTTGTAAAAATGATAGAAAAGTGTTATGTAGTACATGTATGAGCCGAAATGTCCAAACAATAGCTAACGAATAGCTATATTACAACTGCTATTAGAGGAAAATGTACTATGGACCAAATGGTCCACGAGGATAAAATTAGTGAGTTTTTTTTTGCTCTCGACCCCTATCATACTTTTTATGAACTTAAATGTATATTTATGCTTATTAGCCGAAAATAGCACCATATCGAAAATTTCAAGACGATCGGAATTTTAGTTTTGAAGATATAACAAAAAAACCAACGAGAAATGGACCAAATGGTCCGAGGGTAACAGCAGGGTTAACACAAATTCGTTCAACGAATCATTATAAAACACGATGAAAGTGGATCGTATAATTTAAGTAATTATTCCAAAAAGTTAGATAGTAACCAATTGCCGAATCTGTAGTTCCTGAAATGCAGGTTAAATCGCCAAAAAGCGTATGCGTGCAGTTGTTCTCTGTATGTTTTACTGATGCCAAAATAATTGGTGACCCTGGAGACGCTGGCCGCAATCTTGACATTAAAAGTTAAGCTAGGCTGACTGGGGTGGCAAGAGCCACCTTCCGGCAGGAAGTACAAACTTATAGCATTGCATTGGTACAGCTTCCGGAAGAACCGCGCCTGTTTCGCTGGCGTGCAATGCAAAACCCGATGCTTCTCAGCAGCATCCTCCGGGTTGACAAATGGTAACAAGAGAAGCCATCATCATCGCCGTCGTTTAGTGCAGCCAACAGGCCAAGCAGCAAAAAAGCACCGGGGTCCTTGCTGCTCCACGGTGCAGTGCTTTGCTTCGCGCTTCCTGTGATCGCTTAGTAGCGGGAGCGATGAGAGTCACTCGTTGGCGTTCCTTTGGCAAAGTTTAAGCTTATAATGAGTAGCAGGAAGAAGGGAAGGGAGGAAAAAAGGAAATGAAAAAGGAACACTGGCGCTCGGTCGCAAGTACACGACGGAACGATTCATCATGCCGGAATCTATGCCAGTGTATTTATGTGACGAACGGACGCCGGAAGGAAAATAGCAACCAAAACCAACCACTCCCTCCCGTCCACCCCTCCCAACAAGATGGAGTGCCAAAAGATGGATGATACACACTTGGCCCGGCCGTCAAGTAGCATTACGTCGAGAGTTAATACCGGCACATCAACGTCAGGCCCTCAGCCGGAACCCGGTCCACCACGGTGTCTTCACGCGAGAATCTTCAAAAGCGACACCAGACCAGCGCCCTGGCCCTCTTCTCCAGCTTTTGACGGCCACACTTCGGAGACGGCTGCAACGGCATCAACTATAGCCGCCACACAGTAACATCTTCGGCGACGAGGTTTCTCGCCATCACGCTCTGCTCTCTCCCATTTCTTTTTTTTTTTTTGCTCCACCACCGATTGCCCCACTGATAACAGACCAACCACCGCTCGCAGCTCCGATACAATGAAAGCTTTTCGTTGGCCGACATTTCCGGGCATCAAGAGCGACCGGCGGGGGGGGGGGGGGGGGGGGGGAGGAGACCGCCTTGGCACCAATCTAGCCGCTGCTGCGGTCGCTTGTCCCCCGCACATTTGCTTTATTGTTCCCAGGACGACTCCGCCGCCGGCCAGGCCCTTGCCTTGCCTGGTTGCCTGACGCTAGTTTGATGGATGTCCCATTTAGCCCAGGGGCTCGCGGTGCCGTTCACAAGCGTACCCAGCACAGCACTGCTCAGGCACATGCTTGCTTCTTTTGGGCGAAGGTCCGATGTTCGCCGAGAGTAACACTCTTATACGAGGAGCACGATCGACCGATCGGTGCCCGTGCTGGATGGACGGGCCATGTCCCGGTTTTTTTTTTGTCCCGAGCTTACACACTTCCCCCACCAAACACCAAACAAATTCCGCTCGGTGCTACCTCGGTGTGCAATTTTCCTGGGTTGCTCTTTGTTTTTTTTGAAGAATTCCTTCCACGACATAATACAATGTGATGTGCCTTCCTTCCTGCCCCAGGATGCGGGAAGGGCATTTGGAATTCTTCGCAAGCAAAGCAAAGCAGGAAGCACGCAGACAAGCAAAGAGATGCTGCTGCCGGTGCTGCTGTTGCTGGTGGCACTGGGTAATGAAAGGAAAATAACTCGGGGAAAATATGCATTCTCATGCTTTCGGTTGCCCGAAGGATTTACTGGAGATTTGGTTGCACGGTGCACGGACCGCCGCCACGCTGGTAGTGAGATTATTATATTTCTTTTCCAACCGGTAATGGTTGGAAGCCGCAGCGCAGGACGAAACGATAGCGTGGAATGAGGGATCTACTTGCTACACACCGTAGCACGCGCCAACACTGCATCAGCTTATGAAGCTGAGATTCGACGAAGCTTTTAGGTCTACAATGGATCCTCCCTTCGAGCGACCGAATATCTGGCCACCGCTCACCGTCTAGGAGAAGAGTGAGTCTGTTGGGATACATTTGTATTGGTGTCTTGTATGACATGTGGTGGGATATAAGGAAGGCGCGTGGACCCTTGTCATTCCGCCAACACATTTACACTCTTCCTCCCCCAACCCAGCGGCATGATTTCCAAAAAGGCACCATACTCACGGAATCGGAAGAAAGAACGGGCCGCTCATATCATAAGGACGTGCTGTTGAAACCCGGAAAACTTCCAATACATTCGATATGCTCCGTTGCATCGGGGGTCGGGCAAGTTTCCCGCCCCCCTTGTTTAAAACAAAAACAAAATAAAAAAAACTCCCCACCATAGCGAATGTGAATTCAATTCGACGAGGGCAAACGTACGTAACGTGTTGCCGCTACTATACACCCAATTGATTGTAGTGAACAAATAAAAGTCAAATTCGTCGCCGGTTCGCTGATTCGTTGTGCGCACGGGGGAGGCAGAGCGGAGGGTAAGATGGCAAGAATTTGATTCGTTTTTTTCCCCTTCTCTGTTTGCCGACAGACACGATGTCCCTTTTTTTTGCGCTCGTCGAATAGATGGAATTGACACATTGATTCGATGTCGGGTTCCACTGAAGTCACCTTCTTCTATAGCCCTTTTTCCTCAGCCACCCCACGCCATATCGATTTTGGCCCGTTTGTGTTTCCTAGCGAAGGGAAAGAGGTGTACCGGAAAGTGACAGAGAACAACAAAAAAAAAGAAAGGGAAAACCAAGAATTGAACCAACCCATTCATTGCGAACCCAAAACTACACACGTTGAGCAACCATTTTACACGTGTTGTGCTGGCAAATGGGCACCAGTGCTACCTATGTCTGTAAGTATGTTGTGCTTGGTTCGAATTTGCAACGACCCAAAACGGGTATACAATATTTCGGCGGAATGTATTTTATATAACTGTTGATTATTTATCCAACTGATGTAGTGAAGCAGCGAGACTGAAAGAGATTTGAAATTATTTTTGGAAAGTTTTTCCATTTCAGAATGAAACCGATCTTCATGAATTTTCTTTTGTAACCATGTTTTAATAATAGAACATTACAAACTGTAAATACCTCAAACGCTCGAGTAACCAACAAATGCTTGTCTCTGAGAGCTTGTCGGTCGCGTCGGTGGGAAGCCAGCGATATATTGATTTATGTTCATGCCATTAGACCTGACAGCAGCATTAGCTTCTTCTCGTAAGGGCCCATCAGTGATGACAACCCCTCTGGAAGGTGAAAGGTATTTCAGTTGGTTCTTATTGGAATTTTTTCACCCTCGTAGTCACTGCCTGCTGCCACAAGAAATTACTTTCCGGTAGGGTGGCTTCATGCCACCCACTGCTGCTGTACGGGCACAACGAAAATCACCCACTTATGACCCCTGCGCTCATACGGTACTCGGCACGGAATTGGGAGAAATGGAAGCCGAAACGATGGACGGTGATGATGTCGAAGCGGTAATCTGCCCGCCAGGAGAGGGTCACCCTTCGCATTGGCGTAGAGCCGAGCAACATGTCGTTGAAGGTGATGTGCTTGGCGTTTCGTTCTGCCGGCTTTACTTTCATCTTTTTTTTTTGTTGTTACTTCTTTTGCTTCTGCAGCAATTTTTCTGTAAAACAGTTCATTCATATTGGTGTAGTGAGTGCGCATCATATCATGAAGACGAACGAACTCCCTTCAGGGAACCGGGCATGAACTAAACGGCTGTCCACTCCGTTTCCTCCTTCGAGCCGCGCTCAACAGCCGTATGTCAAAAGCTGCTATTAGGTCCCTCGAGGGAGGTTGTTGTTTGGTGCCGCACATAATTCACATCTGTAATCCCTCCGTTACAACAAGCAAGCAAGCAAGCGAGTACGATTTCGTTGCCGGGATACATAGGCACAGGATATTAGTGAGATTATTGCGGATCACACCGACGTGCGGCAGAATAGCTCAAGCGTATCCGGCCGAAGCGAACGTGCTTCGCGCATTTTTTTTTTGTTGCCGCTCGGTAATCAATGTCACATCAAAAAAGCAAAACCCAATTTTCTTTTCATTTGCTTCCTAATTGGTAATAGAAGATCCAAAAGGACAACATTTTATCTTCTATTTACGGTTTAGAAAAGCAGAATAGTTGACACCACGTGCCACACGTGCCTGTGAGCTGCTGGGGCAGATATGCTGGTATCATGATGATCTCGGTACAGACGGAAGGAAAAGGTGATAGAGTAATTGAACTAGATAATGTTTTTTAACACATACAACAAACAAATGCATAAAATTCGCATGCCGATTGTATCAAAGAAAATCAATAAAATAATCACAATGAGTAGCATGAAGGCGAAATAATAATTTGAATCGAGCTCAGCTTCAACAGTGTATCAATTTGTAAAGCAATTTCAATCTGATTCTCGTGATGCCGTAGAAAATAGTTTTTTTAAAAAAAAAGAGAACCCCATGAGCCCGAAAAGTCACTTGATTCGATGAGAGGAATCCAAAAAGTACTATCCTTTGGCCGTTCGACATTACAGGCGGCAGCAACGAGGTACAACGTTTGCCCGTTCCAAGAAAGTTCCCGTTTTACTCTTGTACGGTAAGACTTCCGAGAGATTCGACTTGAAGGGACATTTTCTCGTTGAACTTCTCGGCGTACTGCTGGTGACAGTAAAATGGCGGATGATTTCATCTTCTTTGCCAGAGCTCTAGGGCCAAGGATTGGCACCGACGGAAAGTGCATTGCTATGTAAATTTCGCGGATACTCGGAGCATTGCTACTACATTACCGCCACGATCTCGCATCCTCTCGTTACCTCTCGTTGGCTTTCCGAGACGGACCAGGACCTTGAAGTTCAGGAGCCGAAAGGAAAACGGACTCATAGTTGGTAAGGGGGGGGGGGGGGGGCGTTGCGAGCGGACGCAGACAAACATAAATATGCTACATCATTTCAGAAATGGTTGCTGCTGCTGCTGCTGCTGCTGCCGGTGCTGGACCTTCGACCAGATGACCATTTGCGTTCCGTAGAGTTTGTCGTTAGTGTAGCAATCTCTGCGGCGTGGTTACCATGCCAATACATACCATTACACATATTTGCGATTCATACAGTGCCCCCACTGTGAATCCATTTGCTCTTGCCAGGGCCCTCCCCGGCCTGGCGGCTAAAGTAGAACCATTTGTGTGAAAATTAGTTCCACTTCAGTGGCGTGCGTCTCGTACGTACTTGGAAAGAGAAAGAGAGTGTAGTGCTTTCCGTCGGTTCCAGAGATGGAAATGCTTTGGTAACAGTGTGCACGAAATGATTTAATGTGTTTCGCTCCACGAACCATTGGATAGCATAACATTAATGTACAAGTTGCGACTAGTGCGTTCTTTTTACAACCTTTCTTATCGCTACAACACAACATGTTCCGCTAAAGCGAAACCTGTTACAACGTTAAATAGCGACGTAGCATCTAAGAGGGAGCAAGAGTTTTCGAAGAAACCTCTGCTCTATTTATAGCAAACAACCCGTTCCTTCATAAACCATTTGATTCGGGTAATTGTGAAGTTAAAATCGCAGACTCAAAGGCATTGTTCCTCGCTTTAGCTGCCCGAAATGCTAATCGAGGGTCTTTCTGCGAACAGAAATAGAACATTCTAGTGAAGTCGTTGACGTCAAGCTATGGTAAATATCTCCGGTATGATAAATCATTAATTGAGTTTGGCTATGCAGCGAAACTTTTCGCAGAAAGACCAAATTTGGACCAAAAATAAGACCGAAACCCATGGCCCAAAATAGAAACAGGTTGCTTTTGTACGTCATGGTCCAGCAGCTGCCGCATTTCGCTCATCTACACGAGGAGGACGATGATTTCAAGGGTTTCATCCCTAGCATCCCCAGCAGCGAACAACAAACAGCAATATTCGATATCGTTATCGACACTGCATTAGTCAGTGTCCGAGAACAAAAACAAGAAAAGCGCCGAAGGTACCACACGAAAATATCGTATGACATATTTTGCTTTCTCTTCTGCCCGTACCACACTTGGACGCCGACAGCGGTGGCCCATGGTCATCACACAACGGTGGTTGGGAGGGGTGGTTTGACTTACGTTTGATTCGATTTCCTACGCACAACCTCTCCTCCCGGGGGTCCACGACCCAAACCAATGTGTCCGTCCGTCCGTCCGTGGTGTTCCGTTGGTTTGCCTTCAGCGAGACAGAGTAAATAAACATGGCTGAACTGATATCCTTCTGACCGGAAGGTCCACGGTTAGATATTACTGCAGCAAATGGCTCTCTGGGGAGAGAGAGAGAGAGAGAGAGAGAGAGAGAGAGAGAGAAGGACACGAGGGAGCAGCCACTTGGCGCTCCTTTTTGCCCCTTTGCCCCCCGACAAGTGAAGGGCAACACATTCGGACGCCCGAGCACTCGCTCGCCTTGATGCTCGTTGTGTGAAACCGACCAGCACGCCGTCCGGGTGTATCGAGCCGTGTAAAGCGGGACAAAAGGTGTTCGTGTGCGACCAGAATGGAAAGAACTAGCACCTCGCACCCCGTATTTCAGGAAGAATTTCCATTTTCTACCATCCACAGCAAACGTCCTCTTTTTTCGGCGGGAATATTTCACACTTAACGAAGCTATTTCTTCGGCGAGGGTCAAACTGGAGCGGAAACCCTCGCTTTAATTGCTTGCGAGCCCTCGGTTCCGCGTCCGGTTTTCGGTCAGCGCATTGAGGGATGTTGCCAAAATCGTTTCAACGGAAGCCAGGCAAAAAGAATGATAGAGAGCTCCCATTCTCTCTTTCTCTCTCTCTCTCTCTTTGGTTGGATTCATATCCTGGAATAGATCCCCCGTAGTGCGCGCAGATGGAATTTATTCGCAATAATCGAAATTCATCTGGCCCTATCGAATGCTCAAACCCTCCGCCCGCTTCATCGTATGTGCCTCCCTCGCTCTCTTTCAAATCCCAGTGCTATCGATACGATGGACAGGTCCGGCGGACCCTGTACCTTCACGCACGCATATCCATCGCGAAGGACTACGAGGCCTCGTTGGTGTGCTGTGGTTCTCCCTCGCAAAGCAGCAGCACACAACCAAAAACCCTCGCGGGAGAACGAAAGAAATAATAAAATATTCGGACGGTAAACACTGGCAGCCGTGCCCCTCGGGAGAAGTTGCCTACCACATCCTCCCGCTTCGATAAAAGATGGTCCAACGCCTTCGAAGCGATTTTGTACGCCACGGTCGACGAAACCAACGGAGTAAGGATTCCCCTTGTACCATCTTTTTTTTTTATTCATCCTCAGGAAACATTCGCGAGAATATGATCGAAAATGGCAGCCTTTTACTGTTGCGTATCCCCCAAACCCCTTCTGTTTTCGTCGTCACAACGGACGGACGGACGGTTGGATACAGTATAGTTGCCGGCGTTCCGTCCTCACCGCACCGTACTGACATTGGGAATTCATCAAACAGGACGAAAATGGTTCGTTCATTCAGGTCTGCTCGTGAAGGGAGAGGGGAGACCAAGACCACAGACACCATCCGCCAATGGTTTCACGGAATTGTGCTTGGGGTTCGTTCTGTTCGTTACTTCGTGCTTCGTTACCGTCGTCGTGGTGCCGTAAATAGGGGGAAAAAGAACCGGGGGGGCGTTCGTGCGAAACAATATTTCGGATACACCCGGAAGCGTCAGAGAGACGGTACGGTACGGTACGGTTTCTTATGGCCCTTCAACGAGACAACGGAAGAACGGTGAAGATGCTGTTTGCCAGGGATGCCGCCGAAGATGGTTTCCTGGTTTTCGCGCTTCGCGCCAGAGGCTTTGGCGGACGTCATGAGGATGCGCTACGTACATATGTTTCAGTTGACGATGGAGAAGATCATGAATTGAGGATGAAAGATGAAGAAAAGGCGAAAATCTAAAACTTGAATTGGGCCCGGTGTTCCAGATGACCATCATGCCACAGCAACGAACACGTGTCCATTGTCGTGTCCTTGTTAATCAAGCAACACGAGGAAGAAACCATCTACAAATTATGTCGTAACGAGATTAGCACACAGACGAACGCAGACCGCACACAACATCGAATCGAAGTGAGTGCAAGTGTAAAGGAGTGTAAACATGCCACGCAAACAAACAAACAAACGTGGAGGAAAGTGCAGCCAAGCGCATCGGTGAGCACTGAGCGCGTTGAGTAAATAATGACATTTCAATTAGGTAATTTAATTAGACGATTGAGCGGACATCAAATTGAAACCTATAAAAGCAGCAAAATTGTTTACGTGCTGCTGTTTGCACCGGTTGAAGTACTGATAGTTTTGTACAAAGCTATCCGACTAAAAATGATGTTTTCGAACAACGCGTTTTGTGTGATTTTTTTTTCCTGCACAATCGTCATTCGATTTCAGATTGAATCAATTTCACCTCCTACACCGTGCGCGTTCGTGTCACCTGCCGCAGTCGAGGACTCATTTTACGCCTCGGATCATCACGTAACTCGAAGGTTCGTGTTGCTGCTGACGGGTGCAGGGAATCGATCGCACACTGACGCAATTAATCAGCGAAGCCCGCACAGCAGTGGCAATGCGATATGCGAATGGGAACGGCAACAACAAAAAAAGAAGGGTAGGGTGAACAAAAAAAACAGAAAATTAAAATCCTGGAAGACATAAGTGAATTACTGACTCAATCGGGGCCAGCAAACGGATGGGGAACCACCCGTGGACCCGCCTCTCCCTCTCTCTAACAGGAGATCATCCGCTTTGCTGCTAAAGCAGGATATGCATCGCGCGGTACAAATTGGAACGGATCGTGTACTTTTCTTTTTTTGTGGAGATTGATTTGCGAAATTAAATAAATCAATTAGTCGCCTCGTTGACACATTGACACACGCAGCGGACAGGCCGGGGCGATCCGGTTGCCAATTTTGCTCGCGCCCTTTTCAAATGAAACCGGGTCAGCGAGTGAATTGCAATTGTTTTTTGTTTTGGTAAATGGAACTGCAAATACATTTCTTTGGGCCAGAGCACGTTAAATATCTCGACACTAATGCGAGCGATAAGGATAAATGGGACACATTCCCCCCAGGGCGATCATATTTTATACTTCTTTTCAGTTCCCTTTAGCACCAACAGAGCGCCTCATGGCTCGACACAGATTTTAATCAAAAGTCGTACACCGCTGACCCAGGTTTACGCCATCATCGTCACGCAACAAGCTCCAAACTTCGAAGGGCAACACCATGCGCGATCCTGCGATGAGCTTTTGACGACTTTCCGCCGATTTACCGACGCATCATCACGAACGCGCCAACAAATATGGCGAACATGATGGGTCGCTAGGACGCTCCATGGCCCAATGGCCGCTTGCAGCATCATCCTGCCACCACCATACGACAAGGACAGACAACCGGGCGTTCGCATCTTGTCTTTCCATTGTACGTTCACGCAAAAGATTCGTCGGCATCGTTTGGTTGTGGTCTCCTCCGTCGAGCAGCCAGAACTAACGTCGTCGTTTAACGTCCACACTCTTCCTTCATTCAAACGAAGCGCAGTGCCGCCGAAATCTTCGAACGAAAGACCATTCCGTCCGGGCTGGCTTGGCTCGTTTCCGTTCCGTTTAGCTTGCGTTTCATCCTGCCAAAGGGATGCTCTCTCTACCGCTGCTGTTCGTTGACTTAGCGAGCGGGGCGACAATCCAAGGAGGGGGCGCTCTCCGTTTGGCCGCTGTTGCAACATTCTTGGGCACACCACACGAGCATACCAAAACCCCTAGTAGTATGTACCCAAAACGATGCTCTCAAACGGGGAAAAAATCGTTCCCGAATGTCGCAATATCATCGGCAAAGTGTGCGAGTCTCGTTTGGCAGAGATAGTGTTGGGTGTGGTTGGAGCGTGCTGGTGGATTTGTGGCCTCTAGTTCGGCTCGGGTTAGGGGGGGGGGGGGGGGGTTACTGTTTGCTTTGAAACACTTTTCACTTCTAAATTGGATGTCCCGTCAAGGGGTGTGCGAGCTTTTAACTCACTGCCAAAAAGCCCTAGGATGGACAAGAACGGCATGGTACGGAACGCTCTGGTGCCATCATTTAAATGGATTCGTGCGACCGACTAAACTTCATTCGACGCCACCGTCACCTCACGACGCTGCCGTTCAGTGCAATTTGCTTCGGTTTGTCGTTTCGAGTCCTTTTCCTTTTCGTTTTTTTACATGTATCGCATCCCTCCTTTCCTCTAGGGTCTCTCTCTACTATTCTCTCTGTCGGTTCCCAGCGTTGGATAATGATGTCTCTAAGCGACCTCAACGGACCATCGTTGGGGCACAGCATTTCCATTGGCAGTTGGCGAGATAAATAAACTCAAACTCGTCGGCACGGGTCCTCGACTCACGGAGTAGTGGTGGTTTCACTTGATAATGATGGCGGCGATACCATCTCGGCCCAGCCCAGCGACCCCAGCTTAAGAAGGATCACTCTAGCATGAACTCTTGATTGCGGTGCGGTTACGAGATGTGGGCCCTATTCAACGTCGATTCGGACAAAGTTTTTGGGGAGTTAGAAATGATTGTCGGCGCACAGTGTGCTACCCGTCAGTCAATCAGTCAGTGTGAAAAGGCCAAAAACTAGCGCAGTAACGGCGAGTATTTAAAAAAAACACGATATTGTCCCCTGCAAACTCACCCCACAGGCTACAGCGTTCGTTCAAAGTGACCACCAGCACAGACGCAGGATGCACAAACTTCTACTCAACCTGTTGTGCGGCATAATTAAATTGCACCAAAGGCGTAAGTACTAAACTACGGCACAGATTAGGTCCTGCAAGTGCAACGTACCAAGCAGACCAAGCGAGCACGTACCGTACACCAACGTGCTGCTAGTGAGGGGGGGGGGGGGGATGCTCGTCGTATGCCGGTCAACATCCGTCAACAACAAAGTTGATGAAAGTTGGCTATTTTCGGGTCAACTCGACGTCGTCGTCGTCCGGTACGGTTGCAAAATAGTGTGTTGACGATCAGGGGTCGTTTGGGGGCCAGCATCCCCTTCACCTCGTCCGAAGAGAAAATTCATTTTCTTTGCCTGACATCAGATATCAACGGTTCTTATGTTAACAAACGCCCGACGAACGGGTACCGCCGTAGCTCGAAGCGAGCAAATTTAGTTGGAATGACGAGGCTTAAACGGTCAAACGCGGTCCAGGCAAAGGCAGTTGCAGAAAATGTGTCAGAGTGTGAGAGGACCCTCGAACCAAACGGTTTGTATGATGATCATGATGAGCTGTTGAGAGGATGATGGTTCAGAAGAAGAAGAAGCATTGCTCGCTAAAAGCCGTCCCATGTTGGGACATTCTGTTATCGAGAAATAGTGCAATGATTTTAGAATTTTTTCATTTCTTAACTAACATTTGGCAACTCAATGGGTCTTTTCGTTCAAAAGAAATGCACAGCACCACCACCGAAAGCAGTGTGTAATATCGAACGATTGAAACCTTTCCTATGGTTTCGAATATTACGGAAATACCAATTAAATTTCATCGAACCCATCCTACGCTCCATTAGTTTCGCCCGGAAAGATTGCCTAGGGTTTTTTGGGGGCGGGTTGTGGGCACAGTCAAGCGCAGCCCCCTGCGCTACAATGGCGTCGGTGAAGAATGGTTTCAGGTTTGATGCACAAATCCTTCCAACCAATAGACCCAATAATCCTTTTTCCCTCGAATACGGTATTTCAAACGCATCGATGAGGCATTTAATTCGCTGCCTGGTGTGCCCTACAGTGTGCTCGTAGCCGCATATCGTAGGCTTCGACGGCTTCGCCAGTACGAGAACATGAAAGGATGCGAATGGTTCCGACGAGAATGGGGCGTGCGGTTGGTTTGCTATTCCATGAGATTCCATCATTTTCTTCCCTTTCGGACTAAAATCTCTGCTCGATGAGGGTTTTACTAGCTTCCCCTAAGCGTTGCTCTTGTTGATTTCATCCAGCATGGCCAATTGGATCGATTATTATGCCGTCGTCCAAAGATGATTAGTTTTCTGGAAGCAGAAATGTCTTCCCTTCTTCTTTTCCTCGTTGCTGATTGCATTGTAGGTTGATGGACCATGGAAAGGGATGGACCATGGTCTGATGCGAACGCATGGTGCCTGTCGTTTTACATCATTCCCTATGCATTTCTAAGCATTTCATATTAAGCTTGAGTTTCAGTAGAAATTGGCGTTAATGAATAAAGGATTTTCCCTCCTCAAAACACACTGGCTTTCTCGTTGTAGTAAATTAATCTTTACAGACGAGTGACGAGACGATGCTTGGCACTCACTGGATCAATCAAGGCACTGATTACAACAGATAGATCGGATAACATTTCAATGGAACATAGAAAGATGTTGTGTAACTCGCTCTATGATATTTACTCGCCCTTTTCTCAATTCCCGACCATACCATTAGTAATAATTTCGCTCGATTTATCGTGCATAATCGATTTGCGGGCTTGTTCGCCCACCATAAATCCCAGCAGCTTCGCTCGCTTAACTCAATCGCCTGTGTCGACACCTTATTTGTTAGCGAATTCCCTCTCGGCCGAATGCCGGCTGGTGGCACGTGAATCAACCGAGCGGAAAGTGCTGAGATTTTTAATTGCTTGCTAATATTCTGAACCGGGCCACCCAGTTGCGTACGAAATGCGCCTCTTTTCTCAGTGAAACCCGTTTTTCCACACCTTTCAAGCAGCTCCCCTTCAGCAGCTTTGGGGGAAGTTTCGTTCTTTGATAATTAATTTTCTTCAAGTAAACAAACGCAATAAGCGCCCTCTCGGAGGGCCGATCCGGCAAACACCAACGATACCGAAGTTAATTCATTCCTTCCCCCTCCCCTCCCGTTATCGATCGATCGCCGTGGCCGTTCCCATAGTGGCTGCTAAATTATGCTCCTGGTCCTGGCCCTCCTTTCTGCTATTGTGCGCCGATTTTTACCGGATCCGGATTTTCCTCCCAAAAATTCCTCGAAAACCGAACCGGCACGGTTTCGGAGCGCGCGTTGAAGCATGAAATGCGAGGCTTTCCATTTGGTCGCGCGCTCGCTCGCTCGCCAAGATTTTTGCGTTCGGTGGGTTAGACGCGCGGCGCGAGCTAAAATTAATGGATCGAGCCCTAATAAATTAGTGCTACGGGACACCGAAGAACGTGTGCAGTTTTCGCTTCCGTTCTTTCCGATCCCACCGTGCGGGTTATTGTGTGGGATCGCTTATTTATGTTTTACCAAACTCCCACCCACAACGTCTCACTATTCGCCACTGCTGGCAGCAGATACTACTAAGCCTTTGGCACTGTAGTGTCTCAAGAAATGGAACATGCTTCAAGGTAACCAGAACATAATCACTGGAATCTTCACTAAAGTACAATCCGGTAACTAACTACAGTGAAGGAAGATAACGCAATCTCTCATAATCGCTTTACCGGGGTACCGTGTCTGAGGACAGTTCTGTCAACGAAATGCCCGTGTACCATCGCGCAACCATCGCGATGACACTGATGGACCGAACGGAGCATCAGTGCGCCCTGGTGGCTGGTTCCATCTCACCATAACTCATCTCGTCCCGTCGTATCGAAAGCTCATTAGCTCCGAGCTAATGAGCCTCTAATTGGGCAGCCGGGGCCCATCTACGGGGAGGCCTAAATATGACACAAAACGAGTTCTTTGGTGACTCCTGTTCGGTGGAACCACGAAACTAGCCACGAGCAAACCATCTCGTGTCTCGATGCTGGAAGAAGTCGAGCTGCGGTCTGGCGTGACTTTCGCGTCAGCGGCACAAAAACCAGTGCGCTATTGGTTTTGGCACAACGATGGATTTTCCAAATAGATTCTGCTATGCTGATGCTGCTCGTATGCGTGGTGGGAAGAAACAAGGAGTGAGAAGGGAGACATGTTACGTAACTTGTCCTGAAGGGCACCACGCGTGGTTATTCCTCGGTAGCAGGCGAGATAGGCGCAATGCAAATGATCGATAAGCCATCAATCATGATCATAACTGATAGTACGCTGGGCATCAGCCGATGGAATCGAGCATAGCGTACCAGAGGCGCCATCCGATGGATGTCAGCTAGTGACAGATGATTGCCAGCCCGGTCGGCCTCCAGCAGAGCACCATGTAGCACCATTCGCCAAACCGTAGTTTCTAGGTAGACGCGAAACATTCCTCGTGGCAACATTGCTAGGCATTCTATCGTGGCCGCGAGTGTGGTCGACTAATTGACTTTCTCAAAACATACAGACTCGCGCGCCTGTGTGGCGGGAAAATAGAACTGCAACAATAACTATCAGGGCAAAAATTCCTAACTCATTGTGCAAAGAATTCCGCGCAACGACCGCTGTGAAATGTGAATAAAAAAAAAACAATGGAAAACTGTACTCAATTGTGTTACTGTGTATCTGGTGGAACGGAAAATCAATTGACACATGAAACCCACCACAGCAGGCAGGTGTTCCATTTCATACGAAAGGATTACAAAGCTAACATTCGTCACGAGACGCTGTTAGGGGGATTATAATCTAATGCCATCATTAGTTTGAAAAATGTGAAACCACCATATGGTCCGTTATCGGCGAATGTGCAATCAGTCTGCATAATTTACTCCATTAGAGTAGCATCCATACCGCCACGTTGTGTATGTGTGTGCGCGCCGGAATGCGATTTAAAACTATTAATTACTATTCAAGTGCTTTTGCAATGGATGGCGATGCGCATGCTGCGGTATGTTCTAATTATTTACCGCTTGGCAAAGGGCCAAATTCGAGATAACTGAACAGCCACTAAATCATTGGACAGAACAACACTCTGTATCAACGGGTCGTTTTCATATGAAAGAAAGCGTGAATGCATATGTTTTACGACCCCATTCGCTTGACTTCATATTTTGTGGAAGCTCCAAAAATATATTTCGATCAATTTCAAATCGCAAATTCTGCCATATTCTACCACATCAATTTATACGTGTATTTTCGCAGCGGCGTCGACGGCCAAATTCAAAGCGGTCGATAAGCCGATTACATAGAAATTGACTCCATCCGTCCACTGTAAGCCTCCGAATCCGATGATCCTCCGATGAAAGTCTCCGTACAGTTAATGCACTTGAACTACACAAGCCTATCAAGGAGAGACCATTGAACTATCGGTTTCATGGTGGCACTGCTGCCTCTTCCATCGAATGATTTGGTAATTGATTTTGCATGACAAATCTCGCAAACGTGAGCGCACCCCGTTTCCGGTTTCCAAGCTACGGTGTCACATCAAACGTCAGCCAGCAACGTACCAGCAAATCAGATTGGTACTTCAGGTAAACGTGTTTTACGTATCTCTCCTTTAACGCTCTGATGCGCTACCGGGATCCGCTGGCAATGTATGGTACACGATGCTTGCCACTACTCAAGTTACCTTTCGCATGAACTTAGAATGGTGGCGTCGAACAAAATTGAGTGCTTGATTGTCTGCGGAGCAATCCGTGCACAATCCAATAACGAACGAACATTTCTTTGAATAGAGGATACGGGAAGATGCTTTCAAAGCAGGTGCACCGTTGCCTGAGCAGCCTTCAACACGGGTTAAAGGGGCGGAACACTGATTAGTAAAAGTTGCTCACCACCACCAGCTCCCTGAAGACGGGGTGGGGTGTCGCCCGGCCCAGTAAACAATCTAATTAGCACCAGATGTGAGCAGTGTGTAAGAAGAGTACTGCACTGCAGCGGCAAGATGTAGCCACTTCCTAACGATCTATTCATGTTACCGAAGTGGAGCGAAAGCTGCACCAACCGACGTCGCCTTCTTCGTCGTCGTCGTCGTCGTCTTGACACCAGCATTCAACAGTCTCTGCTTGAATCTTTGCCGGTAGCAAAGAGACCGGTTAACGGTGTCGGGCGGCAGTGAGTGTACCGCGGTGGCAGGTCACTCGATGCTCGACGCTGTCCTGTCGTCAAAACTCACCTGTAAAAGTGGAACAAGCCGGAGAAACAGAAACGAAGAATGTCAATTAGTGCGGTCGATCTAAGTGATGGTAAATGGTGTTGGGATTAGAACTTTTAGCCAAGAAATGGGGTTTCTAGCTCGTCCGGCAAGAGATGCTGCCGATACAAAGTGATACAATGTGTTGCCGTCGGTTCC
>NC_064877.1:43830000-43917500 GCF_943734665.1 Anopheles aquasalis
TGCCGCTGGCGAAGCAAAAGCAGCGAGAAAGCTCTCTGGAGTGTGATTTGCAATCAATCGGATAGTGCGAGTCGTCACGAGGTGCAATTGTTTGTCTCGGCAGACAACTGGAAACGGTCTTGATGCGGATGCAGAGAGATGTGAAAACAGTTCGAGTAACTAAGCCCTATCTAACAAACTGCAAATCGAGCTGCTACTGATGCAGGTCTGAAGATGGATGTACCAGAGCAACCACATCATCATGCGACGCAAAAGACTGCTCAACGCGATTGTCAACAAAACTCGATAATTAATTCATCTCCGATTGTCTTCCGAGTTTGGAATCAATTGGGCAACTTTCGGCACCGCAGAAGCAGAGAACTGCTTGCAGCATTGCGCTGCAGGTTTTTGGGCGATAACAACTTCAAGAGAAAGTAAACAACAACCAATGATGGAAAGAGTCACGCTAAAGAAGCGAACGGATGCGAGTGCCCGTTCTTCTCTTGTCATTCACCGTTGCGTTGGCAACGATTCGGCAACTGGGCCACCATGACGGGAAAGCGAGCTTCGGGTTACGATTGATCGCTGGCGGGCGAATGGTGATGCTTCATTAGAACTCCACTGTTACTCCAAAGGGGAGGCAGGCTAAACCGAAAAAAAGGCCAGCTGAGACGGATGGTTAAGGAAACAGTAATCCACCAAGTTGGAAGGAGGAAAGTTTTAGGAAGTCCCGACCAGATACCTTCACCTTAACAGCGAGTGGAACGTGGTTTGCTTTGTTCCACAAGTTATGAGCATGTTCAATCAAGCGCGAAACTTTGAGCGAAGTAATGTTTGTGTTGTTGTTGCAAGGATGAGCGGCAGGATGAAATCGTATTATACGTATTTCGGGGATTAATTCCATAATCCCGTCGCAGTGAACATCTTGACTCTAGGAAATGAGGAGTGAAAGTGGAGGAGGAGAAACAGCAGCACGCTTTGCTACATCCCGGCATTGGAATATGCTAAAAGAGATATGATTTTGATCCACATCTTATGCTATGAATTAATGGAAATGAAAAAAGAAAGTATGCAATGATCTTTAAGAAAAAGATTAATAACGAGCTAGGACTAGCACATATAGGGGTTGTTTGAAATACGATCCCGGACAAAACCTTCCACCTATGCAACTTTCTGATGAAATTACCCAGTGACACTTGTTGAGTGAGCTGGAGCACCTGTAACACCTATTATCCACCTTAAAAAAACCCCTGAATGGGATATTAATTACACTTGTTGCAGGGCGCCTAACAGCTTGCTATACCGTGTGTCGCCTAGTACTGAAGAGCATTAGGGAAAGTTGCTGAAACCAGGAGTTGAATTTCCTTTCCCGTACACGAACACAAAATCCAATTCCGAAATTCAATAAGCTAACAAGTTGCGGTTGGCAGAAAACATCGTTTGGAAAAAGACACCAAACCCTGCCGCAACACCTGCTTTCGTAAGTAAACAAACTGTCCAACAGTTTAGCAGTCATACAGCAACATGTTGTTTCCAAATAGGTTCACCGGTTCACGGTTTTAGGGGAGTCTTCTGAGTGGTTGGCCGCATTAGGCCAAAGCATTAACTAAAAAAAAAAACAACACACAAAACTAAAGTTTAATACCTCCACAGCACATCATACGCTGTCTGGGCAAAGGACCACAGGATATGCGGAGCGTAGCATGACAGTAGTGGCATGTTTTCGCGATAGGAAACGCGGCTTTGTGTGTGCATGATAAATTAGTGTCTGACACGGAGCATGGTTTTGCTTCGACCGACTAAAACGGCTCGGTTGTCCATGCTCTCTCTCTCTCCCATTCTTTCGGAAAGCCGACAACTCGAACCAGACTTTGGTAGGAGGGCAGGTGGTCGTCCTCGTGGCCATCGTGTAGAGCCGTATTGCAAGTTCGCCATCCCGAGAATGGGGAAAAATTGTTTCGCGCTCCTAAGCTAAGTGGTACGCCAGTTGCGTGATCAGGACGTGCAGACGGTAATTAGGATTGATTTGACTTGAAAGAAACGCCCTCGCGTCACTGCTGTCGAACAGCAAGCTGGACGAACTGACAAACTAATTGAAGCACCACCACCAACAGGTGCGCCCTGCTCTCTGGAGGGCTTCATCAGTGAGCTCCGAGTGGATAAGCATACTGATTGATGGGCATTAGGAGGCGGAAATTCGTAATCGTACAACTCTACTGTAGTGTATTTGATTGGACCCGGCTTTCGAAGGAAGTCCAAATGACTTTATCGTCTATCGGGCCGTTAACGGCGACATATCCTGTTTTGCATTGATGGAAGCGGCAGCGATAAAGCGAACATTAGAGGAGTTAAAGGATTAGATGGAAAGAACGGCTGGTACGTTAAATTCGATCCTTAGACTTTAATCCGGAAGCAATATCATCAACATTCCGATGTGTTTCTCTAACAAGCATATTTCGAAGGAGTTACAATGTTTGCAAAGATTTGATTCCCTGTGTTTAGTTTAAAAATAATGCCAAAGACCACTGGTCACAATCCTTTCTGCGCTCAAGTTTAAGTTTATCGTATTACATCGCAATTTTAAACAACTTGCAATGTCCTTCTACAATTTCATTTCCTTAAGCACTATCGGAGCATTTCATTGTCGCGTTGTCGCGCACATTATGAAACATTTTAATGTCGCTCGCCATCGCCAACAACATCGCGATGGAACGCGGCGAGCAAGGTTCACCGAGTTAATGTGCAAAATATGTTTTATGGTCTTAATTTACTGCGATACTTAAGGAGATGGAATATGGTGGCAAAACCACAACCACGGCCTCTCCTGTTGGTAAATTCGTTTCATTTCAAGGATTTCATTAGAGACTGTCGTATTTAAAGTCAAGGAAAACTTTCAGATGAACAATGATGAGCTTTTCCAGAGGATAGCAATATCTTTTCTTGTTTCATAGCACTTTAAACATTGCCGATTTTGAAGCTGGATTTGAAAACTCTTTTTGAAAATAGTTCAATGAGCGCACCAGCGCGGCCAACTGATTCGAAGCAGGTCAATTGCATAACCGAGAAGCAAATGATATTCATCTCCGTACTTATCAATGGTGGCAGCTGCTGCAGGCTCTAGCTGCGGATCCGGAAGCTCCCTCTTGCATCACGTTCATCTGCATAGCAGCGCATCATTGAAGCCTCGATAGCGATGGAAATACCGGGATGCCTATGAGCTCCTGCGGGCAGCGAGCATGAGCATGAAGCGTGAATTTATGCCTCAAGCGATCCCTTTCCGGGCGCCACCGATGTGCTGCCCAGGCGCACAGCAAAAAGGCTTTGAGCGATTCACAGACTGAACACCGCTCCCCGGCGAACATCCTGCACAAAAACGATGCGCGAACGCATACAATTTCATTACACGAGCAGCCGGTTCGCACGAATTTCCAGCGTGGTTCAATATCCATTCTAAATCGATTTTGCTGGACCACAAAAGGCTGAGCAGCCAGTGGCAGTATGGGGAGACTGGTGTGCTCCCGGGACGGAATTTTCATCGTCGATGTCATACACCTGTCAAAAGCAGATTCCCACCCATCTAACATCGGTCCCGCAGCGCGATATGCCGCTGGCAGTGTGATGCGATGGCCACAAACGGATGCTTTCCGGGGGTTTCCTTTTTTTCCACCCTTGGTCGTTGTGGTATTTCAACTATCTAAGGCTGAAGGGAACGTATGCACTCGAGGAGCCATTATCGACCATCGATCATCGAGCGGTCCTCGAAAGCAGCACTTTGATGCTTTAGCAGCGTTTCCACGGGACAAACACCTCTCTATCATCGAATCGAAGGTTGGAATTGCTGTGCGTCCCCTGGCTAGACCACAGAGCGCGCTGGTGAGCCAAGCACACCGGTTTCTGGTTCGAAGAACAGTAATTTGTTGCTTCGCACTGATGCGATTCAATCGCACTCGCGCACCAGCATCACCGCATGCCATAGCCCTTCGCATGTGCCATTTGTTGATGCTAGTCACACTTTTTTATGTTGTTGTCCATACGAGCGATACGGCAATGGAAGGTGTGTTGTACAGGATTCGTTCATTATTTTTATTTTTTGAAAAGAAAATACGGATTCAGTATGCCCAAATTTTGAACTCTGCATAAACAAAAATGTAATATTAATTCTCGTGAGACGCTTTTTAAAATCTTATCTATAAACTTCATTTATCGTTAGATTCATTCGGTAATATACCTTTCCAGTGTTTTACAAATTTCTATAGCTGAAAGCTTTACAGGAGAGCATTATTTTTCCTACACTGGCACAGTTCATAGCACTATGCACTTGATTGGCATGATACGACATTCACAAGGTTGTAAAAAAAATGGTCCCGTTGGGTAGATACGTATTTGAAGTGTAAATCCCCAATTTAAAAAATGCTTCACCAACAGATGTGCACCACACTACATATTTAATTTATGAAGCCGGCAAAGAATGTTGAAGTACAGAAGTGACTGAGCTTGTGAGTTGGAGTGGATGCAATTTCATGCAACAATCCTTACTGAATGCATGCATTCACCAGCAGTCAACTAGGTCGCACCTAGTGGGAAAACATCCCTGCATCCCAGGTAACACAGCGATAGCCGGCGGTACAACCATCGTCCAACATGAAAGGCGCGCTTTATGGTTATCTCTCCCCAAGCGAACAGCCAAGCCAAAGTCGTCCCCCGCCTGCCATTGCAGACTTGAATAAGGTAGTAGCAAAAACGTAAAAAAAGACCAGAAATCCAGAACAGGACGCTCGCATGAGCTGGAAAACGGGAATGAAAGACAAGCCACACTCGCTCAAAAACACATTTCTCAGTTGAGCTTTGTGGTCCGTTTGGTCGGGCGGGGGGGGGGGGGGGGGGGGGGCGGTACGGTTTAATTAAAATGTTAATTATCGCGTCGGTGAAGTCGCATTCTGGCGGCCCCATCCGGCTGTCCATAATGATATGCAGCAAAGGGCCCAAAGTTGATCTTTCTGTAACCACAGCCCTCGTTTGGTGTCTTGCGCGCCAGCAAGCCCGGAATGCAATTGCAGGTGCGATCATCGTCCAGTGACAGCGTTTTCATGGGAATACTAGGAGATTGCGATTTTTTTTAAATAACTTGTGAACTCCACTAGCTAGCCAGCCAGCCAGCAGTGCCAACGAGTGTCCGGTGAAAGTTGACGAGAAATATGTTAACCATATCCGGACAGTGACACCGAACAATGTGATGGGCGCTTTGGCCAGCGGAGAAGCACCACAACGCGTCCGGAAAGGGCTTGAATTCAATCTGCAACCCGCTGCCCTCTCCCCGGCTGTCGAGAACAATAGCAGATGATTATGAGATTCTGAACCTGATAAAGCCGCCACCTGGCGACCAATGACTGCTGTGAAAGGATTCGCGTTCTGCTTCGAGAGAACAAGGAGTGGAAGTTCGGATGGACGGACGGACGGATGGACGGACAAGGGAAAGTTTGTTCAACTATGTTATACCCGAACCCAGGATACCGACTTTAACCACACTCTCCGTTCAGCACCAGGATGTGGTGCCGTGATGGAACCCATACTGATCGTTGCTTTCTTCACCTACCACCCTGGCCACACAAACCACCTTGGCGCGCGCGGGCGCATAAACTTGGACACCACCACCGGCCTGAGAGTTTGAGATTTACCGAGGACGATAAGTTCGCTCGAGAGGCGAAGAGTGTCGACGGGCAGCCGCGGTTCACTGGTGCTGGATTTTAAATAGAACAATAAATAAGCTTTTGTGGGTTCGGTGAAAGATTTGGTACCGCACGTGTGGTCCTGGAACGTCTTACCGGCTGTTCCAGAGACGACGACGGTGACGGTAAGGTAAAGAAGTAAATTACCGGGAAAACTTCGGGATGGCTTTAAGCCGCTTTACTTTGCCGAACCAATTTTGAACCCCGAGTGACTCCTGTGCTCTTATCGGCGGGGGCCAAAGCTATTAGGAGATTCACTAAGTAGCAGAAGGGGGGGGGATAAGTTGAAAGTTTGTGAAAAACCAACATAGGAAGCGACTCAGCGCAAAACCGCAAACCAACGACCAACCAACGACCACCCCAATTTGGTAGGCATATTGGACTTCAAAACAACAAGCGGATTGGGATTGTGGAAGTTGTTTCACCACACTGTTGTATCTTCCTACTTGCGTCCTGTAATGAGAGCGCTGCAAAGGGACGGTGAGCCCAGGAATGCCACTCGGAGACCGGCCGGAGTAACAAAGCAAAACATTCTTCTTTTTCTATTATCATTCCAGCAACACGGTGATGCCGGTAGTATCGTAGGTTTTGTGGGACCGATCGCACCTTTGTAAAACCTTTGTACAGAGAATAGAACACAACCACTGTGCGCTGCGTGCCTTCGTTACACACTCCAGATACATCGTATCGGGTCTTCACAACAGTCCGCGCCGACTGTTGTTTAAGTTATTTTTCCTCCTTTACTGTACTATTTCATCTGGGAGTGCGCCGCTCCAGCGGAATAGGCCCCTCCACAAACACAAGTCACAAAAAAGAACCCTGACCAGAGAACCAGAGAGCGGTGTGCAAAAGGGGCGGGGTAGGAAACAAAATCCCAAATAAGGGGAAGAAAAAAACACAACACAGTTTCAACTGCTTCGTCCCCCGAAAAACCGCACTTATCGCAAACAAACATCGCAAAACATCCGCGAATAGACCGGCCGAAAAACAGAAAAGGTGGTTCCGAATGCTTTGTCCGAAACTTTTTCCTCTTCGCCACTCGACGATGAGCGGATCGCCGGTCGGCATAAAACGTCGGGGATATCCCCGACCAGTTAGGCCGACTTTTCCTTGGCCGACAAAAAGCCCTACCGTCGTCTTGGGGAAATGTGTGCGAAATGTGGCTAAGGGGAACTGAAGGAAGGGACCGAAACTTCCCCGCAAGGTTAACCGAAAATACCGCGAAGGAAATTTGTTGCCGGGGGTTAGGCCGGGCTGGCCATTTGGCTGAGCGAAAAATGCTTAAAATAATGTCCATGAAACGGCAAAACGGTTCGCGGTTCCCTCGGTACGACGGAAGATGACGACATTGCGCCTCATCATTGGCATTGTCGCTGTTGACGTTGCCATCGTCGTCGTCGCCGTCGTCGTCCTCGTTATCATTGACAGTACATTGTGTTGTGCTGGGTGAAAGCCACTCCATCGCTATGGGCGCCTAATGAACTGTACACGAACACCCGTCCAAGGCCGTCGAACGGAGGATAAATGAAGATTTAGCAGCTCTCGATGGCAAATGAAGCATGCTGATAACCGCACTGCTTTGTAGGTTTCTGGAGGTTACCATACCTCACCAGCCAGTAATGGAGGGAGAGAGGGCTTGGCTTTGCTGGTATCGCACTGCCTTTGCATCGTAATGCACTGATTGCTGGTGGTTCGGCTCACCGTGATATCCGTCGTCGGTGAGTTCCTTGCGGCCTAAGCCTTAAGTGTATCCCTTGGGCTTTTGGTTGATAGCTCATTTTAGTGTCGTTCAAGATAAAGTTCTTCTTTTTCGCGACGCGACAGAGTCCCGTTAGACACCGGGGGAAGCTAAGGCAAACGGCCAACAGGCAGGCCAATGGTGTTGCAGATGGTGCTGGTAACTGGATGTTTTAAAAGCAAACTGTCCCCAATGACGTTGTAATGATGAGATATTTTTTTATTGATCGTTTTAAGAAAGCTAGTTATATTTTGAAAAACGTATTTATCCCTGATGTGTTCAATGGTCTGTTGTGTTTTGTCGAGTTTTTTGGAGTGAAACCGCTAATTTTGAAGCAGTATTTCCTTTTATTTAACATTTACTTTATATTTTTAACGTTTTTTTACGGATTTTATTCTGGTAGATTGGGAGTCTATTGCGATTTATTTGCTATTAAATCATCATTAAATCATCTTCCATATTGTTACAACTAGATCTTTCTTATTGTTCGTAAACGACTGATGTTCACTGCCCATCTCTCTAGAAAAAATGAGCAGCGGACAAAAAAGGCACCAACTGTACCATCATTTAACAGCGTTTAAGTCATAAAACGCAGCAAACACTCTATGCACTTACCTATGGGCAGACTAGAGAGTAATCTGATTCAATTAGCTTTGCAAACGGATTGCGACTGAGTGCACACATCCGTTCATAACCCGTAATCCTTCAGCCTTCATCGAGGCTAGAACAATAAACCAACACGCCAGATGAGCAGATGATGATCGTAACAAATTGAGCATTTGTCAGGCAGAGTGCAGTAAACATTCAATTACCCTTCCAAAGCCGACTAACTGGCTAGCAGCTTGACACCCATTAAGTATCTGATAAACAGAAGCGCCAGAGAGCCAATCCATAACCAGCACGCGAACAGGAACTCGAACGCTACAGTCGTAATCGGCTGGCGTGTGACGATACACTCGACCGCTAGTCACTAGAGGCAGAGAGCGCAACGTCGACTGATCATCCGTGTTTTCTAATTACTGTTATTATCACAATTACGTTACACCGTCGCGTGCGCGACCCGGTCACAGTTGATGTGAAGCAGGAGTAGTAGTAGGTAGCAGGGAAGGTGGCCTAGTGGTTTTGCAACAATTTTGGAGTCATCCAACATCCAACGGATTTCCTCGCCCCGTCCTTTCCCTCTCCTCGATAACTCTAGTGGAAATTGAGGGTCGGTATGTTGGTTTATCATATGCAAAGCCATTAGTATAATGGGCTATATGAAACGCCTATGCTGTTGCGGCTACGAGCACCTGGCAGTGGCCAAGGGAGGCAACCAGCTACCACCTCGCTCCTACTCAGCACAATATCGCACTAAAGTGAAGCTTTTTGAAATAACTTTGTACCTCACAACACAGGCGCGGAGCACCATTAATAACGCGGTAGCGGTTTTTGGGAAGCGGGGTCCCCTGAGTTGTTTGATAAGTTTCTGGGAGCAACACTGACGCACGCCACGTGCGTCTTGGACAACCATTAGGAACAAGAGCACTCATAGCATGGCAAAGAGTGGACCCCACTAAGCTGAAGTGTATTGAAGTACCCTCTCAGCGCACAGCTCATCTTCTCCACCTAAACGCTCCAATGCATACGAAATGTGACCACAAACCTACCGACCTTGATAGTCGACACCCCCTTATCGTACTGTTACAATTGAACCAACTTATTACAATTATTATAATAAACTTCAACCCGTCAGTTGCACCAACGCTAGCGACACGCCGTGCGTTCCGTAGTCCACCACAAGCGCTACGTACGTTGCGCACCATTCACATTCACGTTCCGGTTTCCGCCTCAAAATGTCGATTCGCTAGCTAGCGCAGCTCTCGGTAGGGATCCTCGTGTCCCGCCACGAAAGCCATTTCACCGGAAGCAAACGTGAACGTCCAGAGTGTGCCAAAGCGGCGTCGAATCAACGGGGATGGAACAGTGTCTGTGGTGGTCATTGTTTCGAAACGACGAAAGGATTTATTTTCCACCGGAGGATAATTATCCCAAAACGATGGAGACGGCGAAGGTGGTCACGGCCACGGTTGGCTAGCCATGGCACCGGCACCAACCAACAGGAACAGCCACAGCAACTCGACCACAGCCCCTCCCTAGCATCAGTATCCCCTTCCAGTAGAGTATGGGAGTTGTTTTATGTTTTGACAAAAGAGTACTCATGCTAGTGCGAGAGTGAGCAGCAAGGTGTTTTAAATTTTTGGAATTGGCATCCCTAATTTCAAACATACACCCGATCGTCGGAACGACATCCAGAGTTTGGGGAGCGCGTTGTAGCGGTCGTGGTCGAACATTAAACTCGGCCTCCCCGGGGGCCGAACCACAACCGCTGGCAATTGTTTAGGGAGTGATAAATCCATCGTGCGCATTGTTTGCTTATCGTGCACCTTTAAGCTGGAGGTTACAAATGTTCTATCGACCATCGCAACCCGTGCGAGGGTGCGAGATTCGAGAGCATAATGCATTATGCTGCATTGTCTGCCCACCAAGCGCTGCATGCGTTGGTATTGTTGACGGTGGTGTTATCGGGATGTAACTGGAAGGGGACAATGCAAGATAAACATTGTTCTGCAAACAATGGTCCGATTTCCGGAACCCTACTATCGAGTAGAATTTCCCAAAAAAAAAATAAAAATATTCTAAATCCCAGATAATCAGATAAGTGGAATAGAGTCGAATAAGGAGTAGGATTTACTATCATTACATAGAAAGAGATAATTATCTGTACGACACTTACCTTTCCACGGTTGATGAAGCCATGCTCGGCCGCAACACGATCTGCGAGCTGCTCCTGATCACCCTCCGGTATGTGAACGGCCCAGTGATGGGTGAAGTGACGGCCACCGTCCAGCCCATCATCCAGCTCGTTGTAGTTGTTGTTGTTGTTGCTAGTGAACTGATCAGTGCTTGCAGGCACGCTGCCACTCGCCCTATGCCCGTTGCCCTTGCTAGTAGTGGCCGTTAGCATTTGGACGACACCGTCGAGCAGGTTTCCACGGTTTAGGAGCACCCGGTCACTTCCGTCACCACCATCACCACCACGACCACCGTTCGACACAATCTCATCACAGTGAACCACGGATTCGATACCGCTGAATACTAAAACTAACGTTAACACTAGCACTAGTTGCTGCTGGAAGAGGGAACGCCATAGACCGGCGACGAATCCAGTCCGGGTCCGGAGGGGATGATGGTGATACTGCTGTTGTTGCCGGTGTCGGCGGGGCCGCTGCCCCGACCGCAAAAAGTCGGCCGACCACACGCCACCACTGCTGCTACGGTCGGCTTCCGTGTTTTTGGGTGACGCAACAGGACTCGCCAGCCGAAACACGCTCGCCCCTGCAACAGTTGCCGCTTCCGACCGAGAGGGTAACCGGACCGGCTCGTCGATTGTGTGATCACTTCCGCCACTGAAACATGGTCCGGTTCGAGGATGGTTCGTTGAGGACCGTTGCCACGCAGCAACATTCCAAGGGTCCGGATGTGTTGTGGTGCCCTTGCTTGGAATTTGTGCAACCGTCGGATTCCCCGGAGAGCAGCTGAAGATGCTGTTCCGGAGCACCGAGGAACTAGCCCTACGTGAGTGCCTACTGCATACACCCACCACCTCCGGTGTCCCTTCACTGTTTGTTACTGTAGTTACCACCATATTACACTTCGCTGCTCCTCCGAAGGTACAAAACACGCTATCACTATCAATCGAACTGCACCACTTCACGGCATTCAAAGCAGCGGCTTACGAACGAAGTAAGCCACAACAGGTTGTCGCTGTCTTGGGTATCCTTCACCATGGGCCTGGACCTGGAGATGCGCTTTACGGACCCGACGGACAGGACCGGAGAGCCTACGCCAGCTGAAGGTGTCCCTAAGCTCCCGGGGTCCACTCACTTGCTGATGGCTTGTTCAATTAGTTCAAGCAGCGCGAGCGGCGCGGCGTTCTTCACCACGATGATGTCCGTCGTCTGGCGTCGGTGGTCTAGTGGTTCATCTTCAAACAAGGCATCACATCCATCCAACTCAGCAATCCAATTAGGGACGTTCCGTTCGTTCTGGCGTTCACTCTGCTGGCCGCTGTCGTTGACAGGCGGCTGTAGAGCACGCGTAATGCCTTCGATTTGCCTGTCGTGGCCTTCAACCTCGCCGGACGCACGGACGCGATGCTTCTTCTTTTTGCGCTGATTCTGCCTGCTCGATAGCGGTACCGGTCGCTGGTTATCCGGTACGGATAACGATGATGATTTAATTAAAACATAATTATTATTAATTTCTTTTCTCGCTAACCGCGCAACTCGACCTCGGTCGGTTTTCTTCCGTCCGTCCACTGCACAGGCGGTCAGGCGGTAAACGAGGGACGACCCACGACTGCACGGGGACTCCACGTAAGGGGACTCCACGTAACGATCTCGCGCAGCTCTGTCTCTCCGGTTCGGGCAGACGGTGAACTGTTTACCGATGCCTGCAGTCCTTTTTCGCTTCAGTCGCTTCTCCGTCTCTGGCGCTCTGAAATGCTCCCCGAGATCGCTGTTTAGCACCACGCAGATATCACGTTGTTGACCTTCGCGACGGTGCGCGATCCCTTATCCTTTCATAATCAATCAATTAATTGTTGCCTATCCTCGCCATCGGTCCATGGTTGGTTGGTGGTATCGCACAAGGACGTCTTTTTCTTTGGAGCGATGGAGCAATGTAGCAGCAATGTGGATGGAAGTATAAAGCTGACTGACTGACTGACTGGCTGGCTGGCTGGCTGGCTGGGCAATTTACACTGTTTCCTGCCCGGTCACACTATTACCGGGAACTACTGTGGGACAGGTATAGCTGCGCATCCGCTTCCTATCTCGCGAGACTCGAGAGTCAATTATGACGATGCTCTAGTGCCACTATAGAGAATGATGGGGAAACAAAATTCAATTAAACTACGGCTAGTAATACAGACGGTACACGGTAACACAATTGGAGCGGCAAGTAACAGCGAGAAGCTGAAGCCTTTCAGGCCATTATGAGTAGCACTAACTCTGTATCTATAGTTCGTACACTCCTCTTCCTCTTGGCTTTCAGTCAAGATGTAATGCTTGGCTTTAGGTCAAGAAGTAGCTAAGGATGCTTTAGCACATTTCCATTACGATCCACAGTTCTTGTAGCAAACAGTTATCTGGAAAGAGAAAAGAAAACAGAATGGGTTAATTTAATCGACTACAGAGGTTATATTCATATGAACTTCTTTAATAAACGCCGAAGACCAACGCGAAAAAGCGCCAGATAAAGTTAATCAAACCAACATGGCCCTCAAAGTTTCCCCAAAATCGGTTAGGCCATTTGGCTCAGCTAGACAGACGCCGATAGCGCAACCGAGTGTTTCCACATCGTTTCATCTGTCCATCTGGCACACAACTAATCCGCAGGGCAGGTGAGTTTAGGCGAAGCATATTAGTGGTCAAAGACCGAAAGGGAATATCATTAGAGCGAAGGTGAAGTTTATTAATGAATATTGAAAAAGTTGAGCGCCAGCAACTGGCCAGATTATTATTTATGACACGATGGTAGAAACAGAGAGAGAGCGTGAGCGCGCATACGCGCCCGACACGCGCTACCAACTGGTCCAAGCCGACTGAGCACTACCGAAAGGCAAAACTTACTCATCAAGCTTACTGCTAGTCGGTACTGGGACGAAAGTGGCTGGATTTCAATCATCCCAAAAACTAATTACCAAATATTCCCACTAACGCCACCCCACCGTCACTCATTCGATCGTGGGCATCATTGTCAGTTTGGTGGATTTATCGAAACGCACGAGTGCGTCGGATGGGAACTGTCGAGATTTGTTGCCAAAGTTCAGCAGCGGAGTAACCGGCATGACATTCACGCATCCGGGCAGCATGAAACGAATTCATCACTGTGTCGCTGTGATAAGAGGCACCACGATCCTAGTCACATGTAGGGTTCAGTTAGGATAATTTCTATTTTATCGGATCAAACGCTCGCAACAGCACACATAGACATACAGTGATTAAAACAGTCAAAGGGAATCAGCGTTTGATCAACCCGTCTCTGAAAGTAGTGTTACCGTTACCGTCTGTGACGTACATGAACGTTAATTGGTGCGTAGGCGATTGCGACTGTGAGGTAATAATTGGCTTGATGGGTAATTTTGGGCCAATCCTAAACACGACTTCGAACACCGATATTCGATTAAACGGAGGGCCAATGCTAAGCGCAAAATCAAACACGACTGATTGCGATATTCACTGTGGGTACCGGTGTAAGCCGTTTAACCGTACTGTACATGCTAAAGCAATTAGCGTTTCATTCATGCACGCAGATATTGAATAGTAGGACCGCGTCCTATGGCTCTGTAATACAGTTCGTCAATCTGTTTGCCAACCCACAGTTTCTAGCTGTGACGAAGCGGTTCTTGTTTGTTAAACAAGAGTCAAGTAAATAGTTTCAGCTCGATTGAATGTTAATATAAAGTTCCCTGATAAATCGTCGCCAAAGGCCAACCATTAACCATAATGTAGTCCGATCGCTAATAAACACCTGAACATTCGAACATGCCATCAAGTTTTAGCGACAAAATTAGCGTCGAAAGTGTGCCGCTCATTAAATTTTCCATTGCCAGTTTTCGCCCAAAAACCGTGCCCGTGTCAGCTTTAGCTGTTTTTCATCGGTTTTCCCTTACCATAACCTTTGCCGCCCTCTGATTTCCCTCATTAACACAACACACCGCCCATCTCGTGGTGTGCTCGGAAAGCGAACGAAACATCCGGCCATACATCATCGACGCCAACATTTCCTGCCAACATCCTGGCGGCGCTACGCTATGTTGCGCTATGCTATGCCGGGGCCACTCACACCCGGCCGTATGAGTGCCAAACTTCAGAAGTTGAACAAGAATGAAAATGTAATCAGACGATGTCGTCATGGAAGGAAGTTCGGTGTGGTTAGGGGCCAGGGTAGGTAGTGGATCCGCTCTCCACAAACATACACACATTATCGCCGCCAGGGCAGGGTTTGATGTGCACATGGTCCACGCTGCTCTCTGGCAACCTTCGAACCACGTCGATGGCCCTTGTTGTTTGGGGTTATTGAATTTAAAAATCGATTTGCAAATTGTTCTGCTGCCACGTCCCCATTTCAGCCTTCAAAATACACACGTTACAGCGACGACGCGCTGCGCCGTTCGTAGCCATTAGCATAATTGTTTTGCCGGGGATTGGGGTGAAGGGGCCGGGACCGTTAGGTGATTGTAACCATCAGTCAAGCGGGACATCTCCATACGTTTCCAGTGTCACCAGACAAAGGGCTACAGACGAGAAGGTTGGTTAATAATTTTCACATTTCGCTCCATCAAGTACTAGGGATAGTATTGGGGGGGGTGCCATTCATCCTGGAAATTGCTAAAAGTGTTGGGTGTGATGTGGAAAATGAATGAAGACAGCCTAAGTCTTACTGTCTCCATTATTTATCTGCTTTAAGAAGCTGTTTAATACTGTTAAGAATTGATTGCGATCAGGAAAATCTTCATAAAACGAAGGAAAAATAGCTTTATGATTCATGAAGAGCGTCATGAAGAAATTGTAAGATTTCTGTTTGCCTTTTTAGTTTATACTCAAGAACAAAAACAATAAACAACAATTAGTAACAATACAATAACCAATGTTAGCAGAAAATGAAGATAAATTAAAAATAAATAGAAAGCTTCTTGATAAAAAAAAAACACAAACGAATGCATAAAAAGGAACATAAAAAGATGCCATGCAAGGATACGACAAAAAAAATCAATAACCATGGAAGAAGGTTTCCGAAACGAAATCAAACCATTTCAGTGGTACATTTTATTTCGTCGTCCTTGTAACATCATTCTCGATTATTGTAATTCTAGCTGCAACTATCGACACCGATCGACATGTGTTCAACCGCTTTTGATCACCCAAACACACACACTACCCGTGGTACACCGTTTGAATCGACATTATCGTTAACCATTTTTCGCACTCAAAATCCCCCGCCGAGCTACCGCGGCCGGACGGACGGTGGGCGCGTTTCTTCTTCTTCTTCGTGCGCGCACGCTCACACACCGTCGATAGGCTTTCCTATCAATATGCAAACGAACTTTTGATCGCCACCAACCATAAAAACCATCCATGGCGGTGACTCGTACGCAGGCAGGCCTGCTTGGCAAGTTGGGCGGGCTGGTGCACACCTTTGCCGGCGAGAGAATTGAGTTATCAAATGTGCTTCTTCCCCACCTGTTTCCCGCACATTTTCCTACTCACAAAAAGAACGATAACTGTTTGTTCTTCAAGCATTCACGGCGGGGGGGGGTCTCGTCTCTGTTTGGCGAAACCATTGTGGAAACCAATAGGCAGCGTGTGTGCCGTTGCGTGTGTGTTTGGTGAAGATGTTGTGTGAAACATTATAAAATTCATGAATTTCATTCTTCACCACCACACCAGTACCGTACGCACGCACAATCTGGTAGTCTGGTACGAGCGCACACTCGCTTTGGACTTTGGGTTTGGTGGCAGGCAGTGGCAGCGGTTTCAGCACGGTAGCATTATCTTACGATAACTTTGGCTCGACGAGCGACGCCACCATACGAATGGAGCACAACCGTTCATACCGGCGCGCGTCTGCGAATTTGAATTCACTTCAAAGAGAAACGGAAGCACCCGGTCTCTTGGTTTGCCGGGTAGACATCGCGAAAGGACACCTGGCGGCGTGGTATGTGAGGTTTATGGAACGATCTCCTGGTAGCACCCGCAGCATACGAGTGCTTTTACATTTTTCGATAACGCGCATCGTTATCGCATCGGAAGCGAGCCCCTTATGTGCTTTCCTGATTGTTTATCATGGTGATGAGTTTGAATTGAACCGTTCATGATGATCATGGCCAGATGTGAGGACGAAATTATGGAACTTTGACACGGTGTAACACACCGATAACCACTTGAATGAAGCACCCTTTCAGTAGCTATCATCAATTTGCTCATTCTCAAGTCAAAGCAAGCGTCCAGAGACAGCTCTTGCTAGTCACTTAAACACTAAGTTAACGCAAATAAGTGAGAAGACATCAATCAGTGTGGGCGTTCACAGTGGAGAGATGCTCAGCACACACTCTACGTTCAAAAGTTTCAAGCAGCGCAATCTAAAACTCCTGGCACGAGCCCCCCCCTGGGAAAAAAGGACTACGATAAGTAGTCCCGAGCTAAAAAGAAAGAAGCGCAAGTGTGCACAGTCAACTGCACTAGGTCACATAATTTGCAAGGATTGCCCAAGAAATTCGCCAGCACTACACTGCCCGGGGTTGAGCCAAGGTTCGTGGTCCCATTTCTTTGCCACCCCGAAAAGGGGGGGGGGGCCGATGAAAGAGGACGATTACGATGCAGTGCACGTGGAGGATTAATGGAGGAAAATATTCAAATTACGGCGTCGTGCGTTCCGGCGGCTACCGGGTTTCTTTTGCCTTCGCTTCTTCCGCAATCATTTCACCTCGGTAGCAAACGGGGTCCCGGGGTGTTCCGCTGGTGGTGTCCAAGATGAACTTTTCGTATTTCCGTATCCCGAGTGTTCCCCCCGGCCGGCCGGCCCCCATCGCCCCGTAGAGAAGGAAGGATTGACAACCGTCGTACGCAAACCGGTACCGGAACGGACTGACCGGTCTGTTCTGGTGATGGCTAAGATGCGGTCTGGTCCCAGAATACACAAACAATCTTACACAAACCGCCGACGCCGCCGGTGGATCCTGATGAGTTGACATTGCGGACGTGCCACCACCTCCGGTCCATCCAGTGCATGCGAGGCGAAACATGCCAACCATGGTAAACAAATCTGCCCGAAAAAGGGTCGGAAGTCGGTTCCTTCTAACGGGGCCCACACAAACACACACGGACACACGGACACTCTGCAAACCGTTACACCGTGCCGGCGAAAGATACAGCAGGACAATCGACCGGTCGAGTGACTTTCGCACCGGGTGTCAAATGTGTAGATCCAAACACCTTATGGAGCCCATGATTTCTTACATTTGATCGCCTGACAACCAAGCCAGGGGACAGGGATCCAAGGGTCGAATCCTGGACTCTTCCAAAAGGTGACCGGGAGCTCGTGCGCCATCGCCAGGCTTGGAGCATGTAACTGTTTAGTATGCGAAAGCAGTGCTCCGCCTTAGCATGCATGCACCTCTCTCGCTCCCTTCTTCCCGCTGGTTCGCTGTCTGTCTCCGCATCAGAAACTGACCAAACAACTCGGACCCATCACTTGCACCATCGGATACCGGAGCCGTCGTTCTGCAAACAGAAGAAGAAAAAACTAGCAACCCAATATCAATTCTGGGACACTTTTTTTTCCTACTTTTTCTGTTTTGCTTGCAAGTGGAAAACCTGTCCTCATCGCTACGAAATGGAAAAAAAGGAAAGGCTTGGAACATTCTAACGAATACTTGAAATGAATCCTCCGGTAGGTACGTGCCACTATCATTGCGCAACACACATCGCCATCGCCAGGTGCGGCTCGGGAAAGGTCTCTGCGCCCTCCCGTCAAACGAGCATAAACCATCGAGTAATGTGCAATGCTCGAGCAGGAAGTAACGAAGATGCAGAGTAGCACTCCAGTGGACCCGGAACGGCAAACGTAATCGCTTACTGACACACCGAACCACGAACAAACGGTGATCATATTGGCGAACGAGGGAGTGCTTGAAAGCAGCGGAGAGACGGGCAGGGCATCATCTTGCCGCCACCGACCTGAGATCCGTTTGCGAAATGAACTTTTGCTTGCAATCCAATCTAGGCTGCGCCTCGAAGCGCAACCAAACCTGACTGGCAGGCAGCCTGCCTGGATGAAATGTAATTTCCAAAAATCTCTTCCCTGCTCGGTCGGCCGAAGCGGAGAGCCTGGAAGGTGGGGTTGCTACTGTGCCTTGTGGCCGACCAACACGCTACGGTGAACAGCTCCAGCAGCGGCACTAGAACGATAGCTTTTTGACGGCTTCGACGATGCGTACTACTTCACAATGCAACTGGACTGTCCCTGCTGCTCCTGCTGGTAGCAACAGAAAACGGGAAAATCGCTCCATCGTTAGGATCCCTTCCCGGAGCTATGTCGTGTGTCACCTTCGAAGCACCTTTGCTCTTCCCCTGTTGTAAACGCAGCGATGCAGCGAATGCGTGCAGGAGGAGGGGATGGAAAATAGGAAAATTATGCCGGACTTCATAAACTATTAATGGGATAGGGAAAGATACTGGCGAATCCGGTCGGTAGGTACTGCACAGGCACGCCATGGAGGATATTTTGGGATAAATTTTACAAAACCTATCCACTGAGTAAGCCCACGATTCGGGAGCATGTAAATGGGTTTGTTGAGACTGACTGCTTGTTGGCTCTAGTCAAGCGAGAAAAGTACCATTCAACTTCTATAAACTTTTCATCTTTTTCGTCCATGAAATCATGAAGAATCGTCATTTCGAACCAACATAGCTCACCATTATTTATTACTTAAAACATAAGCTATAGAATACCAATGCAGTTGATTAGCGAAGGAAATAAGCCAATACATTTTCATAAGTAAATAGTCTCATGAAAGGATGATACAACGATGGACAACGCTGGACAGGATCAAACGTTTCAAATCCATTGAACGAGGTCCTTGCTTGCTGATGTTTTTTTTACAAACCAGGTGGAAAGATTCTTCTTAATTCGACACGAAGGATGAAGAAATCAATCTCAACTTTTATACACGGTGCGCCATCAGGCGGTTCCCTATTTTAAAGTTGAATAGCTCTGTCATTTTTCAACCAATTTAAGAAAATAAACCAGTTTTATTTAGGTTGCCATTTATGCTATGCCATTTATTGTGCCATACTCAAAATATGATATCGATCAAATGACCACCTTCAGTTGGCATACAAAAAGCGGCCCTTTTTCGGACATTTTGCTTTGAATTTGAAAACATTTAGGGAATTATTTTGACAATTTCAGCTCCAATATTCGCTTTAAGTTGTTTCATAGCCTTCAACTTGTTTGCAAAAACCTTATTTTCCAAACAGACCCACAGAAAAAAATCATGCGACGTCATATGCGACAAAGAAGGAAACCACCATTTTTTTATCATCCATTGCACGATCGAAGTTTCCATTATTGACTGATTATTTTCAATGTAAAGTGTGACAATTTCAGTCTGTTCTTTTAACGTGAAGTGACTCATGACTAAGACCGTTTCTACACATAGCCAAAATTTGGCGGCTAAAGTCAAAAAAAGAGAACTTCATTTTTCCAACATTTTGGAAAAAATAATGGCAGATGGAGACAAATTTACATCTACGGTACGGCCTACACTGGAGCGCAGCATTATGTGTCTGCCGATCAGCTTAAAGCATATTACATTTTTAAAAAAGCTGTTTGCAGGTGTGTTAAAGTTATTTCGCGATGATTCTGTAGTTTTTCTGAAGTTCTTCTTTTCAAGCGTCCCTACACACACCATTATTTTTTTTATATAGAGCTTTTGACTTTTGCCGACAATTTTGACTTTAGCCGCCAAATTTTGGCTGTGTGTAGAAACTGTCTAAAATGGCATACACTGAAGTTTCAGAAACTGTACAACTCGGCTGAAAATTGACAGAGTTATTCAACTTTAAAATAGGCTACCGCCTGATGGCGCACCCTGTATATTTCGAATCCAACAAAAATGATTTAACACTTATTTATCGCATAACGTTGCTAACGTGGATGCACAAAAAAAACCTAAAATAAATTGAATTTGAAGCAATATTTAGTAATTGAGAAGTTTTCACAAGGACAATTGTCCTAACTTAACAAAACGTTCTCCGTAGCATGAAGCTAATCAAACAGCAGAGCTACAAGACCAGATAGAAGTTGGTGGCCATTATGTAAAATGTGTCTCTGGCTTAGCGCTTAGTACCCTAATCCAAAATGAAGGGCGCGCGCGCGCCCACACAAAATGAATGATGCATCTGCATTTACCCTTTTGGCTACATAATACATTATTCCGAGCATATTTTTTGCCGGCGGTAGTAGCAAAATGCTGCCACCGAAACCTTGTTTATAGGTCACCGGGACCACAATGTCAGGCCGGTGAGCCTGCCCTGAGCTTGAGTGAGCCTCTCAACCCGCCCCGGTCGCTGATGTTGGTGGTAGTGCCTGGACCCCCAAACTATAGTTAGTCGTAAAAGCGTGAAAAACACCAAAAGACCGTTACCGCCCGGGTCCGGTGTGCTGTGGTTGTGTGTCATCGCGCGGTACCCACCTCCTGGCCCCCCTGGGGGCACACGCTCCGTTTGACAGGTGGAGCGCGGAGCGTCAAACCACCCTCCGAGGGGGGGGACCGTGGCCCGAGGTCCGTTACGGTTTAACGCGCGCGCCCACACGGCTGCGGGGCAGAGGTGGTGGTGGTGGTGGATTTGGTGTAAAGTTTTCCACCACCCCGGCTCCAACTCTGTTTGGCGGAGGTGTGCTCTGCTCGGGCCGCGGCCTTTCTGCCTCTCTGTGATGGGTAAAGCAAATTTACATAACCACCCAAATAAGCTCGCCAAACGCAGAAAAATGCTTGCGAGGCGAGACACTCCCCACACACAGCAACCACTCCAACACTACAGCATCACCTTCCCCTCTCCCTCCTTCCGTCAGATCCTGATCCACCGCACTGTCACTGTCGCACGGTCCGCCACCGACGGTTGTTCGCTTTAAGATTCGTTTCGACGTAATTTTCGGTCTCCACCATTGCGACACTTGCGACGCAAAACAACACCGACGAGCGAGCCAGCGAGCGGACACGGTTGTCTCCAGCACACAGCGAGAGGTTTACGGAGCCGATGAAGCGATCGATTCCGGGAGCTTAACGAAAGTTTGTTGGTTTAGGACGGCGGGTTCACCCGCAGCCTCAGGAACCGCTCCGCAGTAGCAGAAAGCGCTCGCCGCAGCGGAAAATAGCCGGTCGTCGAGTATCATTTAGCTGCTGATAACATAGCAATTAAGCGTGTAAATCTCATTATGGAGAGTGATGAAATTGATGACGCTTTTTGGGAGGATATAATTTTCCCGATTTTGCGCCAAACGGCAGCAGCAGCAGCAGCAGCAGCAGCAAGGATACCGGTGAATGGTGATTCGAGAAACGATAAAATGTATTTCAAATATTTGGATAGCACACGATCCGCGCGATTGGATGGACAGGAAACGGTACAGATGGTGCTGCCCGCCCTACGCCATGAAAAGGTGTGAGTGCTGGATTGGAATTCCGGGCACACGTTCGCATACAGGAACACCGTCTTTATCGATTTCAATAAGCATCGCCCCGAGGTTAAGCAAAATGGTTAGCTAGAGAGCTTGGCTAGACCCAATTCGCAATCATGTAATTGGCTGCCCTTTCCTAGCGAGACCTTGACCGGGGGGGGGGGGGGGGCCCAGATAGCGAAGGGATGAATGAGTCACAACGCTCCGTGCACCACAGAGCCCGCCTCTCGCTCAAACCTTTGTCGCAAATTAATTGAATTACCAATGGCGAAGGCGAAATCGACACACATCGCTGGTGGCAGCGAGGGATGCTGAACGGTGCTAAAGCTTGTCCCCCCGGTAGTCCTTTAGCACCCCGTCCCGAAGGCCAAGATCCTTGCGAACGCGAACCGGCGACCTGTTGGTTGGTTTTGATGGATTCACTCGCGAACCGGACCCCCCGCGGTGTCGGTCCGTTCCTGATCAAGCGGAAACCTGATTTTTAAACCAATCCACCTTTTTGATCTCCGGTACCGGTAGTGAGTGGACCACCGTCTCCAAGTAGCGCTAGGATCTGTCTAGATGCCGCGTTTGGAACGACGCTACGTTACAAGGCACATTTCACATCTTCATCTCTCAAAGCGCGATAGAGATATTGCGGCGTTCGCGTTTCCAGGGAATTTGTTAGAGTCTTGTGCACTTCAGGTAAAGTGTACCCCCCCGGGGGGCTCCTCCTTCACTTTCGTCCTTTCGGATGATCCTGGCGAAATTAAATCGCAAAATGAATTCATTCACAAATCTGCGCGCATTCGCTGGAAAGGATTCGCTTGGCGAGCTCAAAGGAGCTTCTTCTTCTCTCGCTTCTCTGGCAGCGGAATACAACATCAACATCATTAATCCCGGGGAGGAGCTTCTGTGTAAACTGGGTCGTGATTCCATCCCATGACCCAGGAACGGTTCACAGTTCTCCGGAATCTTGTGGATCCAAAGTTCCAACTCCAACAAACACTCAGGGCAGAGTTTGGGAAAAAGACGACCGGAGAGACTTTCCGTTACGGAGAAAATCTGTTTCGTCGAATTGATTCAAATGACATTTCAGGCAATGGTAATGGCGGAAACACGCTTCGCAACAACTTGCTTCGTCAACTTGTGAATATGTTTCCCGTCCTGTTGATAAGCGTGTGCGACGGCTGGGACCGTGGGATTTATGATGCGCTAAGTTGAAAGTACTCCACAAAGTCCAGTCATCCAACTGATGCCACTTCGCGCCAGCGCGTCATTCTCCCCCCCCAAATCGCTATCATTTTTCTATTCCACTCCATTAAAAAATGATTAAAAAAAATTGATCATTTCTCATTACCTCGCCGAGACGCGCATAAAGCGATAGCCGACGCGAATTGGGGGCCAACGAGAGCGCCCGATGATGGATCATTTCAGCGGAAAACAAATCCGACACGAATGAACAGGACCCTCGCGTACTCATTTACCGTAATCGTCACCCGCCCGTCAGAAGCCGCTCGTAAAGCTTCACACAAACGTGCGGTCGAAAGGGAAATTACTCGCGACAAACACACGTCATCGACATGGAGCCGTGGGCCGGCGGTGGCGACCTTCTATCACGAACGGACCACCGACCGCGCATAAACGGACGCTGGTCCGCCGTTCCCGAAGAAATAAAACCCAAAAACCAAAAAAAAAAAATCCCATCCCATCGGCGCTCCGAATAAATGAACGATGAAAGCGGTCTTGGGGACCTCAAGTCCACGATGGTAAGCCCCTGACGGGTGGGGGGGGGGGGGAACAACGAGAGCAAGACCGAACAAACGGCCGTGACGAACCATAAAATTCCATTGCAATACACCACGGGGAAAATCCACGATGCTCGATCGTCATCGGCCCCCCTCTCCCCAAAAAAAAAAAAAAAAGGAAGTGAACAGTAGCGACCGGGGGATTCTCAATGTCCCAAATCGAATGCAAAACCTGAACGGCTCGAAAGCGATTGCTTATGTCGCGTGCGCAAAGAGGAATGCCAGTGGGCCAGCGCCGAGCTATGGTCGATTGCTTGAGGTGTTTTTTTTTTTCATTCCACTTTTCACGAGCTTTTCACCGGTCAAGGGGAGGGCGAGGTGGAAAAAAACCAGACCGTCCTTGCCAACGCCCCTGGGTGATAAAGTAATCCAACGTAAGTCTTACTAAATAGCTACAAAATGGATACCGATATTTGCTACAGCACAGCACAGTTATTGAGTCGTTTCCGTTTTTTCCTTCTGTTTCCTTCGTCCTGGAAAACGGCCGCTGGTAAGCTGATGTGCTGGCTCTACTGACGGATCCTTCGACAAGGACGAAGCATTCTCCCTCGCTCCGTTGTTTCTATTTCTTTCCACAGTTCGCTCGTCACGGGCGCAAGTGGATTGGTAATTAAAAATTAATTTCCGATTGCTTATTCATATCGGACCGGTCGCAAAACCAGGGCGCACGCACAGGAGTAGAAGGCTACCGAGGAATGGGATTATGAGTTCTTTTTTTTTTTATTTATTTTGGTATCGAATACTTGCCAGTTACGTCATCGCACGCCTACTGACGTCATGGCGCAGTGTTAAGTGGTTGCACGTTTTTTAAAAACAAGAAGCAGAAAAGGTTTCACGTAAACATCTTCCCAATCCGCAAGCCAGCCTACCATAGACGCACAGATTAATATCTGGAGAACAGCTGCAGCGAGACGCGAAGGGCGACGGCTCTCCTCCGGCGGCACGGGATGATAAATTCCGACCATTAACATTTTCCCCGGCGTGGCGTTTGAGCTTTGATCCGTTAACAGTTTACCTCGCGCTGGTCCCTGGCGTCGACAGCCAGCCAACCTACCACCACTGTGAGCCCGTCAAACCGCGTGCTATCTGACACTTCTGGACGGCCGCCTCCACTCCCCCGCTTCACTCCTCTTTCGGTATATTTGTAATCGAAACGCTCTTCTCGCCACCGAGCAGCGAATCGAGATCGATTCGAGGAAATCAATTTCAAAGCAGCATATCGGTAATGGGTGGGATGCTGGGACGCGCCGGTTGGAAATATAGCCTTTTAATCGATCTCCCCAAAAGCACTTCGCGCTCCCGCGTAAGCAAATGTTAAAACGGATTAAGTAACTCCCACAAGTAGTCAGTCCGGAACTAGGGGCAGTGAGATTCAATTTTTCATTTTCCCCTTTTTTTCCGGCACCGGCAAAAGAAAAAGGAAGGTTTCAAGTCGCACCGCACCAACTAGGTGGTCAGCGTCGAGCGTGGCACCATTCGATGGAAACGCTTTGCTAACCACGGTTGACAAGCGGCGGCCGGTTTCCATTACAACTTACAACCCGGCACGGTCAGTACACCCAAGAAAGGGGCAGAACGGAAAGCGGTCCGTGTACCAGGCGCACACACCGGGCCTGTAACGGTAGCACGGAAAATAGAATTAATGAGGCTTACAGGGCGTTACGCTTTTCCTTTGCCCTCCCAGGCGATTAATCATAGTGCGGGTCGGGAGGAGGCGGGAATGGAGGACCACTCAGTACCGGTGTCGAGACCGAGGGACTGTGTTTGACCCCGCTAGGGACGGTCCGGGCACCAGATTTTCATTCAATTTTCCAAGCAACGGTGGTGGTGGTGGTGATGGTGTTCGCGCACCAGACAGCTGACTGGGAGATTAGTTTGGATCTTAACCATGATAGATACTCGTCAGAGTTTTGAAAAATGATAGTTCCTTGCGCTGTAACACTATTTACGTTCGTGGCCCGCCCGCCCACCGTGGCCCCCGTGATGTGTGTTGATAGCCCGTACACTCCCAGTCTCCGCTCAGAAGCTGCGTGAGGTTCCGAAGCTCCGTTGGCTTGCGATGATTGGGAACTACTACCAGCTAGTGAGTTCAAGATAAAAGGTAAACACTCGCCTAATGGCATCAGACATCTGACACTAATTAACTTCCCGAAACACTTTGGAAGCCGCAGCAATTAATAGAAATAATTAATCATTTGAGCAGCATCTTCCTCGCTGGAACGACGGTGTCTTCGGGGGAGAGAAGATAAATAGGAGCGAGATTAGACGTGGTTTACGACTAAAGCGCGTCAGCGACTCAAATCATATCAAGATCATCCGTTTGATGAAGATTGTTTCAAAGGGATAACACAGAAATATTGTAGAAGGATTAGTTATAAGAATGGCAGAACCAGGAATATGCTTGTTCTTGTCTAATATAACACAAGTCCTAAAGTGTTCTACTAGTAACAAAGAAATTCACTCTTGAAAACACACGAAGAAGAGTAAACCCCGAATCAATAAAAACTCGTTAAACCGTCCGTAATGTTATCGATTTGCTTGCTTCTATCCAAACATCACTTTATATTCATACGATGCCCCCGGAACAGGCAATGGTGTCGTCCACAGTCTACACGATTACTATCGGGGTCGCGGCATAAAACGGAGTAAATGATTTGCGTTTATGCAATAGACACTGGGCCTTTACCGCCCCAGTGAGCCTACAGCTTCAATTCGGTCTGCCACAAAGTAAAGAGTGAGATCTGTCGAAAAAACACCAACGACAACAACATGACTGGGAGCGCCGCGACGGCTTTGCTTCATTCGACCCAGCCCCGGATTGTTTCGAGAGGGCATAAAACTGCGAGATAGGGGACACGTAGCAGCGACAGTAGCACCAGCGGTAGCAGAGCACTTCTTTGCTAAAAGTGCACGATCAGCGCCATCGGTTCAAACACAGAAGGGATCTAATCCATAACATAACATTTCGACAATTGTCCATAAAAAGTGAAAAAGCACAACCAAGCGAACCATATGTGACCGGATGCTCGTAGGCTCGTAGGCGTTTTATGATGCGGAAAGTTTTTTTTCGATTATCTTGATTTCACAACGGAACAACCGGTCGAAGAGAATCAATCCATTTTATTGCGGAAAGGGAACAAGACATGTACAACCATTTCGAGCAACTGTCAAATGAATGGTCCAGATGATATTGAAAGAGCAAGATACATTTTTTTTTATTTAAAAAACACAGACACCATTTATAGAAAATGTAAAACATAATTGTAACCCGGAATAACTACAAATGAGAGCAAACACGCACTTCCGCAATTGAAAAAAAGAAAGCAAAAGATAGCATCAAATAAAACAAAATCGAACCAGTTTATAAAGTCAAGAAATTCACAAAAAGACCTCAGCATAGAACAGCTGGTTAAAGGTAGCCTTACGATGCTTTCCAATACTGATACGATCGACAACAAACTCACTTGGTGGATGAGTAATCGATGCACCTCTCCGGAGGCAAGTTGACGATTGTTGCCCTGGATCACCGCCATGTCATTTGATCCGCGAATCGATATGCTATTGGGAATGGAATAAGGGCCGTAGACATGGAAGTAGGAGTTCCGGGCAGGATAATGAAAGCATCCGCTAGCAAATTGCACGGAGGAAAATAACAACACATAACGGCGAACAGGTGCTCGCCGGCCTGCGTTGCGTTGAGCGAGGATGCGTTGGCGTCGCATCGAATGTCCACCAGCAATCGCCCTAACAACAGCAATCGACGTATGGCGAACCAACTGGGTTGGCTTCTCCGGACCTTAACAACGGGAAGGACACAAACAGGTCACATGAACGTCGCTATAACGTCTATTCGCATCGGAAGCTGTAACAGCAACCCTCGGTGCACACGATGCAACATTTAGCAAAGCATGGCAATGCCATAACCCATGCAAGTTTTCATCAAGCAAATGGGATAATCACGAGCAAGCCGTTTCTCTGAAAAAATAGTATAAACATAACATGATTAAAATCAGCAGAAATAGTTTCTGTCAAGCTTCCACTGAAGGGGGAAGAGCATTACATAGCGCCGTACTTCGAATACCGAAGCAGCAAATGGTTTACAAACATCGCTTAACACTCAAAGAGTTGATCACTGACAGCAAGAGTGACACATCTGGTCCATCTGCCACATGGTAAAACCCACTGCAGCACCTCATCTAGACCTTCTCGGTGATGATGCTATTCTGCACTGAAACTGCCCGTACATTAAACCAACACGAGCGCATTCTCGGTAATGCATGAAATCTCGCTTATCACGAAAACAAACCAGCACATTCCAAGAAGTAGAACGCTGTGCCGCTACCACGCCACAATGTTTGAAATGCAGCTCATCAACAGATTTATAATCTCTTCTCTGGGGGAGGGTGCGAAAACAACGGGCACAACAACGGAACCACGTGAATCATACTCAAACCACCACCACAAATGACAGGCTCTCGACTCGCAGGAAGCGATAGCCGAGATAAAACCAACTTGCGGTAAACCATAAGATAAACCTCAAACGGTCACAAGTCACACAATACTGCCTCCGGTGTGCCCCGAGCCCTCGTGCTCGAGACTACGCTCTAAAGCCAAAGGGTTCGTGTGGTGCTAACTCGCTGCTCAATACAATTTATTGGGAACGAACGGATAAAGCCCAGCTTCGCCGTCCATGGAAGTTGACCCTCAATAGGGCTCACCACCGTTGGCTAAATGAAGAAGGGAGGAAAAGAGAAGAAAAATCGCTCCCGCGTCGTATTCCATCCTTCGATCGTTTGCGGGATGCCGCGGACGGCCGGAGAAGTGAAGACCATCAATTATGCGCTTAATTTCCACCACCTCGAAACGATAGTTCAGTTTTCCTTATCGTTCCGGTGCTGGAGGGCCTCCAAAGGATCTCGCCGCGTTCGGTTCACTGGCTGGATGATCCTTTCAGTTAGCGCGACCGAAGGTCCCTGTTCGTGCCAAGGGACGTTCAGCAGGCGCCTCAGCAGCAGCAGCAGCAGCAGCAACCGCAAACGCATGGCGCCCGATGCCTGAGGACACACCACATAGAGAGAGCCACGAGTTAGCCGTCTATTTATGGAGGACACAAAAGGCAAGAAAAAAAAAATATGGATCGGAATACACATTCCACGGTGCTCCAAGTTGGCGCGAGTTCCACAATGTACTCGCCAAGCGGCGACGTGGTTCGCTGCCAGGACAGACCGGATCGCCGTACTAAAGGGATCCGATGGAGCTGAACAGTGTCCGACGGTCGAGTAGTGGGAATCGATTGGAACTAGTTGTTGATGACACCGTTTCGTTACGGGAAAATTACAGCCAAAGGAGCTGAAAATCGAAAAATGATTCTACGGGGAAGGGGGGCGGGGTCGCTCGCTTTCCTTCAACGAACCCGGGACCGTGCGACAAAGAGACTAATCGTAAAATCCATTGACGGGTCGCAACTATAGAAAGTAACGTCTCCTCAGGCAGCAGAGAATCGTTGCATCCATAAAAGCAGGTACTGGATGGCGCTAATAAGGAAGCGAAAGTGGGAGCTTGTGTTTTTGTTATGCAACATTAAATATCTGTTTGTGGTTTTTCAACCATATTGAAAATGTTCTCCAATAGCACTCAACGGGATCATTAAAATTCAACAAAATAATGATTCTAAAACAATCATGAACGTAAATTGTCCATGTTCATAATTGAGTCCGGTGAAAAGCACAAATAAGTTCGTTGCGATTACTAAACAATCGGATGGCAAGTATAAAATCTGAACGAACTTCCAACCAAAGGCCAACACACAACAGCACACATCCGCCACATTCTCCAAAGAGGAACCAACTGCTTCCTGCAGGCAATCCAGAAAAGTTTACCATCTTTCCGATCGCTGGCAAAGGGCAGCATAGCACCGACGGGCCGGATATTGCCAATCGATGCAACGCCGGAATGGCCATTTCAGATATAGTCACTCCATGCCGACCAAGGTCTAAACCGCACACAGGCACACAGTCCGACACACCGTTATTTCTGCTGCAATCAAGTGTGGAAAAGAAGACTTTCGTTGCTTGATTTCCTGTTCCTGAGGGGTGCTGAGACACACCACATGCACTCGGGCCGGGAGCAACGAAAGCTGAGACAAAGCCCAAAGTAACCATTCCGTGACAGCGGTTCCATAAAGCAGACCGGACCTGCATCTGCCCTATAGCTGTACGGCACCACACGTGCACAGATTGTTATTTATTGTTTTGAGCAATACAGGAAGGCGAACGAGCGTCCGTTTCGACGCACAAGAATGCACACCGACACCGGCCAGTAGAGTGTGAAAATGTGATAACGGATAAGCTCACAAGCACAAGGACACGCGGGCGGGGAGGGAATGATAAACTAATCTCAGCATACGACACGACATTTGCTGCTGCTGTACCAACGAGGTGAGCCAACGAGGAAACTTCACGAGACTTCAAGAGTCTCCCTGGCACTGGAACACTTCTGGTCCAAACCAAACTCGAACTCGAGAGCCACCACGCGATGAAGAGACGCAATGGATCTGGGCATGGCATGGGTCATCGCACACACCTCACAGGAATGGCATGTTTGTAAGCGGCTGCTAGTGGGCCGGCACCGAGGGATATACCCGGAGTACAAAACAAAAAAAGCCACAAAGCGAACGAACATAAACACTGCGTATGCAGAGGGAAAAACAAACAAAACGTAATAAAACAACAACTTCCCGGGCCCATTCTCAGCCGCAGTGTGGCACGTGCACCACACACAGACTCGAGACGAGAGGTAGTAAAGGCAGAATGAAAGCTCTCGGACCACAAGGAGGGCTCTCGTTCAAAAGATATTGAGCATCGCCGCTCCGCAACCTAGCCCCAGACTCTGGCCCGGTGGTTGCTCGAGATCAGCAAAACCTGGTCGTCTGGTCATCCCTTTTTGCTTCTCCACCGTAGTTATGCAAAAAACACATCCACCCCCGGATGCCAGACCATCGCGGTGTCGATTCTTTTCAATCCATTTCATTCACACCCCGCCTTCACAGGCACCGGCAAAATCGACTGCCGAGAGCAGTGATGCAAGAGCAGTGTTCCAGCAGATGTAAATCCCAGATTCCGGTAAACCAGACATCGGCCACGTGGTAAACAGCGGTCGATGAGGGCCAAGATAACAACGAACCGCTAGAATCGCAGCGATTGCCCGTAGGGAATTCCCTATGTGCCCTCGGCAACAACCCTCGCGAAATCGAGACTTTACACACTGGCCTGGCACTTGACGGCCATGCACAATGCATTGACGTGAAACGTAACGCTGAAAGCAACGGTACGCACATGCCAAATGGTGATAAAAACGATAAATAAACCGAAACTTATCCCTCCCGGCCAAAAGCCACACGGTGGTACAGCCAGCCAGCCAATGAGGTACTTTACAGCCACTTCACCAGCATCGTAGCATAATGAAATGCCGATGGTTTGTTTTTTTTTTCCTGGTGGCATCGACGTGGCCACCAACCACTGCCGCACACATTTCCGGGCAATAATCAAGCAAGCAAGCACCACTTGCTGGCGAGAGGTTTCGGTGAGGGCATAACAGATTTTAATGACGATAAAATTTATACGAAAATACCCAACTGCCATCTTCTGGATTGTCAAAAAAAAAAGACCCCGCGCCGCAACCAGACCCAGACCCAGACATACCCAGAGTGCAGATCACATCAGACAGCGGCCGGCAGCCGCAGAGCCACATATGCAGAAGCGTGGCGGCGGCGGCGGCACCGTGGGTTCGACGGTGAGCTGAAAGTATGGATGCCGGGTTGGTGCAGGGAAGTGGTTAGAGAGAACCGGTCTGCCATCCAACCGTATGGTATATCGCGGTACTAAAACAAACCAGGCCACACGCCATACGCCGACGACCACGAGTTAATGGGAGCATCTTCCGCGAGCCGAGCATAAAACGATCCTTTCGCAACGTATCGTATCATTCGCTGCTTAACACGAGATCCGGCGGTGATTGCCGTTTCAGCGGCACCAGCACCAGAAGCAGCCACCGCCTCCGGGTGTCTCGTGAATTTTTCAGGCATTCTTTTCATAGCCATTATCTCTTCCCTCACCACACCGATCCCTCTCCGCGGGCTCTGCTTTGCGTTGGCCAGATTGTTTTAGCCATTTTCCGGCACAATTGCTGGCGATGGTGCTAAAAGCGAAAATTAGATGCTTTTGCAGGATGAGGATGAGAGGAATGTGGCTTTGTGTGTGTTTGCTTTTGGGCGAGGAATTTCAAGTGATTGCGCGGGTTTTTTTTGCACCGCCAAGCGCATCGCCGCATGTGCCCGGGGTGGCAGGTGTGCCCACGTGTTTACACAAGGTGAGTTTGAATCAGAGAACAAAACAGAAGCACACTTCATCGGTGGCATTTTATGCTAAGGAATTTCTGAATGAATTACATCGCAAAAGGTGGTTTAATTAAATCTCTCTCCCATTTGCCAACCTCCAATGACATTTTAAAGCTTTTGGCAGTAGGCAGAAGAACCGTTTCTGTGGTATATTGGGAATTCAAATAGGCTATGGTTGTCATGTTATGTGTGTACATTTTCAATCGAAGTAACGCTGGTAAAACAATACAATTTTAGTTGTTAGCTTGGATAAAGAGCAAGCATTTCTCAATACGCTCAACACTATGTAGTCAGTGGTTTGTCTGAGATACAGACTCATCTCCGAATACACTCGCAACGCAGCATCATTCCAACATTGCGTTTCATTTCATTTGTGTCCCACTTATCCATGAAATACGTTTCGGTTGTACACTAGAAGCCACCCATGTTCCGGGTAGCAAAGGATCGTGTCGTGGATTCAAAAAAGGCGAAGCAGCCATTTCCGGCACCAGACGACAACGAAGCATACTCTAATCGCACCGCCTGTCGTCAAATATTTGCGCCAGTGATGCGAACGTAAAATTACATCACGTAGTAATTTAATTATTCCTGCTATTCCTGCGTATGTGGCGTTGCAGCGCAAGCGGCCACGAATGGAATGAGATCCTTCCGGTCATTGAAGGCGCTTCAATGATGCACTGACACGCGTCATAGGCAGGGGTTCCATTAGCTACCCTTTTGCGTTGCAATCGGGCGGAATGGTGCAAAAATGCAAAATTCATCATTCACGACAAACCTGGGAAGGCTGCCGGTTGTTGCTACTGCGGTGGTCTTCACCCGGGAGTTTGTGTAGCCGCGCCCTGTTGTGAACGCAAGCCAAGCATCTTACCTGAAAGGGTAAAGGAGACAATGATACGAAGTTCATTAGTATGCATATCTTGGATTCGCTGGTTGGCGGAAAAGGACCGCAAAGGAATCGGTCAGCTAGCACAGAACAAGACGAAGCGGAAATTAAAGACCTCGAGCGCGAATAGAAATAGGAGAAATAGGGGGGAGAAGAAGAGAGAGGGGGGGAGGAAGAACCTGTTCCTTTTTTTCTGTTGTTCTGTTTGATGATTTTGTAGATATCATTCAAACGATTCTTATTTCCCAGCGAACTGCTTTATTCTACTTGCTACTGGTTAGCCGGAAATGAAAGAAGAAAAGAAAAAAAAACTGAAAAAGGCACTCGCACGCGCTCAGAAGTCGCAGAACACGCGCCATCGTCCGACGGAACGCAAATTAATTTCAAATTCGAAAAGAATGAAGACCGCCCCGGGAGGAAACTGCGTCCCGTCCCGCCCCGCCGTCCTCCCGTGGACTAAAACGGGGCGGCAGTAACAGAAGCGGAAAACAGATTGTGACTAACATTGGTAGCCGTCAGATCGAGCATTGTAAGGTGACCAGACAACCAGCAGAGAGAGAGACAATGTTCCGCTCGACATTAGCATAGATATGGAAAAAGGGCCGATGGGCAAAAAAAAAAATAGAAGCTCACAGACCATGTGACGACGCGCGGCATGATCTTGGACACGATCTTCGGATTCAGGATTCAGGAACCCGTGGCCCGCACTTCCTAGCACGCGCTTTAATACCAAAAGCGGAGACCAACCTTAAAGTTCTACTTCCTGAGAGGTACCTGAAGGTCCTTTACCACAACCTCACAAAAGAAAGTGGAAGAACTTTCTCGCACAAATTTGCAATTCCAATCTAGGGAACAGTCAAGTCCAAACTGGTTTACTGGCTTTCCTTTCTTTCCTGGTAGAAGCACCGCGCTGTGCGTCAAGTCCAGCACCAGCAGCGCTACTCAAATACCCATTTGTGTAATGACGACACAAATGATGATTAAAATTCAACCATCTCCGGGTACTGCGGTGGACTGGCGCGTACCGGAGCCTCCCCCTGAGAGCTAACAATTAGCAGAGCACCGAACGCAGCCGATAAGCGTAACATTGTTTACAGCAAACTTTTTACAAACAAGTTTCAAGCAGCAAACAAACACGAGAATGTTGCACAGAACGCGACGCTGCGATTCGAGACAGATTCGCAGCTGCTGCGAGGTGTGCAGTGGATAGACGACTTTGTTGACGAAACAAAAACACAAACACAACAAGCGAGCGCCATTGTTGCATGGAAGCGAAACACGACGTTGCGTAAATAAAGATATCGAAACACGTAGGGACAGTGACACTGGAAACGCTGCAGACTTATTATTTGTGCAAAGCAAGAAGGGGCTTCGATCGGACCGGAATCCGATCGCAAACAGGTGGCGTTCATCAAGGGAACGCTGGCCGGAAAAAAGGATCATCTTCAGCAACATTGCGAAACGGGAGGTAATTGTTATGAATGGCGACAGTGAGAGCATTGTATCGATGTTCTGTGCGCTGTGTGCTGGCCAACATCCAACCGTCGCTAGTTGACTCTTTTAACATCGTCGCTATTGTGCCGTTGCTAAAGGCGGTGATGAGATGGCAATCAGTTTGTGGCTGCTTCTGGGCCCGCTGATCGTGTTGCGAAGCCGACAATGCATGCTGCCGCCTCCACACCGCGAGCGTAACTCAATTTAATGTACGCACGACGCAAACATGTAAAGCGACGCGAGGCCATGGCATTGGAAATGACCGCAAGACCATGTCAGGGATGTCTAATTAACTCCGGTACATTCCGGTGCAGTCCAGCTCTAGTTCTAGCTACTGGACGGGAGAGCTAAGCGAATGAACGGCGAGATTGGGTTAAGGTTGGTGGGGGGGGGACTCCACCCTCCACAAGACCACCATCGCAAAAGAGAAACGACTGCCGATGCACCAACGAGGGGACTCTACAAAACCGTGCGTTTGGTGCTGCCACACAAAATGGGAACCATTTTTCGACACCACCACCAGCAGTACACACAGAAGGTACACATCATTTTGGGAAGGTCGCAGCCGCAGCACTATTGACAGAAGGGTAACAGATGCTCGCCCGAACCTGGACCTCATAAGTCTGTGTGTCATTCGGCCAATCGACAACTGAGGACGGTTAGTGAGGTATATAGCGAGAGAGAGCGCGCACTGCAACATAAACCTCTTCCATTCCGGCGGTTCGGTTCGCTTGGTACATTAAGCGACCGAGCTTCCACTCCATTAGTGACCGAGCGGACTAGCGAGAGGGGTGCGCCTCCACCTCCACAGTGTACATTCTGGAGCACAGTATGAGTATGAGTATGTGCCGGATGGATGATACGCCGCGTCGGTCAGTTGCCGCAATCAATTTGGCTCGCAACACAGCCAATCGATCCCGTGTGCAAGTTTGGATTGAAATTGGGAGAGTGGAGGACAAATTAATTGCGCCAGGGCCAGTGGTTCCTTTTAAACTCAGACCAGCTGGAATGGGAACTCAATACCTTGGAAAGTCAGGACTCAGAATCCATCTTTCCAAGAAACGAAAAGCTCCCGTCTGCCAATCACTGCCGATCCCGGACAAAACAATCAGTTCACCACCGATGGCAGCTCCGAGCGCCTTTCAGCCGCCCGGTTGACTTCACTTTGCGCCACCATTAGCTGCAATTTGGTGCCGTCCGCGAGCTGAAAGTAGCGAGCGAGCAGCCTCTCCCTAGCTTGGCTGGCCACAAAATGATCCCATCCTAGCAGATGGTGCACAACGGAACGGAACGCTTCCGACCGACTACTGCTGCTGCTGCTGCTGCTGCTGTTGGTGCTGGAGCCTGGTGGTCCTTCCTTTCGAAGCCCCAAACATGCCCGGTGTGGCTTTTTGGTTTCGTTGAATAATTTGGCGCCTTGCAGGAGTAGCAGCAGCAGCAGCAAAAGCAAAGGTTTGGCCGCCAACGCTACCGCAGTATGCATCACGAAAGGCCGCTCCATCGGTGCATCTCGCTCTTGCTGACGCCCCAACCTAAAGCTCCGGCTCCTGTCTGATTAAGCGCGCACGGTGATCGTGTCTCCATCCTTTCGGCTTTCGGCACCGTCGCCACTGCTGCTGCAGTGCCAGGGCCAAACGCACACACAAAGCGGTGACCACCAGAACCGTTGTCGTCGTCGTCGTCATCATCATCGTGGCCACCACGTCGCCTCTAACGACCTCATTTGGTTGAAGGTTTGCTGGCGAGGCTGCGGTGCGCCGATGATGAAGTATGTTTGCAATGGATAAAATTTACCACTATCGCCACAAGATGGCGGGCGGATCCTGGGATGGCCGATGGCCGACGGTGGTCACGATGATGATGATGATGATGATGTATCAGCTGGTCCGAGTGCACTGGCAGCTCAGATGAGATGAGCGAACGACCGTGCCACCGCAGTGGTAAAGGATAACATTCGTAAAACACCATACGCGGATCGTTGCTTTCGCGAGATCGTTGATCCTTTGGCCGCAAGAGACGCTACGCTGAATGCACCTACGACTTTACAGCGTTTTACGATGGTACGATGATTAACGATAATCCAAAGGTCCTCCCCCCACCCCCCGGGGGAAGAGTTCGGAGTAAGTTTTACGAGTGAAAGTGGTTTAGTGGCACCGACGTTGTCCCGTGTTGTTCTCTGATCGATGAGTCCTGGTGGCACAGTGAGAGGCAATAAGCGTTTATGCACTCACCACGTACGCCACGTTCAGTTGCAAATTGTTCTATTCAACCGCACCAAAAAAAAATATATATATACCAATCTCACTCTCTTTTACTACTAACACTTAACACTCGTCGTGGTCTGTCTGGCGGCCGCGAGTTTATGGATTGATCGGTTCAGCGATGAAACACAATGAGCCAGACTGAAAGGAATGATAAATCGATCGCGCACAGGAGGAGCATTTCTTCTGAAACGGGAAAACAATGCAAAAACCAACCGTCCGATGAAACCGAAAGCCGGAGGAATCTGTTTCGTGTTTCACTTTCTACGCGGTCCTTCCCCACCTCGTCCGGTGATCATCGGCGACTGTCGGTGCGTCGTGAAGATGATGTAACGAGGCCACAAGCAGGGCCTATCTAGTGGTGGTGATGTTTCTTACAGGTTTGTAACGGAGCCACCAGCGAGAGACAGAAAGAGAGAGAGAGTACGCGGTGGGCCGTATCCGGAGGGTCGATTTGAAAAGCGCCAAACCAACTACCACATAACGAGCCACCACCACGCCACCCGGAAAAACGACAGCAGTAGCAGCACCAAAGGGACAGCTTTACGCGGCCATTTCAAAACCGTACACACAACACAAACAACGTGGCCGCTACACAGTCAGTGTTGGTCAGGGAAGTGTGTTTTCAACGATAAGCTCGTGCTAGTCCGCTGCTGCTGCTGCTGTCTGGTAGAGCGAAACGGATGCAAAGTGAAGAGGAAAAAATTGCTCATTTTCTTTTTGGGAAAAATGAGGAAAAAAACCGGCGAGGGCTCGACCGAGGCCCTTTTGGCGCTGGCATCTTGCGATCTGGTACTAAAACAACCGGGCGCCTCTCTCTCGCTCTCTCTCTCTTGGGTGAAATCGAAAGCTCGTTATCCGCGCCGGGAAGGATACGATTATTCAAGTGACTTCAAGTGTTTCATAACAGAGCGGAAACTTTGGCTCAATAGCAAACGGGTCCACCCCCCGTCCCGTTGCGCCCCAGGCTACCAGATTGTCGGAACGGATTGCGCGTGATGGTCATGGAGACTCGCGAGACCGATTCGCGGCTTTTTTTTCTATGTTTTCGGTCGTCTTTAGAGATTTATTATGCAGTTTCCGTAATGTTGCGATTAATTTCGTCGATTAGTTTAACGGAAAATCGACAAACGCAACGCCACATTGCATTTACCCAGTGACAGTTTCACTAATTTCATTATTTGAAATGCAATTCTCGGAATCCACCCGCAAGTTAGATTGAATTGAATGTAATGGGTGAATTTGATGAAAGTAGACAGCAAAGTGACAACGCCACACAATCGCGCGGCCACTTCGAGGAAAACCAATGGAAGCTTTTCGCGAAATTTTCAATTCGCGAATAGGGATTGTTGCTATCGCGTTGCCACCGCATGAGGGAGAGAACACACCGCAGAATTCCTTTGGTGATTGCCACGCGTCACCAATCCACACACAAACCTCGCTCGCGCGCACACACTGTGAACTATTTGAAAACTCAATTAAAATAGCCACCTCCATCCGGCCCGGCCCGGCCCCAATCCCTCCTCCCTCGGACCGGCCAGATGTCAGTTTCCGATTTCCGACTTCGTTTAGGGCGGGGTCCCTCCTCTTGCGACGCTGGATTATTGTTTTCCGACGGACGGAGCCGGAAAAGCTGCTCAATATGCGCGCGGCTCTGCGGTGGTTGTGGCGAAGTTTTTAGTTGCGCTGTCACTCGCGCGTTTCCTGTTCGGTTTTAGCCACCGGGCCCCCGGCGAGTTCCTCCCAGCGACCTTCAAATGACCCTTCCTTCGTGGTTAGGTGGAAGTGGGGGAGCAGGAGGAAACGCACCCAAAACCATTGGCCAACGGGCGAAAAAGGGATTCCGTGCTGTCATTAAACTTGCGTCGACTAATGAGAAATTAGCTGCGGACCGCGCGGTACCACCGGACCGGATCCGGCCCGCCATAGCACGCCATGGCGTTGCAAAAGTTGAAGCCCGCGCGCGTAACAGACGCGATTGGCGTCGTGCGCATTCGGTGAATGAGTTTGGCGCGTGGTGTTTTTTTTTTTCTTTTTGTGTTTCCCATTTTAATTCCGTAAAGATCCTCATAGCATAGCGTGAACTAATGTCTTTGGCTGGCTTTCGGACAATCAGAGCTTAGTAGCACGTGGAACTAGCGCATAGCGGACAGCAGCACCAACAGCACCAGTATTGTTTTGGATTTAATTTCCGCCAGCGAAAGTCGTCGCGTATCCTCTCGCGTGCCGAGTGAGTTGGTATCGGCAGCCTGAAACTCATTTACCAACACATCAAGAAGGGGCGCGGGGCGTAATGGGCGTGAAAGCTTTCCGTGTTTTAATTGTGCGATGTGACTACTTTTACAATTACGCGATGACACTACTTTGGACTTCAAATTTGTAATCTATCTGTTGCCCGTAATGTTATCGAATGGTCGGAATAGTAAGCAATATACGAAAATAACAAAAGGAAATGACCAAAAGGTACAAGTTTTATTACCAATATTTAGCCGATTAAGGATTTTGTACCTTTAAAATGTTCCAATTGCTATTTTAATGTACAAAATAGAATACTTTCGCAACTACGCTTTAAATTTACTTTGGTTTTACTTTGCTTTCTTTTGCTTTGCATTTAAAGAACAGGCAATTGGAAGGATTACTCCCAGCCACATCTTAAAAGTGATGAAAAAAACCAACCAACCGCTCCAAGTAACGCAGAAATCTGTGGGCAAAAAAATAAGTCAACTCCATAAACCCCTGACCACCGTCTTAATCCAATTAGATTTCGTCTGTTTCCCTTTGCTCACAAACTGAGCACGAAGCACAGCAAAGATAAACTCATTACCTAAGTAGAACGTTACGGTTGCAATCTGCCGGGGCATGAAGTTTGCTACAAAATAAACTGCACGTCTCTAAGCCGGTCTGTCACCTCTAAAGAGAAGGGAAAGGAGAGGGGGGAGTGGCGAAGACAAAACGTGTTCCAATGTGAAGCTTGCTCTGAAACGGCCCCCCCACACTCGAGCACTCACTCGTAACGCAATTCTCATTCATAAAACGCACGCAGCACCGCGTGTATCGCGTCGTCGTGCTCGCCCCCCCCCCGTGTGTGCCCGAGCGTCCGTCAAACATATGTTTCCATTACGCCTCGAGAGCTTTGCCCCTTGGTCACACAGCTTTATTTCACCTCCCCTCCACCAACTGGCCCCTGGCCTGGGGTTCACGGCGTGTGTGTGCGGAGCGAGGGCACAAAAGGAGAAGCGACGGAGCGCGCGACGGATTCCACCGCGTGACAAACGCGCAGGGAATGTGATGAATTTTAATGGGACACCGTGCCACGGCGTAAGGACTCCTTACTCCCACCCCCCAGCCCAGCAAAGCAGAGAACAGAGATGCAAAATAATAGCAAAAAGAAAATCGCCCCGAAACGAACGCGCGTATCGAACGCTGATCGCATACCAAATGCGTACGTTGCTGTGCGCGAGGACACCATGCGGGAATCCCGGTCATCATTCCTTCCTCTGCTGACAGGAGAGAGGGGATGGGGGGGAGGGGGGCTGCAACCGAGGGCCACTAGCCGGATGTGCGACAATTGTGCGCGGCTCTGTCCCCACGCGCTCGGCACCGAATCCGTGTTCCAAGCGCCACGCCGCACATCGATGCGTGACACACGGTTCCGAACGGTTCACATCATCAGATAAAAAAAAAATCACGGCCGCCAGTGTTCGATCAGCCAGCAATGGACGCGCGAAAGATGGAAGCGACCCATAAACTGGAAACAGGCAGCATCTTTATCAGCGTGTGGGACGCCGCCGCGCGCTTCACTACCGTGGGTATAACATTTTATGCAACTTTATTATACTCGCGGTGTGGCGGTCCTCCACCCCATTGGATCCGGGATTTCGATGGAGCAATTATACATTGGAGGAGAACCCCTTAAATGAGTTTCTTATCGCGCAGCGCATCAAACTTCGCATTCACATCGGATAATGGGTCTCAGTAGTAGCGGAACGGAACGGAAAATGAGCATCCAATCTCAAATTGGAACGTTCTGTGGCGAACTGATGGCGGATTGCAATTTAATCAGCGATGAGGATGCGAATACGAAGCCCCACAGTGGCGGCAGTGGCTCCTGATCCATTAAGTTAAGCCACCAAAAAGGGGCTAAGACCACTAAGAGCACCTACGGCGATGAGGAGCAAACCACCGGAGAAGCTGTTCGCACGGACCAGTGCTCCAACCGTTACTCTACTTCTCGACGCGCGACGGCCAGAGCTTTACTTGCGTGCGCACTGGCGTGTTCTCAGCGACCGCACACATACACAGACCTGCACACAAAGTTCTCCCCCCCCCCCCCCCCCGTTAATCATTATCATAAAGGAGCATCATAAACATTAAACCCCCGCCGAAGCCACGGTGTTATCTATGATGGGGCCCGACACTGGGCCATGTTGGTGGCCTACACACCAGAGTCAAGCCACCTGCACCATCAACATGCAAGTGTTCAACCTCCACAACGGGTGATGTCCGGGAAAGTTGTAGGAAGCCAGCAGCGCACACATCGGACGATGCTAGGACTTCTCCTAACCGGGGTCTTTGGTGGTGAAGAGATTCTTCCTCGCCGATAATGACCACGAGTAATGCGGAAAGTTTAGCATGGCTTCTCACACACTCCCGGAAAGGGCGCACTCATCGGAAACTCAAGAAAGGCAGGGCCTCGCGGCTGTGCTAGGCCAGGGACATATCTCATACCGAGCATCAGCGGCTGGTCCGCCGCCAGTTGACAGGTGATAAAGCATCACACCTTTGCTCAACGATGCGGTCAATCGAGAGCATGACCACGGTGGCGGCAGCGGCGTCAGCGGCGTAGGCGCGACACCCGACGAAGGAACCACAGCTTCACGGGTGTTCTTCGGGACTAAAACTGAATTCGCCCGAACGGTGCCACGTGTGCGGCTTCCACATCCAGCGCACTGGCGTCACTTCGCTCTGCACGCTCGATGAAGCTCATCAATAAACATAGGCCCAGGAGCAGGATAAGGTCCAGGAACCAGCGCCAGACAGTGAAGAGCGCTCGAGCGACCGACTCGAGAGCACCGAATGCGAACGGTTCCGTGCTGGCAAGATGGTGGTGGTTTTGATGGCGAGGAAGGAGTGGAATAATTATAATTCATTGATTTAGAGCGCACCCCGCGCGCGCGGCCCGGTCCTTCGATCGACCATCGAGAGGAGGCATGCAGAGAGGCAAAGAGGCAAAGTCGGAGCGCTGGCGTGACCCTTATCTTTCCGGATCCGGTCGAACGAATCTGGATTCGTCCGCTTCCCTTAAGATGCCCCCCATTTTTGACCCCTGTTTTGACGGAAGACGGTTATGATTTTGATTTCAGTTATGAAATCAATAACCCTTTCTGGGGCTGCTTGTCGAAATGAGAGCGTTCTTTGGTAGAGAGTCAAGAAGTTTGACCGATCAAAAGCAGCATAATCATGCTCATTAGAAAAGTGCTTCTCAACTAGTCACACTCACAACTGCAATATGACTTGAGTTTCAAGAAGTGCAGCGTAATTAAAACCAATGATAATCCTTAATCGGTGGGATCTTGTCTTGTCGGATCATAGACATTCAGATATTTAAGCAAAGCCAACCGTTAAACCAACATGCCGATTGCATTTTCGTGTGCATGCAGTCGCAATTCGTTTACCGATCAATATCCTTTCCGCTTGTAGTGGGAATCAAATGAACACCACGACACCGAATATTCAATCAGACAGCCTATCTCCCCCGTACGGTGCTAAATGTTATAATGAGATGGCGCTTGGGAAGGAGCGCACTGTCGCAACGCGTATGCACCGTGCTCGTCGGTAATCGATTTGGTGCGATAATCACCACTCCCAAAAACCCTAAAAGACGACGTCGAGTGTCGGAGCAAACTTGCGGCTAATGGATAAACTTTGCCAGTAACCGACATCCGCGCTACGAGCGGACATAGCGGGCTGTGCTAGTTTCTCCTCTCTGTGCTAGAACGAGGTTTCTCGTCGGATGGAGATATTAGATATTAGACTAACTGTTTTCATTTTTCTTTTACTTTTTATCATCATGGCCGTGGCATAACACGGCAATGGAATAGGGCGACTCTCGTTTCATTTCTAATCTCGTTTCTTGTCCGGTGTCTTTCATTGTTATTACATTCTCAACGAAAGTTTCTGAACGATTGAGGTACTAATTTATTTTTCATTTATTCAAGCTACGTTACGCGTTTTTTGAATATTTTTATTTCTACATTTTGACTGGCAAACTTATAAAGACTGTGTCCATTCGTCTTTGCTTAACAGAACTACCCATTTTATGTTTAGTACACTTATGCAGTACATTATTTGTCGGTCTTGTGGGGCGGTTATGAAACTTTACATGAAATAATTGTGAATAAATATTTTTCTAGCCAAATCTTCGAAATCCCCCCCCCCCCCTCCCCGTGATTGTCTCTTCAAGATGCTTCCATAAAATTGGAAAATTTGAATTTTTCATATTTTCCTAATGAATACAACATGAGGGTTTCCAGCCTCATGGTTCATCATTGGTGCGAATACACAATAGAAGGAGAAAAGACGACTGCATAGGTGAGTCAACGGCGAAGAAAACAGCCAATGAACTACATTTCCACCCGCACATCAACCAATCAACGTACTCAAACGATGCCAAACCGCTAACAATGCCAACGGCGACGGTGTTGTCAGCGATGCATGGAGATACATAAAAAATGCATCCAACGTACATACGTCGAGAGACTCCCGTCCTGGCACTCAAGCAGCCATTAATATGCACTGCAAGCCCCTTTTGCTTTGCTTCTCACCAAGGTAAGGTTTAAGAAGTGAAGATCGAAAGAAGCAACCGGGATGAGGCACCACTAACTCTCCACTAACTTTCCACCGAAGCATCGAGATGCAAATAATGAATGGATGTTAGTTCGCGCGGGACACATCGACGGTCTAAGGGAGGACAAAAGAAGTCGGGAATCGAAACAGGATATAGATGCCGACCACCGTGTTCTTACCCCACGTCCGTTGCCGTCTCGATGCAAACGATTGTCTCGAACTTGAAAGCATTGCACCACCCTTCTCTGACGACGTGGTGACTGAATGGAAAAGGCGCTGACAGATGATAACAGAAGAGAAACATTAAGTGTATCGAAAGAGAGGGAGAGAGTGAATGCTAGACGCATTCCGATACAATGCAGTATCGCAACCATAACACTTCTTTAGCTACATTCTAGAACGAACATTCTTAGGGCATGTCGGCGGCTGCGGGGCTCTTCTTTTGATTTTGCATAACTAAAACCGAAAGAAAACACTTTCGCGCGAGCACAAGCATAGAACAAACTCACCAACCCCCGGCCATCCCGGGGCGCGACCGATCGGTTGGTGAAACAACCTGAAAGCAGGGAGAACAACGAGTGTTTTGACAGCGGAAAACGACCCAAAGGTTAACCGCACGGAGTATGCGGAAGTTGTACATCGTGCGCACATACACCCATACACAGACACGTGCACAGTCATAAACTCCATCCAAAAGCATCCACCCCGAAGACCCCGAAACAATAGCATCTCCGTCAACAATGGCGGCTCTTCTCCATATTCTACCACCGAGTAGACTTCCCTAGTCCGGAAGCTGGCGGTCATGACGATGGCCGTCAACACGTGGCCGGTTGCTCGCACTGCAGTGGAGTGCAGTGGGCTGCCGTTTGCGCTCTCACATTGACACACACCACGAAAGCGAAATGTCATTTGCTGCTCGGAAGTGCGAAACATTCTTTGTATGATTTTGTTGTATTTCATCGCTCGCAAACAATTTCCAAAATGCAGCATCGTCTGTCACGATGGTCGTGAGGCAACACTGCGGTATGTGGCCAACCAAAAAAGAAAGAATAGTAGAGCCGGCAAAACAAAATGTGCTCTACAGCTCGGTCGCGGCAGCTATCGTCATGTGGCAACGCTACGGAGGGAAGACGAGATAAGCCGGAACGGATGAGTTGGAACATCTTTCAAACAAACAAACAATTGCATAAACAACAAGACCAAGATGCTGTCAACATCGTCATCGTCCGCTGATCTTTTGTTTCGCATTTGCTAGGGTAACGGCGATGCTTGTTCTGTTTTTTTGGGGGGTAGTTTGGAGGAAACCTACGTCGTCGAGGTGAGTCTTATGAGCATCTGATAAATGAAAACACCGCACGGACACACCTTCTGAATTCATGGGCTGAGGGAAGTGAAATTTGCACTTTCTGGAGGAAACTGTGAAGTGGAACTATCGACGAGGTTTAGAAGATGGTAATTTGGTAGCCGGCTTGGATGTTGCGCTTGAACAGCGGCCTACAAGTGGATTTGGATGAGTTTGGAAAATTTGAAAAAGACAATAGCGGCCACAATATGTGCTGAATGATGACAGCTAATGGGAAGCCCTTGTTCCAACGATTCTTCCTTTTTCCACCTAGCAATTAATCCGTTGATGGATATTATTTCGACAATCCACAGTCTGACCTAACGAGCGTTTAATTCTATTTCAATATGCGAGCCCGCCAGCAATCGATTCGAGCCAATAAGAATCCCAAACCTCCAATTGAATAGCCAATCATGGATCCCAGCTTAACAGCAGCAGCAGCAGCAGCAGCAGCAGCAACAAATCCCAAAAACAACCATAGATCGTGGATAATAATCGAATATGGCCGCCGTGTTGAGGGACGGTGAGGGATCTGTTTCACCGGGAAACCGGTCACACCCTCGAGCTATCGAAAACCAATTTGGATCACACCGATAGGGCTGATTTACAGCTTCAAAGGAATAATCCGTGAATCAATTCCACCACCATTTGCACTAATGCTCGGGAGGATTAGAGGGCGAACGGAATGGGACGTGGACATGGATCTCGCAAATCATACCGATTATCACTGGATGTTGATTCCAAACATCACGTGGACCCCGGGAGCACTCCAACACTCCCTTCTTGATGAGAGTGCTTACTCGAGCCAATTCCACGGAATAGGAATAATCACATTCACAACGCCGGGCCTAGCCATTTAACGTGTATATTGCAATCCATACACAAAAGCTTGCGAATACGGGGTCCGATTACAATCCACTTTCTTCTGACCTTCAGCCTGACTGGGCTTTGCCCTCAGTCCTCGCGTCTCTCCCTAGAGGATCCCTAGAATGATCCATCTTACGCAACATTATCCATATAATGATCCTGGCAATTCTGGAAACTTTCTAGACCAGCTTGGTACTTTCGTATCGTTTGTTAGCCTTGAACGAGAACGAGATATACGCCGTGTCCAAGGCCGCCGCAGAGTCCCCCGCATCGTCTCCCACGTACCGTAAGTAGCAAATGTACGCTCCAAGAGGATTACACAAGTAAGGGAAAGAAAAATATTTGTATATTTTGCCTAACTTCTGGACAAAGTTCTTCTTGTTGCTCAGATTAACTTCCACTCCAGCCCCGAAGAGTGGGGGAGGGGGGAAAGAGGTTACAAACACGACGGTAAGACGGTGGACGGGCATCAGGGCGGGCTTAGAACAGATAGGGATAGGTGGCTGCCCCGTAGGCCGTGTAGGCCGCAGCAGCTGGCAACACTGCCGCACCACCGTAGGCAGCCGTGTAGGCAGCAGCGGCCGCTGGCAGAACCGGAGCGGCACTGTAGGCCGTGTATGCGGCGGCTGCCACCGGCGCGGCAACGTACTTAGCAACCGGAGCAGCAGCAGCAACTGGAGCAGCAACGTACTTGGCGACGGCAGCAACGGGGGCAGCGACCGGGGTGGCGGCAACGTACGGTGCCGCAATGTTGTGGTTCACGGTGTGGGCATTGTAGGAGGTGGCGTACGGTGCTACGACTCCGGCGGCCGCCAATGGCGCTGCTACCGGCACCACACCAGCCGAAACGGTGCTCAGGACGGTGCACAGGGCAAGGGCAATCTATCAGGGAGGATGATATCGGAAAGCCCCGTAAGCGAATCCGTCGTCGATCCGGTTGTCGATTCGAGGCTTCTCAAAACTTACCACAACTTTGGAGTACATGTTGGCGAAGGTTTGAGGGAAGTTCCGGAAGTTCCGAAGAAGTGACGATGTAGCTCAAATGAAGATGCACAGCTAACTGATACCTTCTGCTGGCTGGACCAATGGCTTTTATAATACCGTCAGTTCTGTAGCCGGACTTTCATTCCCACCCATTTGAATCCAACAGCCCCCCGCCAGTAACGGCGTCGGTAAATTCGGTTGCATCAACTACACAAAAACCGACCACCGAGACACCAAAAAAAAAAAAAAAAACGGCCAAGGAGTTCAGTAAATCTATCAAGGGTTTTACGTGAAGTCGATTAAACTTCAACCAGCGCCAGGACGTATTGGCCCCTGGCACGACGAAGGAATTTTAAACTGCCTGACAGTAGCAGCAACTGTGTGCCTGAAGTGAGTACGCGAACGCAGAAGGTCGATCGGTATCGGTCGGCAATTGGCCACACACACAGGTGTGTGGGTATGCAAATTTCGATCCAATTCGTTCACATTCGGACACATGGAGAACGATGCGTTCGCCAAATTATTCCCCGTTCCATCAAACGATCAAACTGTTGGTCCCTGTTGTGACACGCTCCACGAGCGTCTCCGAGCGACTGTGGTAGACGCTCGCCGCATGCTATCGTAGACTGGCCGGATTGTGCAATCGAAGGGTGAGTCAACCGGCAACTGAGCAGCTGTAAAAATGCCACCGTCGTTAGTTGCCGTCAATGCGCGGTGGCACATATCAATTAGCCAAGGTCAAAGCGGAGACCTTGCCACCACCTTCGACTGTAGGACGACTGGGCGACTCAGTGAAGGAGAGTAGATGGGATAGACTATAAAATCGTCCATCGTCGGCTGAGGTACAGTACAGTCGTTGTCTGCAACATCAACCAACAAGTCCCATCTCTTTAGTCGCTGAACTAAACCGCCCCGCCCCCCCAAAAACCCTAGCAAAATGTTCTCCAAAGTGGTAAGAACAAATTGTGCAACAAACAAGCCCAAGAGTTGCAGAAGAAGCATGGGTTTCCAACAAAACACTGACCTCTTTTATGCCTCTGTCTGCGTTCTAGATCTTTGTTGCTCTGCTGGCCGTGGTTGCCGTGTCCGCGAAGCCGCTGGTGCCACTGGCATACACCACAGCTGCTGCTGCTGCTGCTGCCCCGTACGTAGCTGCTGCTCCCTACTTTGCTGCTTCGCCCTACGCGGCGCCCTATACCGCTCTGCCAGCTGCTGCTGCTGCTGCTTATGCGGCTCCATTGACCGCTGCCTACACTTCGGCCCTTCCGTACGCAGCAGGATACCCCTATGCTGCCCCTTATACCTCTTTCGTCCTGTAAACGGACGGGATCCCATGTGCCGACCAGAGCTTCCCACCTCACCATACAATCTTCTTCCCGCCCCCATCTTCAGTGATCCACGACGGCCCGGCTAGGGCGGTCTAATAAAACGATCTATAAAACCGAAAATACTTTGACTACCGGACTTACAAGGATCGATGGTAAGAGTCTAGAGTGGGTGCCACTGGTCCGTTGCTGCTGCTCCCGACTGGTACCACATGGGGAGGGCGCTTACCTGGAACGGAGATAAATAGGTCAAGATTTGGTTACACATCTTACGCAAGAAGCTCGCTCACTCGGGGACTCCTCCTGGCAAAACTTCCAACTCTAGGGCTCTAGTGTACCCTCTTCCTAGCAAACCCGCCGGACCGTTACCGTCTCTCGTCGTCGAGGACCCTTGAGTTCCGGCAAATAAAAACGTTATTACCTTGCACAAGGCGGCGCGTGCTGGCTCCGTGGGGAAATAGGAATTAATTTTATCTCTTTCCTTCCCCCCCCTCCCCCCCCCCCCCCCATCCCCCGGGGGCACAATGGGTGAACGAGGGACTAGATGTGCCTTTTAGGTGGTTCTCACTGCCATCGGTTGCTACATCAGTGACAACAGGAAGGTATTAGGAGAGCCCCAGTAACAGAAGGCCAGGAACCCTAATGCCCAACGATTGACTTCCGTTCGAGTAAGGGGGGGATTGCGCAATTTATGGTAATTCTTCTTCGACAACAAGCACTTCCTGATGGCGTGATGATAAGGAGAAGTCACCCTAAACATGCGTAACGCGCCACCGGTCGCCGGTTATCGATCCAGTTGGCTACCTTTTGCCAGTTCTCGACACAACACTCACATGAATGGAGATACATTTGCAAAAAGAAGAAGAAAGAGAAGCCTTACTCAACTTCATTTAAGGTGTTCGTTGTTAAAAACAATTTCCCAACGACCGAGTCACCACACTACTTGGTTATCATTTGCAAGCCGTTTGACAAAAGAAAAATCGTTTGAACGACGACGCTGCAAACCGAATAGCCGGCCGCACATAAATTCCTTACTCGAATCCTCCGCCCTCGTAACTGAATGTTCATCTCGAAATAATGTCATTCCCACGACTTCTCACGATTCCTCACGCGGTGGCAAGGAGAAGGCACGTGCTCAAAATGCGCCAAGAGCGTACTCCGGCACTAGATTTGCAAGTCTAACGGAAAATTAATGCAATGACCACGGGGGAGCAGGCAGCACGCGGGGCCAGGAGCGCCACAGAGAGCACAGCATCTCTTCTGGTTCGCGAGTAGCATTATGCACTTCTTGCATCCACCCACCCACCCAACGACGAGGTGAGGCGGCAAAAAAAGTATGTCACTTGTGCCACGGAACCCTCCTCTCGCTCTTCCCAGTATTGGGGGGGTCGCTTCAATTTGCATTTGCAGCACCAGCGGGATCCACACTAGCGGAGGGCCACCACCACCGGTCGTCTGTGCAGACCGCGAACAGTAGTGGATTCCTGGTGCGCCAAGCGGACGACAGTCGTCCGGACGGAACGTGCGTCCGAGAGAAAGAGAAAAAGCCTTAACTTCTAAACGAGCGGTCTTAGGGTAGAAGCACAAACAAAAACATGGCCAACGCACACTCCTGACCCGTGGTGCCACGCGGCTGTAACGAGTGCTCCACTTACCATGGACCCCCCCCCCCCCACCCCCCCTTCGCTCTCCTCGACAGGGGTCCGCACCGACGTCGGTGCAGGGGTGGAAGCACGTGGCTTAAGACGTGATTCAGATATAATTTGAAGCAATAAAACAACCGGCATCATCAGCACCGTGCACGGTGGAGGAGAGAGGAACCTTTTTCTTTTTCATTTTTCGTTAAAACTTCCTTCGCTCTTAGGGCTGGGAATCGGGCGCGCCAGGTAGTTAAAACATTTCCTTCAGTTCTGCCGAGGTTCTTTCCCTTTGAAATCGATCCTTCGAATTGCCTTAGCAAATCGGTGCATTCCAGACGGCTGGCCTGATGGCCTGGCAAAAGTTTCGTCTTATCAAATATCTTTCCAACAATTTACACCGAAATGATTGGAAAGTTCATCGGTGGCAATCGGAGACCGAAAAAAAACCCCCCAGAACCGGAGAACTTCACACGAAGGTTGAAGTTGAGGAAAGTGAAGAACTTTAGCTATCACTCCCGGAAGCGACGTAGCGAAAGGTGTCAGCTTCTCGGTTCTTCTCGGCTCTTCTCTCTCTCTCTCTCTCTCTCTCTCTCTCTTTCTCTCTCTCTCTCTCTCTTTCTCTCTCTCTCTCTCTCTCTCTTTCTCTCTCTCTCTCTCTCTCTCTCTTTCTCTCTCCACATATACTAACTCGATTGCGCACGAACCTCTACCGGACAACGGCCAAAAATTTTCCGAGACATTTTGAAGAAATTCCCTTTCCTACATCCATCCAGCACGAAACTTCACACGCCAGCAATCAAATGAACGAAACCGAACGAAAGAAAGGCGAACACACAGAGTAATCAGAGAGGGATAGTAAATTGTGACAATGGGGAAAGTGCTGGCATTTTTTGGGGATTCTCGCATTCCGTCCTTTGCAGCAAGGCGAACACAGAAAAAGCCTCATCGTACCACGTTTGGCCAATGAAATTACGCCCGCTGGTGTTCGCGATTGTCATCACCGGCCCAAGAAGTGGTTCTCGTCACGTTCGCTCTCATCCAAAACCCAAACGACAAGCGCACCAGCGCACACGTCAGCAAGTCAGGGGCGAAAATTCAATCAGTGACGGACAGATTAAAAAAAAAAAAAAAGCTCCTCCCTCACAAGCGCACCGTCACCATCTCTCGGCCTTGAACCTTCGGTGGGCTGATGGGTGGACTTAACGGAGAAAAAAAAATTATGTTCTTTTATTCTCGTGTCATACGGTGCGGTACGCAGCGCGGTGGGCGTTCGCAGTTATTGATTATTGCCGTGCCCTTACTTTTGGTGACAGGTTGTCTGCTGTTGCTGCTGCTGCTGCTGCTGCTGCTGCTGTCACGGTGCGGTCTATTAGCAGGAAAAGGTGCCCGAGAAAATCAAATAAAATCCACACCAGGATTGCAAAGAATCAACAGAAAAGTTTGCGGCACGCAGTGTGGATTGCAGTGGCTGGTCGCTGGCTGGCGGTAACACTTCTAGGCAACCAGGCAACCGACACCACCCGAAAGGCAGGCCGGCCTTGCAAGGAATGTTCCATCTCCGGCCATCAGTCGGCCACAATCTGCTGCACCGAGCGTTATCACACACATACGCGGGCCGGCGTGCACGCCAGGAATGAAAACAATTTGCTTCTCCTGCTACATTCCGACAGCGGGGATTACAAAGTGCAGTACCTTTCCCTCTTGGAATGGAATGTGTGGCAGCGGGAGCAAACGAACGATGGACGCTTGAAGGTGCGCAAACTTTGGTGTGCTGGCAATGAAAGTTTTGGAAATACCAAAGGGTTTGAAACACTGCTTCGCTACACAGCGTGACAATTGGCTGCAAGGTGCTGTGTTGCTGTTTGACGTGCATTACGAAGACTTTAGAGCTAAGCACGAACACACACTGTGCATCACTGAAGGTAGGAAGGAGGAAGATTAAAAACAATTGATCGACATATGATCATGCTTTCCGGACCATTAGTTTATTGGAGAAGTTCTTGTCTTGTCTGCTACGTACAGGGAGTATCTTATCAATAGAACTGCGCGTTCAATAATGTATTCACTACTATTCGATGAAGATGCCACAACATCTCAACATCATCGCTGCTCAACATCATCGTCCTATTGTCCGAACGATTGATATTGTCTCTTCCTAATCTGTCTTGGCAAAACTAATTGCTTTTGCAATCACGCCTACCTACAAATGGCCAATTGGGATCGTTTCCTAGCATTGTGCGGCCACCGCAACCAGTGTCACCGCATCGATCGCATCGATAATCAATTTAATGTTAACCTGTCATGACCATCAACCGCGTACAAAGCACTACCGTGGTGTACATCATAAATGTAACTAAACTATAACCGAACCGAACAATGCCAACCAATGGATATCTATTTTCGTTCGGGGTATCGCGCGAACATCGTTACCGCGCCGAGAGCGCCATCAAACGAAAATGGAAATACACCGCCAGCGGCCCACCAAAGCTGGTACGCTGGTTAGCGTACCACAAACCAACAAATCAACGGTGACATACAAAGCTGTAGACAATACAATCGAACGGATGTGGTGGGTGTATGCGGAAGTACCGGAAGTACACACTAAACACTCGAAGCCGCGGGTCAGTTCAGGTGATTCTCTTTCTTCTCGCCCAGTTGACGCTCTAGTTTATTAACATTTCATTAAACCGGAACCGGTTGCCAAAACGTGTCGGAATTAGGCACCGTGCGCACCCCACCCATGACCAACGATCGCACGCATTGCCCAAGCACACCCCGTGGGGACAAATCTAGCGCATTAAAGTTAGACAACGTTGGTTTAACTGATAGCAGCAGCAACTACTAGTAGATAAATGGTACACCGTTAACCGGTGGAGCGTTATGATTGAGCGCGAGTTCCATTTATCATGTTTGTTGCCTCCAGCCAGATGCCACAATGCGTGAACGCCATGGAACAATCCGAGATGGACCCAAGGAAATGCCCACCCATGATCGACCGCCATCACATACCCGGGCGCCCGGTTTTGCCCAATTAATAGCCAGAAACAACACACTTGGAGTTCCATTTTTAGAAAGAAAAAAAAGAAGACGAAGAAGGAAAAATATCATAGACATTCCAAGGGTCGGCAGTGAATGTTGAAACAGAACATAAGCGTGAGTGCAGGCACAGAGACACACAAAAAACACAGACATTCGAGAAGGCAGCCGGTTAGAAGCTGGCCAGGCGATTGGGTCTGAAGCTAGAGAGTAAATTATACATCAGACAACAAATGGCAGGAAATATGTCTTGCGATGCGCCCCCATAATTATGGAACCGTGAGCCAGCCAGCCTCCTGCCTTCTCTATCTCTCTCGCGCTCCGCTCTACCACGCCAGCTAGCATGACGACGGCGGATTGGACTCACCCTGCTCTCTCTCTCTCTCTCTCTCTCTCTCTCTCTCTCTCTCTCTCTCTCTCTCTTCACTCCATATTTCGGGGGATGAGCGTCACGATTTCTTAATCATGCTGCTGCTGCTGCTGCGGCGTCTGGAACGGGACCTAGCTCCACCGGGTGCCCGCACCACGGATGATACTCATCAGCATCATCGGACGTCATCAGTGGGTAATGATGGTGATGAAATCGACAGTCGTGTCTGGGCGTTTTCCAAGTGGTTCTCTCTCCCGTTCTGTGCCCTTTTCTTTCTCCAGCGATTAGCGGCACAGCAGAACGGACACTGAAGTGAACCCATTATCTCGACGCCGCCGCCACCGTTCTCGGGCAAAGGGATCTTCTCGTATTCTCGTCCCGCGCCCCGAGCAGAGATAGATAGAGAAGGTGCCTAGAGGTGCCCCGTGTGCCGAGATTCTTATTTTCGCATAAATACATTCATGAGGCTCGTGTGGAGAGTCTGCCGGGTTCGTTTGGAGGATAATGTAGTGCGGTAGTTCATCTGCCACCAAACAAAACGCACGCTATGAAGTCAATTCTTTCGCATGTTTTAAGCGGATTGAGGATACTTTTACGAATGTCAAATAGAGAAAAAGGGCAGCCCATGATGTGTGTCTTGTGGAGCTGAAGATTTCACAAGAGTGGCTAACAATCAGCTGCCATTATTTAACTCCGGACTTGTCGTGATCGGGAAAATATATCATACATAGTGATTGTAGAAGGTTGAGTCATTCATCAAGGAACACTAATAGTAAGAAGACAGGGGCATCTGACCAGAAACGATACTCGAAGCGATCGTTAGACGAAATCCTGAGTGTGATACCAAAGATTGCGAACCCGCACAACGTCCCCCAGCTGCTGCCCATCAAAAATTGTAGCAATTTTAATGCAAAAACGTAGAAAGAATTGATTGAAAAGACACAGAAATAGTTGAAAAACATGTGCACAAACATGTGTTTAACTGCCATCTCGAAATTACCGTCTAACTTCCAGAATGCGACTCGGAATGGCTTAGAATTTTATCAACTGATGAAAATCTGATCAACTGATGAACTTCCTTTCCACATGTAATTCATAGAACTCAATTATCGGTCATAGTTTATTTTTAATCACCATTTAAATTTTGTATTTAATGCATACGTTTTGTTTGTGCGATTGATCTAACACGAGCATCCCACCGACGCTCGGTCGCTGTCAGTGGGCCAAAAAATCTTCTGCCGATAGCAAAAATATCACCAGCCCTGTGGGAGACCCAAGAAAGCCTGGAGTACACCCAGGGACATTCTGTAGGCTTCGCGACTAAAAGCCCCTCACGTCCATTAGGGACAAGAGCCACCCGGAACGGGGTGGTCGTTAATGTGCCGTCGTCCTCCGTTGTTGGTCGACCAAAGCCCAAGAAAACCCCGAAACCCGGTCCGTGGTGTGTGCGCGCGCGCGCGCTCACCGTGTGTGTCTGTCCCGCAAACCCGACTGTCTGGTCACAATCATATAATCCTGATTTCAATCAATAAATAATAATCCTATTTTCATAAACATTCACATTTTACGACCATCCACCATACCGTCAGCCGCCGGCCACCGTCGAGCCGATGCGCAGCTTCTGCCTTTATTGTTTCATATATTATGAGGAGGCTCGCCACGGCTGCTTCCTCGTCTCTTTCAGGCTTCCGCTCTGTTCCTTTCCTTTTTTTTCCCCCTCTTCTTTTTATCGCGGGCTATTATTTTCGGTTTTATTATTTGTTTATGAGCGCGTTTTGTCTTTTCCTTCTTATTGCGTTTCCGCTCTCCCTCGGCGACTGGTGGACGCGGCTTTAAGTGGAGTTTCTGTCAGTGTCAGGAGCGGGTACTCCGCTCCTGCTGTCGAGCTGCTGTCCTGCTCCACAGGAAGCCGATGGTGACGTTAGTTGTTTGTTTTCTTTATGTTTTTTTTTGTTTTGCTGCTCCAGATCTCCGTTTTCCTCCCGGATTCGGGTTCGAGAATGTTTGTTTGACGCAAAATTGGCAGAAAAACAATTGAAACACGAAGTTTCCGAGCGCATATCTCGGTCACGCGGTGATATGGCTTTCGCTTATGACACATAACTACCTCACCACCACCTTCTACTTCCACAGCCTTTAGCCGTGGCACCGCAAAAAGAATCATTGGACCATCATCGGTCCGATGGCAGCGTTATCCGGATCCATGGCCAAGCTCTGCCAAAGTGATACGCATCCAAAAGGGATTCAATTTAATAAAGCATCATGACTTATAATGTTGTTTTCGCGGCGGATTTACGCAGAGCCGCGATGTGTATAATAAAATTCGGCGGTTGCCGTTTGCCAATCCGTCGCCATTCGTTCTCCCTTTATTTCATTCGGCTTATGTTATATTGATCCCACGTACGTGGGATACGTTATACTTTAGGCTGCGATACGGTCTGTCAGCTCCCGGAGAGCACACATACGATTGGGTCAGCCAATGTGCGTGAGTAAGTGTGATGTTGATGTTCCCTCGTGTTCTCCCTTCTTCTTCGGAAGTACGATCGAATCAGCAAGGATAAACATCAATAATGATTCCCAAAGCTTCGGCCAATCACCGGGGAAGAATTATCAGATTTAATTCGGGTGATCAGGATCAATGTTTATTGCACGGTGGCAATGATGACGGTACGCCGTATGCTTTTATCATCGAGGCATTCATTAAGGTATGTTCTCAATCGTAAACACATGCAACGCACATAATCTTCAACAAACACACAGCGTTTAATATCTTCTTTTTTAAATGCATTGTTTTCGATTTTAAAGATTACTAAAGACAGATGCGAGGACAGACAGTCTACGGTCCACAGAGGCATATCTCAATCTGTAAACCACCAAGCGGGGAAAACTATACACAACAAAAACCCTTGTTTCCACAAACAAAATCCGGCTCGTCCTTCCCGTTATCAGTTTCACAAATTAACAGTCATCTACAGGCAAGTCGACGACAACACAATCATCTCGCACACAGCGAGCTGATCGTTCGGAGCAGCATTGCACCGGTAGTCAAGGCACTAAACGAAACTCCGGTCACATCCGAGAGAGATAACAGGCGGATAACAATCCCGCTAACCAAGTAAAAACTTAAATTGTCCACCACACAGTTGCTGCCGAGCGATTCCCGGGGGTACGATAAAGTGAAATTATTTTCCCAGCATCTTAAGCACTACCCGGCACACAGCCAGTTGTTGTAAGCCCGTAAAACTCGTACAATACTCGATGCTACGATAAGCCGCGTACGTTAAGCGGATGCAAACGACTAGTCTCTGCTGGTACCGCTGCTGCTACTACACTCACCATCCAGTGCAGTGCACAGTAAAAGAAAATGAATGCAGCAAGAGCACAGCACAGCGAACAAGGAGTGCAGGAGCTGGTTCCGCGCCCAGCAACGGCTTTGGTGCAAGTTTTTCCTTTTGCTTACCGAGAGGAGCATGAGTAATGCCTTCGCTACGTAAGAAACCACCGCCGGTTTTTTCGGTCTTTGGAACCGGGACCGGGAGTAAGTGGCGCTGCACGATAGAGGGTGGGCTGGTGCGCATATCCCCCATTACATCGCTCACAGTTGAACCAGTCGGAGCTGAAAGAAACTCCCCGTGTGCATTGGCAGCAAACTCGAGCTCATTAGAAAGACTTTTCGTCAAGATGAGCGAACAGTGCTACCATTTCATCATCATCGTCATCATCGCTATCATGATCATTATCACAATCAACATGGTTATGATCATGATCACTGTGCCGTGCGTCGTGCCATGAACGAGTGCTCGGTGAGGATTGGTTCGTACACCTGGGGAGGCTACTGCACGTTAGCGACACAAACGACGGCGTGATGACGGTACACTTCGCCGTGTTATCGTTTACAAGATTGTACAGCTCTCGCTGCTCCAGCAAGTGGATGCACACACTCATTACAGCGTGGAAAGAAATGGAGGACAATGGAGACGCAACTGTAGTTAGGCGAACGAAACTTGCTCAACAGGTTTTCTGACTGACGGATTTGCTGGCGACAATTTGACATAGTTTTAATTATGTAAATAGGACTTGCTGGCGCATCCGTGCCACGAGGGAGAATGCTGGTAATTGTACATTTATGCAAAAGACATCAGACCCAAAGTGATGCTGCAACAAGCATTTTTTGGCAGAACAAAAAAGCTGTGCTGGGACACAGTAAATTGAATGATTCAGTTACACAAACAAGCCGCCAAAATTGTAGCGTTCTAAAACGGATGAATAAATTGCAAAAGAAATTGTAATTTATAAACACCACCGGATCGCTTATCCGCAACAGGAGTAAGCCAAATAAGATTACTCCAAAACTGCCCAAAGTTTCAAAACGGTGCACAATCTTTAAGGGCATTTTACTACATTACCAAGCGTACAAACAGAAGGCCAGAGAGATAATCCCAGCGAGCTAAATGGTACCTTTTAATTAGATCACATCACAACCGTTGGCCACAATGTTTCTGCGTCACCGTTAGGGGCGCACCCATACCCCCAGTTACCGACCCAAATCACGCTGGCACACAAAACACAAGCGCCACCGCTGGCTCGCTGGCTGGCTGGCTTTCGTGGCCACTGTGGGCCTATCATACAGTCTCGTACTTCCGTGCCAACCAAAAAAGAGTGACTGGCATCCACAACCGTAATGGCTGCTCTGTGCGAGATGATTTACTGGCGAACCGTGCGCTCCGTAAGGCTACACAACAGTGGCAGCGGTAGCGAGCGTAGCGGGGCAGCCGTCTCGTCTAGTACGCTCAGCGACCCGGCAAGCGAATCGTGCCCGGATGAGGGGATTACTTTTATGGTTTATGAAAAGTACGCTCCATCCGGACGGAGCTGGCCGGGCGAGAATGTTTGCACTCACTTACTGTGTGACCTCTCGCGTGGCTAAAACCATTGCTGCAGGTTGGCCCGGACCGGCCCGGCCCGGCTCGGCCTCACTCGGTGTGACAAGCGACTTTGCAAACCGGGCTGCCTTTAAGACAAGCGGAACCAAAAATACGGTCGCCAACTAGGCCGCACGCTGAACGCGGTTCTATTCTGTTCGTCTCCAAAGAAAGCTAAGCCGGTAGAGTCGGAAAAGCGAGTGAATGCCGATGAGCAACCAGAGAAACACAGATTTAGTCGAAATGTAAATCTCGCCAACACTCAAATCAAACACCGGCACCATCACTGCCGCCGACTCTGGTATGGTGTGAGCGAACTGCTGCAAGCAACGGCCTGACAAGAACATGCAGCGTCTCTACACACCACCATCGTACCCTTGTCGCTCTCGGTAGCATAATGCTCACGATGTTGAAGATAATAAACCACACAATAGCCGCACAGTCACATCATCATCAACAGCATACAGCTTAAGATTTAGATTTTTTTAATCGTTCTCCCTATCCCCCCCCCCCCCCCCCCGTACTACGACAAATGTGCTGAACATCAGAGCATAGATTACACGGGATGCAGGCTGTGTTGTCACTAGACAGCGATGTCAGTCGAGTGATTTGTGATGGAGCATCGGTTAGAAATTATGTGGCTGCGTCGTACACACATTTCGGGTAGTTTTGGTTGTGCATTTGGGGTGGCATCGGGAGGGTAACGACCAATTCCGACACCCATCCCTAACATGCACTCCATGTGCAGCAGAGCGTTCCATGTCACCTCGCACCAACGATGGGCTCTCCCGCCGGTAAATAACGATCTTGAGCGGTGATGGGAAGCGGCGGTCGATCGAGCACTAGAAAACCAGAGAATGCTACCACGTTCATGGCCACTTCCGTCATTTCGACACAGCCACAACAACACAGGAGTGTGTCACATTATTACCGAACAGCGTTGTTGCTGTTGTTGAAGCGAATGCGTGTTCTACCGATACGAATGTCCCTCTGTCCGTTTGGGGCGATGATGTCGCCGATGATGTTACGTCGATACTAACCTGTGAAGAGATGGGGAGAGCAAGCAAAGGTAAACAAATCAGTTCTACAGTAGTGACACTAGCTGCGAGAAACATGTTCTCTTTGAGAGTCAAAGGGAGAAGCTTATTTAATTTGTGAAACGTGATAGTTAACTTAAAATGCTAATTTAGTTTATACAAATAGCGCTGCTTCACCAAAATAATTATACTTATCATTTTAATATTAATATATTTCAATTTATACAAATCAAGAAATAGACTAAGCACATTGCAATTCTCTACCGATCAATCGATAGCCCCCCCCCCCCCCCCCCCTGCAGATCCATTCCACCATGTGATTCCAATACTCACTCGGTACACACGTGTCGGTAATTCACAAAGACAATATTATGTTGGCCCAAGATTGCCATTCCGCAAGCATAACAAATCATTACACAAGATTACGCCCGTTTCCAGATGAGAAAACCCGGGAACTCACTCGTGCATTGCGATTACTCGGTAACAAAACCGGTGAAACGCAAGTGCAACAACTATTTGCCTTTTCCTTCCGCTTCGGGACTGCAAGTAGCACAAGAAAACAAGTTGCTCAAACCACATTGCCTCGGAACTGCACTCCGACTGGTGGAACGTTTAGGATGGAGAGTGCGTGAACGCTCACTCCAGAGCCTTTGCTCTGGCCAAGGACGTGAAATGGGAAAACTAAACAATATCCATGGTAGCACGAGTGTATCGTGCATCGTTGGTATCGGTGGTAGTGGAGGGATTGTCGCCCTTCCTGGGATCTTTTGGGGGTGCTGCATTTGCCTATACAACGGGAAAACAGCAAGTATCGATTTCGTCGAACAAAGGGGCCGGGAATCGATTTGTATCGACCGGAATAAGGGGTAAGTCAACCTTGCTATTATGGTGCTGTGCTTCAAGGTGATACCATTACCCCTCTTTCCTTCCTAGTTGAGTAACGTACTTTGTTGTGGTTTCGGGAAGGTTGTGGTTATCAACAAACAGCGAGCTGTATCAACTCTCATTTGCAGATAAGCAGAAGAACACTAATCAGCAACATATCATTAAAGCAGTTACATTTTCACGTTTGACATTTTCGAATTAAGCTGAGGATATCTTTGAAAAAAATCACTTCACAGCTTTACTAGCCAGCATATAACTAAAATCGAAACATGACACCGAAAATCGTTACCAAATTTTAATAAACGACCTCAGTCGACGAAAATTCACAGCAAAAAAAATCATAAAACACCAGGCGTCTCCTTCTATGTTACGAAAAACGAAACGTAAGTCAAAACGATTAGCATTTTCCCATGGTAAATAAGAAGTCAAGAATAATCGCTTTTAGATGTCCAAAGCAAATGTCAGCACTTGATTAAAATCGATAACAAACAAGCAACTGAAAGTGAAAAATATTTAAAAATTGGATTTTAATAATAATCCCACGAATAACTCGTGACTTGCATTAAAGAAAGCATAAATGAAAACCCGAATTTCACTCTCTGCCCGGATATTCCGTTTACCTCTCGTGAGAAATCTCCACCAATCCACCAAAGCACCAGACGGATGTGGATCGTGAAGCAGCATGTCAATCAAGGTTGATAGGATTATCCCAAATAACCTTTCACACTGACCTCGAGACGGTGGTGCAGAACCCGCTCAACGGGAAAACCAACGCCAAAGCACCATATCTTGGCCCATCGGCATGGCGTCTGCTATCGCACAAGATTAGGTTTTGGCTACCTTTATCAACGCTGTTCGTAGCCATTCAATCATTCCACGTCTTCAGCAGAACCACCGAATTAGGACCACGGTTGGGATCCGGATACCGATCCTCGGCATCCGCTACCGTAGTAGTAGTTTGATAGCATTTAATCCGGCCCAGATTGATCCCGGCCGGTGTCGTGGTGAAGGGCTGCTATCGCTCACGCACGCCCAGATAACTTATAATCAAATGCGCGTTCTATTCGACGTGCGATAAAGACACCACACTAGATTTAGGCACAGACCCAAAAACAAATCGATTGATTAGCCCCCTCCTGGAAAGAACGAACGTTTGCGGCAATAGCTGTTCGGAGCAATCGCCCGCATCGGAACAAGATAATAAGCTTCCTCAACCGTGAGTGATCCAAGAACTTGTTTTTTTCTTGCGTTTGTTTTTTTTTTGCTACCAAGTAACAGAATTCACGGAAAGCGAAGCTTTCCACGGCAGCACAAATTCTGAGGAAATGGAAATGAGCAATCTATCAGTCCTTCCGGCAACGCGGCGCAAAGCATCAATCTATGGCGTCCCTTACCTCGGGCGAGGGTGGCAATTAGCATGGTTTTGATCGAGCTAACAAAGCGTATTCCTGGGGAAATGATAATAAGAGTTCCATTTCGCTTCACCGTAGCACACCGCCACGTGTAGCAAACAATGAGACCACGAACCAACCAAGAAGAAGAACCCAGCCACCAGCACACGCCCAACGGTGGATTACCAAGCCCCAGCCCTAATTTGCTACTGATTTACTGTGAATTCCGAACAATACGATTGCCGATCCCGATTACCGATAAGATTAATGCTGCACTGGTGAATGGAGCAAAACACATAAATTCAAACACATACACCTTCGCCGTTTGCAAGGATCCGGTGATTTACGACGACGTTCTTATTGAGTTCCAGCAGCTCGCACCAGATTCAATGAGAAAGCTCACATCATGATCAAGTCGACAGGTAGAATGACATTGCTTGCCGTCCTGTGTTGAGTGGCAGGATGAAAAACGGACTATTGAGATATTTATTTTAAAAAGTACACAAGAAACGAGCAACAAACACTAACAATAAAGTGAAATTGCTTATGAGGAAAGTATGAAATTGGGATTCTTTTTTTTTTGTTTTTGCTTGGATCGCAAATTCGTCGATTCACTTTTCCCTGTCAACTACAATATCAACACTGCAGCAGCAGGATAATGCAAAGAAAAGAAGAAGAAAAAACTAACTTGTAAGTAATGCTTCGTCGAACTTGCGTGAACTTTCGAGCTCAATATTGTAAATCAACTGGAAGGAGAATTTTCCAAACTCTTGGCCCACCCAACGACCGGTGGTGGTCCTTCGCGAACCTTCGCGGTAATATTTAAACAGGGAATCGTGATACCCACCCTGTTCCTAGCGATAGTTTCTCAGTAAGTTCGACTACTTCACGTTGCATATTTCATAATGCTGCCCCTTCTTTCATGTTTCCAACAGGCAGAAAACTTTTTGTTCACAAAAACATTTCAAAAAGAAAAATCGTTGTCCGTAATTTTAAATTGACGGTATAACGGATATAAATGAAATTGTGCATCTTGAATCTCGTAAAAGAAAAATACAAGCATTATGAAGCGATTTGTACCGCAAGAAAATGTAATAAAAATAGAAATACCCGCTACCGATCGGATGACAGTTTGGTACACAGCGGGGCATTTACGTAACATCGCGTTACCCGATTACACCGGAACCATCTTGCGTATCCAGATATCGATCCCGTAACGGCGAAGAAACTAGCCTACCGGGACACGTGTCCTCACTCAATCCGAGGGTACCGGTTCGGACGTTGAATCATTTATCGAAATCCGCACTAAAGAGTGTCTTGTGGATAAGAGCCCGGGTGTCAAGTGAACGAAAACAAACGCAAACCTCGCGACCCAACGAGGCCCACGAGAAACATTGACGCAAAAAGTTTAGCCCAAGCAGATGCCAGCCGTGGTGACGAGCAGCGACGAGCCACACCGGTAGCAACTCTATCCGCCAGCCTGTGTCGCCGCGTGGCAAAACCAAGTCCAAGGCCAAGTGGCTGGCAGCCAGTGGACAGCAAGGAGAAAGGTCAAACTTGCTCTGTCAGTTCCGGTTCGATGGATGATAATAATCGGAAAGGACGCACGCGGCTGTCGCTCCTTCAAGGCGGTTTAATCGATCCGTTGCGAGCGAGCGGGCGTTAAACGAACGACCGACCAAGAGGATAGAGAAACAACGGGTGCATAACTAATAACTAACTATCTTGGAGAAAACAAATGGGAATGGTAACAATTCTGATAACACGATTTCGTACGAAATGGCTGCTTTTATGCTTTATGCGCGTTAGTTCCATATTTGATATTTTGTGTTATAATAATAATAACTTAAGACATTTCATGGTTAAGGTTGAAAAGATTGGACTCCCATCACATGTTTAGGAGCACAAAACCTATGCTTGAAAAAGCATAAACACCAATACAGTTATTGCATAATGCATCTTGCTGCAGCAAACAGAAATTGCATATCTCTTGACCCGGAAGAGGGGGTAAGGCAAAAAAAAATACACATCCGGTACGCCAACGAAAATCTCGCTTTGTCCCAAACAACAACGCACCTCCAGAGACCTGCCCAGGGAGAGGCAATTGAAAAAGGAAATCCCAATCGAAAGGGGCACCTCTCTCTAGCGCGCTCGCGCGCTCGCATCGGAATATTGGCAAAATATTGAATTTTATTCAATCAAATTATTCAATGTCTCATAATTCTCGGAATGCCGACCGACTACTCTCAAACCAATCTCACTCGATCATCGTGATCCTTCAGCTACTGCTGCTCCGTTCCGTTTCTGGTCTAACGGCACGGCATCCGTTCGGCTAGTTTGGAGGTTGAATAGTCGATGGAAAAAAGTGGTCCCGTGCCGTGCTTCCTCCCGGTGGCTTCGTGAGTATTTCAAGAGGTTGCACGGCTCTAGTGTGCTGCTGCTGTTCTGTGATGCACTTGAGCAGCGTTCGTCTCGGTGCTCGGTGCCGTCTCCGATGTAGAGCGAGCGCGCGCGCTGTCGTTGCGTATGTGCTTTGGCTCAAAATTCAATACATACTTTATCGCGATGCGCGATGCCCCCACCACCTCGCGAGGGAATTTGCTTCGTGCCCTGCATCGTTCCTGCATCTCGAACGGCTCTCTTGTGTTCCATTCTCTCAGGTGCTGCTGCTGCTGCTGCTGCGCTGTGCACAGCCTAGCACCGCTCGCGTTTTGGTGAATTATTCCGTGCAAGCAAATTAAATCACCTTCACTGCCAACGGAGAATCCATACAGTGCTGTGCCTGTGTGCTGTGGAAGATGCTTCAGCATCACCGAGCGTACCGAGCCCGGGTCCGGAAGACCCAGTTGTGTGGTGGTGTTATTGTATATTGGCACCTTCTCGCACCGACGTGCACGTGACGCGCCCTGCCATACGAACGGGGAAAGGGGAAAAATAAAGATCCCACCACCAGTAAAACACAGCGGCGACGTCGTCTCGGTGGAGTGCGCCAAGGTAGAAACGAATCGATCGCATATAATGCAATTTGTAGAAAATACCGGGGCACGGTGCGAAGCACTTGAAGCTGGCGATGGTTGCTCCAATCGAATCGAATCGAACCGCTGAAGCAGCGGGAAAATCGTTCCGCTCTAGGAACCCCGTTATGAAGATGGAAAAAAGGGCCCGGGCCCGCTGCCTGTCATAGATTGTGCTCCGCTGTCAAGTTGATACGGCACCCAAGGTACCACACATCTTTTAAACCAACGATGAAATGACGCGCATTGCGCAGAGTAGGTTCATAATTGATTTGAATCTTTAAACGACTCATATTTAATTAAACCATATTCTACCACGCTATCAGCAGTAGCAGCCTGTCAAAACGACTGACGACTGGCGTGGTCGGGGAGCTGAAATCGCAGCGCGCATGTTTTAATGCGAATTGTGCTTGCGCGTTATCAGAATCGTACCCGTTGATGTTTCGTCGCGGTGCAAAACCGTTTTGCAACGCGTTATCATGCTTCCTAACAACAATGCTTATTAAATATTCAATCCAATCGGCGCAAAGATCATCGGCCATCGGGCCGCGGCGAATCGGGGGCACAACCTTGCGGTGATGCCGGCTTGCCATGGTTCTCTGAATAAAGTCCCGAATCGAAAATGGTACAAATCGTGAAGCACCACAAAGGCCTTGGATTTGATTCAAAAGCACCCCATTCCCGTGCCCTGAATTTGAGGCCTCGCTCCGCTCCTTTTTTCCGATTCCTCTAATGCAGCACACGATTTCTCGATTAGCTACCATACTCTCTCCCCCCCCCCTCCTTTTCCCCTCTTCATGAGCGCATGAGCTCGTCCGGAGAATGCTGGGCCATCCAAAATAAGAACATCTAGTGCAACCACCAACCAATCGGTGTTTGTGACGGTGCCTCTCATGTCATGCCATGCTATATGCCATTCCCCGGCAGCACTTTGTCAGTGGTTTTGGCCACGCACATACACATGCACACACATACTCCGGTCCTCCTCCCTCCTCCTCACCAGGGGTTTTGGTGCGATTTGAAAAATGAGAATCTCGTATAATGCGATTTTTATAACGTCCTTCCGGCAGATGCTGTGGGACGGCAGGGAGCAAAACGGGAGGCGGCGCCGAGGGGCAGAATAGATGAAGACATTTTGGGGATCAATTCAAGCCAAATCCACCCTCTCTCGCCCCTCGGGGCAACTTCTCGGACAAGAAGGGGTTGCGCACGCGTGTCTGTGTCAGCATTCTATTCAAAAATTTCTCTACCCTGGCCACCGCCGTCGCCCCCCCCCCCCCCCCCCCCCCCCCCCGGGAGCCATCCACATCCACGACGGATAAAATGAAACTCGAACCGCCCGCCATTTTGGGGCCAGGCTACCAGGCCAGACCATGGAGTGGAGCAGTGTGCCAAAGTAGTGTGACATTTTCCAAGTAGAGCGTACGCACTCCCAAACGGCACGGCACGGGAATGCATGATGTTCCTCGGTCTTGGTCTTGGTGCATCAGCAGCAGCAGCAGCAGCAGCAACGCACCATATGCCGTCGTGTCGCCCATCATTTGGGTCAATAAAAAAAAAAAAAAAAAGTAGACCAACATTTCGATCGAAACTAATAAGAATGCCAACGGCTGGCTGGCTGATGAAAATGCTCCCCCAAAAAAAAAAAAAAAGAGCCCGAATGCTATCGAACTTGAAAACTTCCAGAATTCCAGAGTGGCGCACAGGAGGAGTTCGCGAGGAGGAAAAAGGGTGAACACGAAAAACTCCACAAAACGGATCTGCAGTTGGCACCGGCGGATGCTAGACACTAGAAACGCATAGATCATCGCGTACGGTCCCTTCGCTGCCACTGATTTTGTGTGTGTTAGCGGCCAGGGAGGGACAACCGCTGGAGCTGGCCAAACCAAAAATGAAGCCCAGCTAACGAATAAATTTCTATCGATATTTATGTTATGCTATAAATTTTATTTGATTTTCGATTGAGTCCGTGCCACCGCGCTCCTCTCGCCGGTGCCAGGAGACGCGCCAAAAGCGTTTTCACCGGATGTTTGCCCTATTGGAAGGGCCGAGGCGGACGGAATGTGAAGTGGAGAGCACCACACGGGAGCCTAGATGGAGGCGAGAAGTAGTTTTATCTGCTGCTGGAAAGGGCGCTGCAGCAGCCAGAAAGCTACGCTCGAAATCGAAGCACCGCTGGTCAGACCTAATAAATCCGACCGAAGCACCGGATCGAACGCTCCACCACTACCACCACCTCCCGGGGCCAGTAGTAATGCCCGCAGGGGGGGAAGGTGTGTGCTGGAGCAGGAGAGCGCAACCGCTCGAACGCAGATGGTGCTCGAATCCGTTCTCTGCTTCTCTTCGCGATGGATATCCATTTCTCTTCCCTCATCTTTTGCTAACCAGCAGATCAAATGGGTGGGGGGAGGGGGGGGTGCGTTGGACACATGATAGTCAGGCAGACCAGACAGATAGTCAGCAGCAGCCGAAGCAGTAAGGTTCTAGAGCATCATCGAGTTCACGACCGACGAATTGCAGCAACACGAAGGGGCGCGGGGCGGGAGAATCCTGCCATGCCACGATAGCCACACACTTTCACGCTGCGGACGTCGATGTTAATCAACGTTTTTCACAAAATCACAATCCACCCTTTCGCCTTCGCTCGATGCTAAAAGTTTTGCGAATTTCAAATTTACCCACTGCAGCACGGGGAATGTGTTTTGCGATGTGGCGCGCCGCGGGGGAAATATAAAAATATTACCAAATCTCCACACGCGAAAGCAATCAATCAGCAATTGAAACCGATGCAGCCCGCGCACACAAGGATTATCCCTTCGTTTTATACCAGTATCCAGGTTTTTTTTTTTAATGGATGGACCTATGGCCACAAAATGGACTCTCCACACGGTGCACGGGATGCAGAAGCAAAATTGCCACTAAAACCCAATCCAATCCAATTGCGTTGTTCAGCAGCAGCAGCAATGGACAGCAGAATGCAGAACGAACACCGGAACACATGGATAGCATGGATTTAACGCGCGGGCCTATACTGTGGTGAGCCTTTAATGGGCTTCTGTTCTACCCTCCGGAAGAGAATGAGTTTCACCGGAAAAAAGCAAAAAAAAACGGAACGGAATAAATTGGTATTTCAATGCAACTAATGTAGGGGACTGTTGTTTTGCGTAAAAAGTGCTCTCCCCAAAAGCGGGTGTGTAATTTACAACCCACTGGATATGGTACGCGTCAAACACAAGCTCTGTCCCCACTGTCCCCAGGAACAAGCAGATCCTACCGATGGAACATGCTGTAAAATTAATTATGCTCTTTCCGGAGACAAAAACCCCAACCATCGGTTGTTGGAGTGGAGACTCGGACTCGGATGATGTTAACCCGCAGTGGAGCGCAACTCCCCTCTTCGTGTTCCCCCGGGATTCGCGTGGCCTCGCGTAAGTGTTTAATAAATTTATGTATATACCTAACTAACGCACCGCATCCGTTCCCGTTCCCGGGCTCAACAACGCGCTGCGACACAATGGAATGTCCTCCACGGGACCAACGCAAAGTTACACGAGAGTTACAGCGCAGGAGCCTGAGGCTTCCGACCGACTGACCGCAGAAAGTGAGTTATGTCAATGGTGATGACGACGCGCAATGACAATGGCGGCCAACCACCACCAGCTGTCGATAAAAATTATCATTGCGCAATACAGCATCAGCAGCATTGGCAAGCGGCCTCCCACAGTCCACAACATCCGCAAAGCCCTTTCCCGTGGTTGAATAAACATCATGCTCGAAGGAAGAAGTTTTTTTCCCCAATTAACTCCGACATGACACGACGACACGGGTCCCAAATCACGGTTCTCTCTCTGGATGTGATCAATAATAATGCTCCGCCTCCCCCTGGAACAACAACAACTACAACAGGAAGAAGAAGTGAACACTACCGCGATGACACCCATTACCATCATTATTAATGCCGATCATCATTGCGCGAACCATACTTTTACGCAATCGGCTCGTCAGAAGAAGGCTGATAAATGAAGGGTAGCGCATCTGCGCGACGCGGTTGCCATGCTGACAGCATCGGTATTGGTGGTCGATTTCCCATAACGCACCGAGCATGAAATTTCATCGAGCATCGGGCGAGGTGGGACGCACAGCATGCATTGTTCAATATGTGAGGACCATTTATTAAATGGTGGTTTTTGAGGTATCAGCAAACAGCATTACTGCTCGTGATGCCATATGCTGCCGCGATCGTTAATGCGCCGTAATATGCAACAGGACATCATCATTTGAAAATTTGTTGGAAAATTGAAATCGAGAATGTGTAAAAAAAAAATGTACACCAGCTGTCGGCGTGCCTGGTGGTGTATGTGTTCTAGTAAGTAGTTACACAACAGCCATTTTGGCGGTGGTTTAGCTGATTGTCCTGGTTCTCGCTGCACGCCAGAAATTAAGCTGATCGTAAGCGCTGGCCCACTCCAAAGCGTGGCAATTGCACCACTGGCCACCGGAGAGCTCTCGTGCGGCCGATTACCAACTGCTGCTGCTACTGCTGCGTCCATTTCCCTCGCTCGCTCGCTCGCTGGCTCGCTCGTTACAATATCGTTTCCTCTAACGATAATCGTTATCGTGCCCTGTCGTTTACAAAATGGTTAACCTTTCCCTTTTTTCCTTTCGCTTTTTTCCGCACTCTCTCTCTCTCTCTCTTCCTTCGGTCTACCGGTCATTCTCCACGTGTCTTAACGGTCCCCACGTGGAAAATCAATAAGCAAACATCGCCGGAAGGGTGGCGGCGGTAGTGGCGGCGTCGTGGGTCGAATGTAATAAGATGCCGACGTGTGGCGTGTCTGTGCAGTCCGAGGAAATTCGCTGTTGTCGCGCCTCATCGCACATACGGGGAAAAAAACAGAAAGTACGAGCAGCATATTCGAACAACACGGACCATCATCATCATCACCATACGGGCACCATTTGAAACAATAATCCACCTTCGAACACCTCTCCCAACCCCCCCATAAAGGAACATTGAGGTTGAGAGTGTAAAATCACGCACGCCAGAAGCCCCCGGGGGGGCCGCTCTATTACCTTCTCGGTGTTCTCCGCTCAATGTCCGCTGATCCTTTATTGAGTGAAACCATTGGCACCGTCTGCTGGCCTTCGATCGCATGTTCACGCACAGATTGGTTCGTTTTTCGTAAAAAGCAATTTTCCTTTGGCCTTTCGCCCCCCCCCCCCAAAAAAAAAAAAAAAAACCAATGCCCAAGGGTAAACAGTTCAATCCGAAAGGGGAGCAGGCAGATTGGCGTTAATGATGGCGTCGTCCTGTGCAGCGGAAGCGAAATCTAATTTAAAGCAACGGAAGGGCTACTGGTCGGTTGGCCGAAAGGTACAGACCACCATTCCTTGCAAGGTCGATTCGATGCAAATTAGAAGACCGCCCAAGAACCCCCCAAAAACCCCATCGCCCCAAGCACATGACACCGAGAAGCTGTCACGGAGAGACAAAAAAAAAAAGGTTCGAGAAGAAGGATGCTCGCCCCTCATCAGGTTGCTAGGCCCTGCCTGTGTCCTTGGCTTTTCTCGTTGGTTTCGTGTTGCGGAAAACGATGCAGCACAAGCTCCGCACCAAAAAAAAAAAACCACGAACCGTCCCCGAAAGAAAAAAAAAAGTCAATGAAGCCAAGCATATTTCCCCGTTCCCCGTCCGGTTTTCTGCCCCTTTTTGTTGTCATTCTGCCTCTCTCCGTCGTTCCGGTGATAAACCTTTTGGGGAGGCCTTGTTCCCCAATCGCTCACCGGAAGGCCGAACGCGCGGATAAACGCCAGGGACCGGCGTACGGTTCGAACGACGCACGCGGTTAATGTATTTTTGGCGAACGCGACAGGACGCGGCGCCGAGGATCCAGGAGCCGAGCGCAGCGTGCGTGTCTCTGTGTCAACCCCCATCTTCCTCCTCCTCCTCCTCCTCCTCTGCTGCCTTCCGCCTTACAAAGGTCCTTTTGATTTCACTACCAAAAAATTTTAAAAAAAATCAGGAAAAGGATCAAAACGCGTAACCGCATCGCTGTAAAATGAAGTCACGTACCGTAAAAAATGTATCACAGCCAGATAACACAAACACACATACACCAGCCAGCAGAAGGAGCAAACGATCCGTCAAAAGCGGGTGGCGCTTGTGCTGTTGTTGTGGGCGGTTGGGCGGTCGGCCGGTTGGTTTGGTGGGCCGTCCGTGTGTATTTACCACCGTACCACCCCAATCGTCTCTTCTTCTTCTTCTTCTTCTTTATCTCCTTCTAGGTGCCGCGTAAACAAGGTCCCACAACACATGTTCACTTGTTGGGTTTAATCGTCGGCCGCTGCGCGGTAATGCTAGGTTGCTAGCTGGCCGGCCAGCCGGCCAGCCGGCCAGCCAGCCAGCCAGCCAGCCAGCCAGCCTTGGGCACGGCTAGGCGGCATGGCTGCCAGCTGCCTGTTACACAGTCCACTGGCTGACGACAAAAGTCGGTCGATTAGCACACGCAAAACGCACCATCGGAAAGGTGGAACCATTTTGGGACCCCTTTTTGGCACGATGGTTCGCCCGTAAGGGAGGGAGGCTGGGAGAGAATACGGGGATTGAGGAAAAACCCGGAAAACTTTCAGCATTTATCACGACCAGGACCATGAGAGTGGGAGGAGCTGCCTAGCTGCCGACCGAGCCTGTCACTGTCAGTCTACAAAGCCCCGAAATTCGTGTACCATTTGGTGGACGGCGATCGTGCGTGCTTCATCATTTAGCGGCCCCGAAACCGGAACCGGTCAGTTCGTAACGACCGTTTAAACGAGTTAAACGATGGGTTGCGTTGGGCGGCTCTCGTGTGCTAAAACTGAAACACGGGGAGCCCACGATTCTGCGATCCAGATCGAGATCTGTGTGTTTCAGTTGGTGTGTGTGCCTTGGGAGATTATGTTCACTTAATGCCCAATAAAAAGGGGTTTGCAGATGGCATAGCGATAGCGAAGAGGCGAGACGAGAAACCAACAACACTACAGGGTGGCATCATCATCATCATCATCATCATGCTGCTTGGGTGCTGCCACCATCAGCCGAAAACTCCTGATCCTGATAATGTGACAAAAGTGGCATTTAACCCACTGATAAGGAGAGAGAGAGAGAGAGGGAAAGAGAAAGAAACCATAATAATGCCATTCTCGATTCGAACTACGCGGGAATCGGTTCGGTTTGGTTCGATTAAATCGTTTTCGGGAGGTTGCGGCCATCACGGTGTGCGGTGCACAATATTCCGCATCCGCTCCACTCTCTCTCTCTCTCTCTCTCTCGGCAAGCGCTCTGCTCTCGTTTTTTTTTCTAATCACAACCGAGGTCGTCCCGGCAATGGACTTATCGGTCGGTAAGATTGGTTATCGGAAAACCCCTTTGAAGCGGCGAACGAAAATCGAACGGACGGGCGGCAGTGAAAGCAAAGGAGAAGAAGAAGACTCAACGAGAAGGAGACGGGCCGTGCCTTCTACCCTCGCCCGGGTCAGGGTGGAAACCAATGAGATGAAGCATTAAAAAACCGCTTTCGGCGGTCCACGGCATCCCGATGATCGCATCCGTATCGAGGAGCAATCGCAACGCTAATGGGACGATTGTTTCATCCTGCGACCTTCGCCCACACGCTAGCATCTGCATCTGCACCATACGACACCGAGAATGGCACGAGGATGAACAGAACACGAGATTCACCTCCCGGGAAAGAAAAAACGGGAAAATAATAACGGCGCAAAAAACGAAGATAAAGCAAAGTGAAGAGGAGTTTGTGGAGTGGTATCGATAGGATAAATATTGAAATCGAACAACTGCTACGACCCCGGTCCTGGAGAATACGGGTGGCACCCACCCCCGTTTACCCTTTAACCTCGGTATAAGCTCTTATCAAAATAGAATTACTTTTTGGTGGAAGAGGAAAGTGGGACGGGCCAATAGCTTTTACCCCAAACCAGCTCCGCGATCCGTGCGATGCTTTCACGTTGATTATAATCAAACGCACGGGTGCCGTGTGTCTCTGTGTGCGTTGTGTCATTACGAAAGTATCTTACCTTCCAGTGCACAGCATCTTTTAGTGAAAGCATAGCCCAGAACCCATAATCAATTCACCACCAGTCGCGCTTGTGCTTGGGAATTAAAAGCAAACGGTGCGAAGAGGGAAAAGAACGTCTTTTCAGGGAAAAGGTAAAACAGATGCAGCATTTCGGCGAAATTTGCAGCCAAGAAAATCGAATCCCCGTACCACGCGCAAAAAAAAACCACCGTGACAGGCTTCCAATACGGTCGATGGCTTAAAATAGGGATCGGTCCGGAGGGATGTTTTCGTTTCATCAATTTCTTTAATGAAAAATGCCAAATTTGCAACCGCTCGAATGTCGAGATCAATCGGTGAGACGTGATGCTACGAATGATCTTTCGTGTCACTCAAAAAAAGCGGAGCAATTCGAATCTCCTGCGATGGGCAGCGGTATGAATTGAAAAAAAAAGGGACGCTCGGTATTCTGAGAGCTGCATTTGGCCGGCATTTTAGCATTTCCAATTCCCGGGTGTCGGAGCCACCCGCCCGGGGGCGGCCGCCATAACGAAAGAAAGATGTTATGTACCGACGTGTGGCCGCGCACCGGGGCGCATCACATTCATTGGCAGGATTAATTGCCAACAGGAGGATGGATGACGAACGGTGATACGGTGCTGCAGCGCTTAAACGTCACTCACTACCGCTAGAAAAACGAGGGGAATAGAAGCAACAACAACAAAAAAAAACCCGCAGGAAACTATCAGCGTTCGAAAACGGTGCCAAAATGCACTGCTACGTTCGTGGTGCTTGAAACAACACGCCGGCGAGGAGCGCCGGTCTCAGGAGCTGTCGCGAAGCGTTCGTTATCGCGATCACAGAACTAGACGCGTGTGCCGGATCTATTCGCCCAGTGGCTAGAATGCGATTTGCGACGCACCAAAACCAGCGACCAGAGACAGCGAGACCGAGGGTGCGAAAAAACGGCGCAACCACGCGTCCACCAAAAACCCCGGGCTTCCAGCCAATCGAAAACAGAAATCAAATTCCCAGAACAGAAACCTCGGCGGTAGTGTGGTTCCAAAAATGCCAAACGGACGAGTCGATCCGATGCGATGCGTCGTCGTCTATCATAACAAAAGCACAAACAACATCGGTCCATCGGTTGGTCTGTCGACGGAGTCGCACTCTGATGTGGATTGAGCAGAGAAACACTTGATCATCATCGCCATTTCATGGCAAACGAACGAATGTACCAGACCCAGGCGTTGTTGATGTTTATTTCCAATTGTCTGTTGCCGGGATTTGTTCCAAACGGATAGTGCGATTGAGCTGTGAATCTGCGAAAGGCGTTGACGTTTGACAGGATTACGACACAAAATAGGATCGAAACCGGACAAGTGCCATTTAATTTTTGGCGAAACAAATGTGCAATCGAAGGAATAGTTCGTCAAAAGCAACATGGACATAACATGTAACTTAGCCCAACTCTTCCGCGGAAGTGCAATCGTTCGATCTGGGGCAAGGTCACATAATATTCGAGGTAACACTGATTATTTGAGTGCAAAAGTTATTTTTTATTCCGTGAATCAACGTTAAGTATAGCATTTAGATCCTTTAGATTTCCTTGATCATACGATGATTTTGTATGAAAAGCTCCTCCTCCTGAACGAGGAAGGCACAGGAAATCCTGCAGAATGCACCAGAAAGCAAAAAAAAAAAGAAATGCCAACCAGAAGGACAAAAAGTTTGCCTTCGATTGCAAACAATCGTGGCCCTCTGCGATTCCGATGCACCGATGTGCGGCAGGGAGCATCCTTATCCTTTTCCTGCCTTATCCTTATCCTGCCTCTTTTCGCCACCCCCTTGGCTCAATCGGCAGAAGACGAAGGATAAGTGATTCCGTGCTCACCCTCTCACTGCATCAGACAAATGCAGACGCTGGTAATGATCGTTGCAAAGTTGCGCACCCCCTACAGACTCCTCCTCCTCCTCCTCCTTCTCATCCTCCTTCCCCTTCCCACTCATTTTCCCTGCCCTTATCTCGGGACAAAAGTTGGCAACTTTCAAATGACTTCACATTTTTCGCGCACCTCGGTCAGCTCGACGCGGATCGACGACGAGGGACGACCGTGGAGCAACCTGGCACCAACCTGACACCGAGGGAGATGCTCACGGATGAGAAACCGGCCTGGCTCGCATTACTTGCGGGCGACTGAACACTCGTCGCTTGCTTGCCTCTCCGTTGGCGGCGTGCTATCTTGACGGCGTAGGATTTACGCGCAAACCTTCTTCCACCAGAGGCCGAGCCGAGCCAGGCCGGCCTTTGGCATAAGTTTGCTCGGTTAAGCATCGCTACGAGAAGCGCGAGTAGCAAGTGGAACTCGACGGAAGGACGGAATGTGGTGAAAGAAGGAGAAATTCCCTCGACTGACGCCGCGAGTTCATCGCGATGATCCTGTTGTGGGGCCAGCGAGCACAGTCGTTTAACTTTCGCCAGCTGAGGTGACACCGAAGAGGCCACGGCCACCACCAGGCGCACTGTTTTAACCTGGAACCGGGAACTGTAGCACCATGGTGGTCCTGGATCAGGTGGATTCGATCGCATTTCGGGGGTCTCCCTGTCCGTGGCTTTAATGGAATTGGATGGAATAATTCTAAAATTCCCAAACTAATTCGAAGTTGTTTTCAACTTCATTAGAATCCGCGTTGCGCAAGGTGTCCGGTCCCTTATGGTTTGTCGCAAGATTTATGGCCCCCCCCCGGCGCTGAGTGGTTGCAAATTTTATTAACAATGTCGAAAAAACCACAGAGAGAAAAAGAGAAAGAGAGAGAGAGAGAGACAGACCGGGCACGAGAGTCTTGTTGGGACTGGAGGCAGAGCGCATAAAAGAAAATCCATGTTTTCCTTCCCGTGAAATACATTTTCAATTTATGGCGCGCATAACGCCAGCACACTCGCACGGTGTACCGAATGGAGTAATATCGTGGCAGCACTTATTCCCACCGCCCGCTTCTCATTTTCCCGAAATTCGAGATTACCCTCTCACGGTTTCGATTTACGAAGAAAGAGATTCAAGATTTTCTCTCGTTTCTTCGCGCTTCATTTTCGCGCTCGATCGAGTTTTGTCTTTCCCGGTAACAGCCCAACCCGTCGTGTGTCTTGGACACAATCCCTGGCACACCTTTTACGCGGGCGAAAAGTTAGTTCTCCGTTACCTCCGTGGAAGGTAAGCCTCCTCGAGGGGCGTCGTCGTCGTTGTCGCTTTTCCTTTTTCGGCCCGATAACACAGACGCGCCCGGGCGGGGGGTGTTAGAAACATATATTTTCCGCCTGTCGTTCGCGATCCCCGCCGGGAAACGAAAGTTTGGGCCCACCCGACAGGCGTTGGCCCCGTGTTCGCGGCGACGCGACTCGACAGAAACTAATCTTGGAAACGGGCATGTATGTGAAGTGGTCGCAGACTCCGCAACTGCGGCTCTGGCGGCGAAGGAGACAGCGGACGGAGCAGCCAGGCAGTCCAGGCATAATTCAAGCGATTTTTCCTTCACCGTTCAATTGTTCACATCCTCTTTCCCTGTCGTTAAGGGAACGATAAATTTGGAATATACTGGAACCGGGGAAATGCATTTCCCACTTCCCGAACCCGCTCCATTCTTTTTGGGTTTTTATTTCGGGGGTTTTTCCCCAAGCGCAATTCCCTCACTCACTCGAGCATAGGGTCATCACAGGGAACCCCTGACACTGGGGAGGGAGCTTTAGCGGAAAGGGAAATTTGGATTTCCCTTGCGAGAAAATCGCGGAAAACGTGGAAAAAAACGTATTTTAAAACGAACGAACAGGAAACCCAAAAGGAAAAACCCGAGGCTCCAGAAGAAGCCACATAAAAGAGGCCGCTGCTCCATTTCGCACCAAACCAAAACACAAAATTGGGAACGGCTGGCCGGTAGATCGCTGGACCACCACCACCACCACCAGGTTGATGGCCATGGGTTGCAGACCTCTTCTGCCACTACTGCTGCTGCTGCTGCGAGGGCCTAGAGTCAGGCCAAAAAGCGGACAAAAATTGAAGGAAAAAGTTTTTCGCCGCCATTCTCGCGAGCGAAAATTTCGCTCTACAATCGATCCAATTTATAAATGCAATCAGGCAAATTATTCAAATAAGTTGCGCAACAGCCAAACCGACCGTTGTGCGTTTGGCCGCCGTCGCCTCGGCCACCGTCGCTCAGCACGCACTGCAGCAGTTGCAGCATCAGCAGCATATAACCACCAAGCTATCATAAGCGTAAAGTTGGGGTTGAAATTGAATTTGTTGCACAAAATAGTCGCAAAGTCGGGCAGGGGCTAGGAAAGGAGCTAGACCGTTTTTTTTTTTGCTCGGAGATTTTGCTTTTTTTTTAGATTTAATCAATTAGCCGCACCTGAAAGGACGACACTGAGAGGATAATTGTCTAAGCGATAATCGAATGAAGTTGCCGGTTTCACAAAGTTTTTAAGCTACACAAACGAGCAGGAAACATTTCGCTAACATTCCAATTTGAAATAAAAATGAGAGAAATGAGGAAAAAAAACAAAACGTTTACCAAACAAAAATGCAAAACATTGTCTGGCGACAAGATTTTCCTCCTTTTTACATGCCCATTGAAACAACAAAGCGCTGCCACGGACAGTGGACTGTTTATTCCTGCGATTCAGACTCCGGAGCGATGAATGGGCCACGATTATGTACAGCGCCGGCACATGATTGAGCACCGTTGCTCTGCGCTTCTTCCCCTTTCCCCGTCCAAGGCCACAGACAAGTGTAACGGAATACGTCACCGTTTCTCCCCCACTCGACGATACCTTTCCACAGAGAAAAAAAAAAGAACGCAAAGCATACCGTCGGTGTGCACCCGCAAAGCAATGCCCGGCATGCAGTGAGTTGTCGTCCGTCCGTGGTTTTGCTTTCTTTCTTAGGCACCCATTCCATACATTCTTCGTTTCCTTTTTTTCCGGGTTTTTCCGTACTAGAGAAACAAACCAACCGCGTACCGTGCTAACGGTTGTAAGTAAGGCGGGATTGCTTGGTGTCCAATCGCGAAGGTTGCGAGAGTGATCCTGTTTGGTAAGGAGAACGGAACCACCAATGTGTCGTATGGCGCTGACGGTGACACGCAGTGTGCACACAATGGGCAGCTGGCGGGTGCTCGGTCTGTTTCCACTATCAAGTATCAAACAGTCGAGTGGAAGCAGTTCCGGTGAGAGCAAGAACGATGCTCTTCAAAAGCAGCACACTCTGCTTCCCATCCCATTGATCACCTGGGCAAAATCCCATCATAAAATATCTCTTACATCGTCGCCACTGGTGCAGCAGCTGGCCAACACTTCCACTCATGGTGCTGTTTCGCATCATTTGCATCGCTCCACGGTACTCGGGCGGGACTCACTCGATTGATTCGCGCGATGGCGCGATGACGGCGCGGATTGCACGCGGAAGTGACGAATGGATGATACAGTTTGAACCGTACACGAGCCATGATGGCCATCGAAGGATAATATTTGCGAGCGCGAACCAGAGAGAAATGTTCCAGCAGCTTCTGTTTACTGTTCTCCCTCGTACTGCTTGCTGCCGCCCGCGCAAAATGGTTCAATGATGTTAGTGGATGTGGAAAAGCAAATCCATTTCGAAATGAAAAACTCACCGTACCCTCCCGCGCGGCAGTCAACAACAGTATTGCGTGTTGTCTTTCGCTTGCTGCGGAGCTTGTACAAAGTAGAAACGGAATGGAGGGTAACACATATTAACGCTTACGCTTCCCGGCACTTTCAAGGATATTTAGACAGCCTTTAAAGTGAAAATGCTCCCCTTTTTTTCCTATTGAATTATTTGCATGCATTCTACAGCAGCATAATGATCTCAGCCATCAAAACGGAATATCAATTGCTAACCAGGTCGACTACCATCCTCGGTGAGCTTCTATTAAAATGAAATTCGCTCAAAAGGGTTGCGATTAATTTTCTCATTTCATTTAAATTAAGCGTTTTTACTCGGTATTACTGTTCTGAACTATTTTTGCGTGGTGCTACTCTCGAGTGCAGTATAATTTAAATTCTGCCTTAACGAGCTCAAGCGGGTGAATGAACAGGTAGCAAGCAATTTTCTGGCAAAAAAGTGGGATGATGTCACTGCAATCATTATTTTATTAAAATTTTATATTTCTCTTTTTCGTCACCATCAGAGTGGAAAGAAGTAAATTATTCAACAAATGTGAAACCATTTTTGCGGAATTTCTCCGGGTTTTGATGAGATTTTTCGTGGAAAGTCATTTTTTATTATTCTTCATGGAGCACTGAAGAATATTGTGCAAAAATCCAGGCCACATCACAATCCTGTCGAAATTGTAAACACTTTATCAGCGCAATATTTAATAAGTAATGCTGGAGCGTTTTCACCAATTTTGTTGTTCTTGGTATTGTCAATGGACTGTTTTAATTGAGTAAGCATTATTGATTTTTAAAGTTATCTAACGAAAACAAAAAAATATACCTCAACCGATTAATGCTCGATCGAGTTACGATGCGTAAAGCAACAATTTAATCATAAAATATTCTCCAAAACCAGCAAATTCTCAAATAGTGATATAGAAAAAAAGAAAAAAAAATTGATTTCGTTAAACAAATCTTGGCACAAGCTATCTTGGCTTTATTCAAATTATATCACACATTTACTTATGTAACTGAAATCTTAATCTTTTGTGCTTCTAGTACAGCTACAGCACAGTTGAAATCATATCCCAAGTTATTGCGTAAGATATTTCTTAAACCTAATTTAAAGGCCATTTCCTTGAAACACGCTGCAAATGCTTTTCCAAAACATTTCATTTACTCCAATCCATGAAAGCGACCCTCGTCCAAGTGTAGCCCCGCATTCCTCGGGCAGTTGAGCAGAAAAACGATGCAAACCATTATTGCCCCTAGGCAAAATGGGCAAACTTAAATTGCGTGTGACTTTTGGTTTGCAAAATTGCACAAAAATCCACTCCACGCCACCAAGAACGAAACGGCCACAGGGTACCCTCTGCCAGTCGCGAACCGCCCCCCCCCCCCCCCCCCCGCAAAAAAACCACCAATCGGTGGAAAGTCACGATGAACAAACACGGAAAAAGGTGGCCACCAAAGCAGCAACAGCGGGGGTGGCGCTGGTAACAGCCACTTGTGGCGCACACATGTTCCGGACGTTCGAGGGAAAGGCGATGTGTGTTTACTCCGCTCTGTTCCGCGATTGCGGTGGTCGCCTGCCTGCACACCCACCCAGCACGCCGCTAAGCGGAAAATGTTGCAAATTGAAAAGTGAAGAATCGCGCATTTGTTTACGTAATCTCCGCTCCACCGTGCCACCGCCGTGCGGGCCTTCAAGCGCTCAGTGAGCCGTGAATCGTGAGTCGCGAACGAGAATGCAGCGTCGCCGAACGCACGCGAAAAGTGCGGGCCGCCACTTGACTCATCATCACTCACCCTTTCTTTCTCTCTCTCTCTCTCTCTCTCAGTGGCCACCGATCAAGCCAATGATGGTGATCCTAGCCATGCTCGTCACTAATGACGATGATGATGATGATGGTGATGAGTAGGGAGTGATGGCCACACGCGCGAAAGGTCACCGACAATGATTGTTTGCCAGCGGAACTAATAGAGTGACACAAAGATACACAAAAGCTTAAGCACCGATTAGCCCCATCGCTTCCGGTCTCCTACACGCATACATAAACCACAACAGGGCGGGCGACAGGGAGCAGGGTGCTGCAGGAGGAGATGGCAATTTAATCAAAATTGACCCAAATGACCAGTGGCGGTGGCGGTGGCGGCAGGCGTACGCCTGCTGGCAGCGTTTTACATACGATCGCGTTGTGATCGCGCCACCCGGCCTGTGACGTGTTCCCGAAATAGCTTTGATCAGCCCTCCCACCCCTTTTTTTTGTACACTTTTTAGACTCTCTTTCGCTCTCGTCGTCGAAACATTATTCATCTTTCATCACCAGCATCATCAACATCATCAGAAACAGCAGATCACGCGAGAGCATGGCGTCAACATAGTAACGACGCTCGGGCGTGTGGTAGCGAGCATCAGAACGAAGCCGACGCGCACTAAGCCTGATGCGCTTATCATCATCATCATCACCATCATTACACCAGGCAGACAGGTGAGTGAACCCTTCCCGTATGGGGTTTTCTCCCCCTCCGTGAAGTGTGGAGGATAGATGCGATTAGCGGCGATTGCGATGCTCGCGATCCTCCCAACGGCCGTCGAGAGAGTCCGTTGGTGCTGTCGGCTTGGCGGAGGCTTTAGTAGCGAAAGAACCTAGCAACCACACCCTCTATCTCTTTCTTTCTTTCTTACTCCCTGGTACATTTCACTCTGTTTGCGTGTTTGCACGGCGAGTGGAACGGAACGAAACGGAACGGATCGGATCGGAGCACCCGGCGGATCATCACGGTTGACCTTTGCTGTGCGGGGAGTTCGGGTTCGGTGTCACGACACGACAACACGACACGCTAATCGCATCTCTTCTCTCTTCCCCTCCTTCCTTCTCCCCCCGCATAACAATCCATCATTGCGTTCTTTAGCGGGTATCTTGCTGCTTGCACAAACAATTCTAAAACCCGACCAGCACCACCAGCAGCTACGTGGCAAGCGGACAAGAGCCAGACATCGGGTAAGAAGAAGAACGCTTCTCTCGCGGTGTATGCGGCCCGTTTCCAAGGGCGGACAATCCAAGGGAGGTGCGAACTAAAGGCTAGTGATAACGAAAAAGGCAAATAAACAAATTCTGTACGGCCAAGCGCAAAAGTGAGCAACGGAAAGCGCGCTCAAGGCTCGGGGCGCAGGCCGTTTTTACGCACTTGCTGCTGCTGCTGCTGCTGCTGCTGCTGCTGCTGCTGCTGACCACCAACCACCGAACGATCATCATCATCATCATCGTCTTGGCACTGGGCGAAGAGGGCTGTTCCTCCTCTTAGCGCGCGCTAGCCACTTGATCGTACGATTGACGTTTCTGGGACAAACCACAAATGAACGAACGAAAGCAGCAGCAGTGCGCGAGTGTGTTTAGCGTCCGATTCATCTGCTGGTTAGCGAGCATGCGCAATCTCTTCAAAGGAATCGTTCTCGTGACGTGTCATGTAACGAACGGGGCAATATAATTGCTATCAGGGGAAGTAACAACATGAAGCAGCACTGCATGGGTTCAATGGCAAAGATACAGTTATTGGAAAGGCTACATCAATCGAGAGGTCTCTTTGCATTTTATATACGAATTAAAGTTGCAATAATGACGAACGTTTGCGAACCTTTCTCACCGAATCGTTCCCATCCCGAAGTAACGAATGAAGCACAAGTCACCTCCTGACGCGACCAACAGCAGCAGGTGGCACATGTTCTACGTAATGTTTTCACTGAACGAGCTGCAGCATCGTTTTTCCCTTTGCATCGCCACGTATCATCCTCTGCTGCTATTACTCGCGCGATCCTCCCTCTCGTTATGCGCCAGTGATCGGACGACAGCACCCAGTGGCCAGCAAAGATCATAATTCACCCTCACCACCACCCTTCCACCGCTTTCCACTCATCCAGCCTATTGCACTCGTGAAAGGCAAATAAGGTTCCCGTCGGCAGCAGCAGCAGCAGCAGCACAGGCGCATGTTTGATTTATGTTTATCAAGTTATGTAATTTTCCTTCCCGTGATGCACTGCGATTATTACCGGGCCTGCCAGTGGGAACAGTGTCTCTGCGTTGTTTGGCGTCTACGAGACTCGTCTACTTCCATAATGGCGGAGTAAACGTTTCTTTAATGGTACAAAGCATGGTGGAGCATGGGAGCATAATAAATCGCGGCGAACATTTAGCAGCTGCCACTGGTGTACAGATGCGCTTGAATTACTTGCTGAAATTTCAACGCTCAGAAAGTATGACTTTTGAAATAGTAAAGCATGGGAATAGTGGGGGGGGGGGGGGATGAAAACCTAAATAAATATCACTGAATAGCCTCCTAAATTACAATTTATGGACAATTGATACTGGAGGACTTGCGATCTGGCGCTCTCAAATCCATGAAAAAGTAGAACTGTATGGTCTTTTCATTTTTTGCGGCATTTCTTTGTGCGAAATCGTCCAATAAAAGTACTTTTCCCATAGTAACAGACTGTAAACGCACATCGTACATATGCTACGCAACTCGTAAAAGGAAAATTGATATTCAAAAATGGTCCCTCTTTCATCATCATGCACCGCGAAGCACATCAAACGAAATCTGGGAGCAGATATTTGATGACACATCGAACAGGAATGTGGTCCATTCCGGCTTAAAATCTTTGTCTACCTCTCTGTCTGTTTACAAAAATGATGGAAACCAAACCCTCGGAAACGGTCCTATTGCTCTTCCAAATGGGCTGCGAAAAATGCACAACAAAAACTGCCCGAGGCACGCTGGCGAAAAACAATCAGAAAATTGAAAACCTACATTCTTCCATGTTTAAAAAAAACCCCCCTGTAAAGCCTATTTGCAATTCCCGACAGCTATTTGGCCATTTTCATTTCCAGAATGTGAAACGAAAAAACATCATTGATAAAGGGAAAATCCGGGAGGAAATGGTGCAACGGTTTGAAGGTATTTGATAGGTTTTTCAATTTCCGCCCAAAAAATACTGGTCTCCCATACCACTAGCGTACTCCATTCTCTTCGTTTGTACATTTAAAAAATGTAACAGTACTGGCCACTGGAAGTATTATTTCACGATTTAGCATCGACCAGATGGAATTACGTTGAAACTATACGCAACCATCAAATCAATCAAATGAAGGCGAGAGAAACTGGTTTTAACATGAAAAGAATCCAAAAACTCCTATTAAAAATGGAGTGTTTCTATGTTCTATTTGAGAAAACTAAAGAGCTAAAAGGCCAAATGTGGTAATTTCTGACAGTATTTTGAGTAACATTTGGGCAGAAAATTGTAGCTGTGGACTAGTCAAATGTCAAGGTGGCCGAGAAATTAATTTTTAATAAATAATTAATTTCCATTATAGCTAATTGCCGTTCCTAATCCATATTATTTACATACAGTATCACATCTACATAAGAAACACGTGCTGCAGAGATTAATTGATGATTTGAAAATGGATCAACAATTAGAAAAACTATTTTGTAAGGCATTTCTATAAGCAGCTCAACAATGAGCGAACTAACGGCTGATGCCTTTAACGCTGTGTTATCAGTAAGAAGGTCTCTGTTCCGTTCATTAACGCTTTTCCAATAATTAACCTAATTTCCCTCTGTGTGTTTTTACAGTTAAATGAACATCTAAACAAAAGCTTACCTTCAAAACAGTAGAACATTGTTTGTCCAGTCCGGAAATCACAGCAGATCGATAAACGAAGCAACCGATGGTACTGTCACTGCCTGTGCACGGCCATCAACGTGTCGTGCCTATGACACATTTTCTCGCCTCCGAATTTCGTTCGCCATTCCGCACGATGTTGTTTCCATTAGCAGCTGCGCAAGGAGCTGCGCGCCTTTCTTGCTGGCCCGGCAAGGTGTATTGACCGTAACACTTCCTCCGGCGTAGGAAGAGGTTGAGCTATGCCACTTCCTTCCCTACTCCTCCCTTGCGCAGTCTTTCCCTGGTTGTCGGTGCGGAATTTCTCGGCCACTGATTTGACACCTTCGAGTACCCCGTTCTCGACGTCGGTGCCGCTTCTTCACTCCACGCCAAGATGCTCCTCTTTCATTCAACCGACAGATCGCTACAGCACCGTTCCGAGGGCCTTTGCTCGCATTCTAGCACCATGAGAACCGTTCCGCGTAACCGTTATTCATTCGCATTGCATTCCCGGACGCAATGATTTGGTCGTGACTTTCGTAGACCGACACAAGTTGACACCCACACCGGGCGGGAGGAGGAGTGGGTTTGATCTACATTTGACTCGCTCGTGCACGCTGGCTGGCAGAATAGTAAGCGATGGTGTTTCAGCTGCCCGCTTTTCACTACTCCCGACTGGTTTGCACGACTCTTTGCGACCACGGTTTCCACGAGAGCGCGGCGAGGCACGGCAAGAATTAATTTTTCCTTTTATGCACTCGGGAGCAAGTGAATCCGTCGAAGGGCGGTGATAAAAGGGTGAGGAGAATGGCCGGGTTTTTCGATTTTTCTTCCCATTTCTCGCGCAAAAGAAAAAGCACAAGAACTAAACACAAACCAGAGCACCAACGCACCACTAACAGCGAGCCAGCGAGCCAGTGTGCTGCACACCTTGAGCGGTCTGTCCCGTTGCTTTCGACGAGCGGAACGGAACGGAACGGGTTCGCTGGCCAAGAAGCTCTCTGCACTGTCTTCTGCAGTCTTCTCTTTTTGCAGTGATTTTCGTATTGTTTGCCGGGAAGAGTGGCGGACGTTTACGTTTCAACACTTATGGCTCCTGGTTGGATTGACTGACGAGCGGATAGACTTTCTGGGCGATGGTTACTTTGACGAAAGGGCGTGCGTAAACACAGCATCCTATGCCTTTCGTTTGCATTTAATGCACCAACCGATTGAGGGAAATGGTTTGGAAAACTACGTTCGAACCCAAACGAAGGAGAGCCATACGTAAGGACACCAAAATTCTTCCCGTGGAACCGAGTACCCCAGAGGCAGCGCGGTCGAACGTCGGTTTCGGAAAATGCGAACACAACACCTACTGCGCTCGTAGCAGCAGCATCCGACGGGAGAAAAATGGAAACTGAAAATGGAAAACCCAGCAAATCGCTCAGCAACCAACAACCAACCGAGGAGAACAGACCGTCATCGTCATCGTCGCCGTCGCGCATTCGGAGCACATGCCACGGGGAAGAGGAAGAAAAAGAAGCAAAAAATTGTTTATCTCCTGCAGTTCGGGCCATCGTCGGGCTCTGGGAGCGCTCACGAACAGCACACGAGGCGCCACCGAAAGAGCATGGCGAGCGAGCGAGCGAGAGAGAGAGAGAGAGAATCAACTTGTTTACAAATCCCGCAGCCGTCACGCACACACATCGGCCATCGTGTTCCGCGTGCGCACCCTCCTCCGCTAGGATGCTGACCATCCTCAATTCACGCACCGACCGAAAGTGCATTCCCTCACGGTGCATCCTTCCGAAGGACACAAACACACACCCAGATACCGATTGCGACCACCACCCAGGTGTGATAGGCGCACGATGCCAGGAAGGAAACGGCACGCAACGAACCGAAAAAAAAATGAAGCAAATCCAAGCAACTCATCTCCACGCAGCGCAGCGCTCTCAAAATCTCATCTCAACGAACGGCACACGACACGGCCAGTAATCTTCTCTTCTCCTTGGCCGCGCTGCCAACACCCATACATGCGATCCGTTCCGTGCCCGTTCCGAGAACAGCAACGAGACAGTGGCGATGGCGCCGCCGCCGCCACCGCCGGAATCTCATCCTTCTCGCCCCCTCGCATCCTTAGCTAATCCAATCCGATCCACTTTACCGGCCCGAAAAACCGTCACCAACACGAGACACGAATTGGGGGGAGGGCGCCATCGCGGTTGCGGGAGCTCCGCGAGTCCGCGAAAACAGACACACCACTACCGAAAAGGACGATCTAGTAACCATCGCAAGGCGTGTACATAAAAATGCGCTGTTTATGACAGTCACCACCAAACGAACGCGGAACGGGGGAAGCGCCGCATGGCAGCGGCCAGCCTGCACGGGGAATAAGGGGGTGTTTTACGAACGACAGACCACGCACTTTGGCGACGGCGTTTCGGACATTCGGTCAACGCAACCAGCCCCTCGAGCTCGTAGCTCACTTATTGCACCCATTTTTTGGTGTGGCCACCTTTGGCAAAAGGTATGACACAGCGAGCCCCTTCTTAACGCGATAACGCGCCTTGCATGTCCATCAGATAATCGGTCACGCGGACGATGACGCGAACAACAAATCATAAAAAAGAAGAACGCACCGCCATTCCATTGCCATGGCGCCACGGCTTACGACCGCAGCAGCAGCAGCAGCAGCAGCAAGGGCGCACATACCACCGGGAATGGAACACAATGGAGAGCGAAAGATAGAAGTGATAAAAAGGAAGGGCACAAACCACTCCAAGATCAAGCCATCGCGCAGGCAAGTGAATCCCAGTCAGCGGGCCAGCGGGAAGAAGAAGCGAACGGAAGAACGGCAAACGGCAAAGACAGAGAGGAAGAGGGTTCAAGGCGAAAGCGAATACCTGGTGGGTGACACAAACAACGATTTGGCTCGCTGGCTCGCTGGTTGCTTGGATGGCGACGGTGAATCTCTTGAACCGAGCGACCGAACGAGCTAAGCAGGCCAACAACATACCAGCACAACAACCGAAGACGGCCGACGACGACGACGATGACGATGATGATGGTTGGGTGGATGGATGGATCGCAAAAGAGAAACCACAAGAGGGCCGCACACGCACACTCGTTCGCTGCTCAGCCGGATCGGTTGCTGGGCTGCTGGAAATCCCATGGAATCTCCTCATCGTAGTCACCGTCGCGAAAGACAAAAAAACGGGAACCTTTCACTGATTATGGGGCGTCAGAAAAAGGGGGGATTGATGACAACATAGAGGTGCATATTTGTGTTGTTGCAATTGTTGCGCACATGCCAGGAGCGAAGTGGTCCCCAGCATGTTACGGAATGTTTGGCCCGGCACGGCCCGGCCAGCGGTGGAGAACACTGGGTTGGCAGCGGAATAACAAACGCACTAACGCACGCACGCACACGAACACCATCGAGCGAAAGGGTGGGCGAAAGGGGGTGGGTAAAAAGAGGTGATGAACGGCACTACCGACCCCCCCGGAAACCCGCTCTCACTAGCAACGGGACACTCGTACGACGACGACGACGGCGGCGGTCGTTAGGTTGCCTTGATTTCTACTCCTTTGCCCTGGCTGCTACGCACTGATACGAACGAACACTTACGCTATACGCACGCTAAACACGGTGCACAACGTGCGTGATTCACGAGTGATTCACGAACAAACAATAGAGAATCAACACGCACAACACGGTCGAAAGGTAGCGCGCGGACGAGCATCCACTCTCGTCGTCGTCTCGTCGTGAAGTGATGACGGTGATGATGGTGATGATGATGATTGCCAGGAGACGCACACGCAGTCGAGCAGTCAGTACAATTCACGCTCTTTCAACAAAAATGGTGCTCGAAGCGTAAAAATATTAATTTGCCCCGGAAGAAAATTTGAAAACATAACCGCTT
>NC_064877.1:43925000-43955000 GCF_943734665.1 Anopheles aquasalis
AATATCGAGAAAACAACAAAAATCTTGACGTTAGAAAAACTAAACACTTGTATGTAAAAGGTATCCAATAAGCACTAGCAAGGAAGAATGTGCAGTCAAACGAAAAATAAGCATGAAAATAGAAACATACTCCTTAACGAGCACTCTTTGTAGAATTTGAGGTGACGAACGTCTCTCCTATCGGTAAACAATTTACGCCCAAATCTGCAATCTCATTGCATGTGTTTCCTGACAAAGTTCATAACTCTTGGCCTTTGCTTTTCAACAAGCCTCACAAGTCTGTTGAAACTGTTCAATTATTGTTTGTCTTGAAGTTCTCTTCTTCACACTTCACTGCATACGTTGGACTGTACGAGCATTTGCACGCTTCCCCGTGCCATCTCAATAATAATGATGCTCAATCATCCGAAATCTAGAGAGTCGAATGAAGGACGGAACACTGCAACACATCTGGTATCCAGATGGCCATCACAAGAGCGTCTCGTAACCACGTTGTGTTGTGATTTACAAAAGCTAAGCTTGAATAGGGTAATGCAAAAAATGGGCAGCAGTTCAATAATGTCCGGTTATGAACCTTAGCGATCACTTAAAGTTATATTGCACAAAAGGGGTGACCATGTATTTAAAAAAATTAAAAAAATTTAAAAACCATTACAACCACAATGCACTACAAAGCTGTAATTGAACATCAACAAACCGTCTTTAACCAAACAAAAAAAATCCTTCATGAGAAGGTTTGAAAACCTGAACAAGACAACGTAGATTGTAATACAACAAAAAACCAAACAATCGAAACTAAACGATCGTTCGACGTTACAAGGTCAAAAGCTACGACGACGACGACGACGACGGCAACAGAAATCAAAGCACCATGGGAATAAATGGCGACAACCGGACAAAACAGAGCAGAGAGGTTCCTGTTGTGTTTCACCCCAAAAAAGGTGCCAGTCTCGCAAGATGACCACTCGTTGACCTCATTGCAAAAAAAAGCGTTGTATAGACGCAGTGCCATAAAATCCAGCACTACGATAGGATACTTTTTTCCACCTCGGCCAAACCTCCCATTCGGTGTGACTTTCATGGACCTTCATTTGCGGTACGATGTCCGCGATGCATCGGAACACACTATCGGCGAGCATTTATTGGCCACTGGTTCTCCAATTTAACAGGAGGTTTCGTTGCATCTTTTTTTACGATTCGTCTTTCTCGGTGGCCCTAAAAATGCTCCACCGACTTTCTAAAATACTTTCTACATTTTTCCGCGTGCGCAAGGCATTAATCATAAATGGTAATTTAAGCACAACCTCCATGCCACCTTAAATTCCGTTTCGCTCCTTTCCCCTTTCCAGTCACATTCAAACAGCTCGCAACTGTTGGGAACTCTTTCGCTTTGATTCGGCTTTTATCAGCGGTCGCTCGTAAAAAGCTTGTTTGAATTTTAGAGTGTACTGAAGCAAACGGATGGACAAAGGCAGGGTAGGAGCCCGCGGGCAACACAGCACACGCAAACTAACGAAATACTTCCCGAGATATCCTTATCCGTTCCAACGATCACAACATGAGGAAGGATTATTGCTGCGGATTGGTCGAGCTCGTGAGCGAGCTATGTTGTTGTTGCTGCTGCTGCTGCATCTCCTCACGTGGCGCACATCGCATGAGCCGTCGTTGAATGGCGTAAGCGTATAAATTTCATTGAAATCCAATTTATTCCAACTCAACGCCATCTTGCCTGCCACTTGCTCTCTCTCTCCCCATATTTCCTCTTCCAGCTTCCAAACTTCGCGGTTATTCCAGTGGATTTTCTCTTCACCGCAAAACCGGCCGTACGGAACGAACGAACGTTGTGTACAACATCATCCCGGTTTGCCGCACCGAACGATGGCGCTGTTGTGGCAGGTGGCACATGTTGTGCACACGCTGGTAAAACATGAAAGCTGCGGCATGCCAGTGCGCTGGCAGCTGCTGCCCTTTGCACTTTTCTACCATCACAAAGCGTACGTACGCAGAATTCGCGTATGTGAGATCTCGATCATTCTTTCGAAAAATGGAACGAATGCATTCAGCGGCCTTGCTACACATACTCAGCATCCTGTCCGTCCTAGCGCGTTACTTGCTGCCGAGATTGTGATACATGCGGATTGGGAGACCGATGGATCATTCGAATTCCGGTGGAAATTTCGTCGAAATATCCTTCATTATGGATCTGTAGTGCAGCGTATTTGATGCATCGTATTAATATGTCGCAAACAGTGCGGCCAGATAAATTGGATCAAGCAATTCGCAGGATCGAGGTTGTGAATCCGTATACTAACAGCTAAAACCAAATGCGTCACAATCCTATTAATTTTACTATATGAATATGTACGCGAAATATGGCAATATCTGGATTGAATAACTAATCATTTAAATTATGCTAATTATACGATGAAAATCTTCACACATTATAAAATTATACATTATCAGATGTATGTATTTTATCTGTTACTTTATAGCAGATAAAATACATCCCCATGCATTTGTGCTAATCTCATATGCCACACTACCTGACTTGGCCTTACTAATTATCGAAACATGACTAACAACGGAGCGCATATTGTAATAGCTGGGGAAATTTCAAAATCTCCGGATATGGCTCATTGCACCATTGCGGGACAGTTGATTCACCCATGACCATCCTCATAGATAATGTTATTTGATGTGTCCATCAAAGGCTATAAAATGCGATTTTCTGATTAGATTACGGTGGCTCCAGTCAAGAGGCTAGCAAGATTCACTGATTAGATTAGAGTAGCTCCATCGATGGGTTTGGCGGGAATATCTGATCCACTGTCGCCATGCCATACAACTCATTTCCAGTAAACGTGTACTGCATCGTGTGTGCAAGGGTACCCAACGTAATACCCGAGGTTAAAACGTAAAAGATTTGCAAATTTTCTAGCACTAGGGAGTATTTAAAATTATTTTCATCAAAATCTTTCCCTTGATGGATCATTCATGTTGACTGTGAATACCAACCAGAACCCGATCGAAAATGTTTGAACAATGAAAATAAAGATCTGTTTGGTATTTTTTTCTCAAAGTCTAAGCACAATGATCGTTTCTAAACGATCCCGTAATTCTATTGTAACTGTGGCATTTCGTAAAACGAACACGCGCAAAGTCTCTCGAAACCGCAACCTGATACGAGCGAGTCGCCCCGTTCCCCACAACAGAGTCTGCAGTGTAGATGAAAGGTAGAAACATAAAACATTTTGCCTTCACCGCTGATGATGGTGTTGACGGCACACCGGTGGTAACCATTTCGTCGTTCGTTTCTGGTCAAAGGCGAATGTAAACCATCCCATCACCATCCTCTCCCGTGAAGCGAATGGGGCTAGTGCCAGCATACAACACTCAAACACAGCATATACCGCAGGCCAATGCAAACCAGCATCATGGTCGCTCGCTCGAAGCCCGGCACGGTTTTCCGACATAAGTTGGTTAATGAGTTCACCAGCTCCGACAATCTGCTGCATTGTTTCTTCGCCCAGGTCGCCTGCAATATTCGCCCCAGCACTAACGCACACATATCCATTCACGCCCGTTGTGCATTCAGCAACAACAAAGCAAGACCAAACACAAACCGGGAAAGCTCTTTTGGCTGTGCACCAAGAATCCTCTCGGTGGTTATTTGCAGAAGGGCTGGTTTTGCGGTTGCCCCCGCTCGTGGTAATAATGACGACGTTGACGATGATGTTGTTGGTTTGGTTGCTTGTCGGGTGGGCCATTGAATAGACATTCGCAGAAACTGCCAGGACACAAAAGGATTCATTGTATTCTAACTCATTGCAATGGGGTAACTTGACTTCAAGCCTAAACCATTTACATAAAATTTATAATTTGTAGTAGTAGTAGTGTATTGTTGTAAGGTGCTTAAAGGTCATAAAAGTATCCAACAACTGCATGCCAAGCATAATTTATAATCCAAAAGACGGCCTTTGACTAGTGATTCCAGATTATACAATGATGCCAGGCGCTCTTCCGTCAATTTATCCGGCAGAGCTGTCGCTAGTAGTATGACTAACCTGTGGATGCATGTGGCACATGATGTTCTTCCCCGGTAGTCCATTGTTGCCCGATGGTTCGCTGCACGCAGCCTCCTTCGGCTTGATCGTGTGCTCCTTGGTGATCTTTAGTCGCTGATGTGCCTGTACGCAGCTGTCGCAGATGAACTCGGCGCACTCGACGCACCAGGACGTGGCGATCGCATCATCGCTACAGCTGCTGCACTTGATTAGATCCTTGGTCGATTCCACGCTGCCCGGGTTGTCGTCGCCACTGCTGGCCGTCGTTTCGCTCAGAAACACGTTATCGATGATGAACTCGAGCCGACTCTCCATCTTGCAGATCGGGCAGAAAAATGCCGCACCATGCGCCTGGTCCTGGAACTTCTGCTTAACGCACGCATGGCAGGCGATGTGCAGACACTCGAGTAGCTTCGGATGATCGTTCGGTGTGAGCGTTTGCTGGCACCAGACACACTTCGATGGAGCGGGTGGCTCATTTGCTGTTTCCGCTGTATCAATCTGTACCGAATGAAGAAAAAAAAAAGCAAACCATAATTAGTGATGCTACACGTGGTCACCGCTTCGCTATCTATCTTGTCTATTCCATCGGCCTACATCTTCCGACGCCGGCTGCATCTCGCAGGAGTAATACTTGAATGATAAATTGCGCGTAAAACCAACACTTCTCATCACGGTGGACGATGATCAAACAATCCCCCTTTCATACAAGGTCTATAAACTACAAAACGAAGCGCACAGTACTTTGCAATTCAATTTTCGCACCTAGTTGAAGGGTCATTTGACACTGAACTGAACCTGTGAGACCGAGGTACACACAGCTTAGCCGGTTGTGCGGTACAATCTAGCATTGCTCAACCAAGGGAAGCACCACCAGCTGTTGGGGACCCCACGGTATCCACGTGTGTCAGTACTGACGATTAAAATGCGTATAAAAAATGGTCGCAGTCAGGAGAGCCACGTCAGCGTATCACTGAAGACAAGCGAATCGGTTGCTCGTCGAAGGACGAATAATCAACTACCACGTCAGTATTCTTGTTTGAAATGGGTTTCTAACGCTTTTTCCTTTTTTCCCTGAACGATTTGGAACGAAATACTAAATATCATCATACTATGGATGATTTCTGGAGTTATCAGTGTCCATGTAAATGCAGGGACGAGGGATAGTGCCGTATCATCACCAGCTCTTTCGGTCAGTCCAGTGCCAGCTTTTAATTGGATCTTTCGAAACTAATTGAACTGTCAAAGGCGAATGGAATTAATGGAGCAATTAAAACGTCATTTCAATTGGATACGTCAATAACATGCGCCGATGCGTCACTATCGTGGAACAGACGTACAGAACACACGTTATCTCATTTCACGAGAGTGCGAATGAACCAAATTATTCCATCAGAATTAAAAAGAATGATAGCAAATAAATGGGACTGTGACGAAGAGTTACAACCGCAATCAATAAGTTTATCTAAACTCATTACCCAGTTGAGGTTTCGAACACAACAGATTCGAAGCCTCTTTCCTGTGGTGTATGAGTGCGAATGTGATCGTCAAAGGTAGTACCCGAAACACAGGAGCTGCGCTCTCCATCCAATCCCTCTAAACCACGTTATCGGGTGGGGTTAGTGGTTATATAAGATAAACAGACGCCAGACTATGTACAACATACCGAAATTATGACGCAGTCTACATTTCCACTTGCGCTTACCGAGATAACGCACTGGCTGATTCGATACGTTTTTTTTTTTCTGTTGCTTCAGCATGGTTTGACCAGTTTGAGTTGCGCCAAACTTTATAAATCTTCGACCATAAGCAGGCAGGCAGGTCAAGATATGGAACAGCATTTCCTACAGCGATTCCTTGAATTTAAGTCGTAAAGCGCCAGAGGGAGGCGAAGTAAATAAGAGCGATAAAAGTAGATTGATGTTTTATGTTTATCTTGATAAAATATAATCTCCTTCGTTAACGGGACAGTTCGTTCCACCCGAGAGGAAGCAGTTTGGCAACGTTGCAATGTTCGCGTGATGGCAGCGCGGTAAATAAACCCCCAGCTCGCAATTTAACGTGCGGCGAATGCCAAACTCGGTTCGGAATTTGCAAAACAAAAAAAAACGCAAAGAAACGCAACGAATCCATCGAGGTAGTTTGCGGTTTCTTATCTGCGGGCTGTAGCCACAATCTCTACGTTTGGCTTTGCCAGAAATACTATAACAGGGCTACGATTGCAAGCTTGTTATTGCGCTTTCGCCGTTTCTCTGAAATTGGCAAGCGCCGTCTAGAGATTTCTGACGGTTAACAATCGTCATGTGCTTTCCATAGTTAACAACATCGACACGATGATTTGTTTTTGTAATAAATAATCAGAGTCAAAAGGGTTAGTTTTAGCTTCTCACTTCGAACAATGACGCAACTGATAACGCTCTAGTGAGACGGGAACGAGGAGTGTTCATCAATTAGTCATTAATGCGGCGGCTTATGGTTTACCCAAAAACTTTTGACAGATTTGTCACATTTTAAAGTGCCTGCAACGAGTAGCGTTCAGCCATTCCACCCGAAAGCCCAACCGTTTTCGATCATCCAGAAGGAGTGTACCAGAGTCTCTCGCTTGCTCGCTCGTTCTCGCTGGCAAAGTTCATCACGAAAACAATGACTACCCAAAATGCAATGCGCGACGCTTCATCAATCATCATTCATCTTAATCAACCGATGCTCTTTCAATAAACGATGAGGCGAAAGAGATGTGCAGGCGAGTCTCGGTTGTAAAATGAAAAATACAAAAGATGCTGTCTGCTGCTGTCGGTTGCCTCATGATAAATATTCATTTGCATTCCACGCTGATGAGGGATCGAGGTCTCAGCAGGTCAGGGCGAATAATACTTTTACACCGTCATGATCGTCCGTACACCACCACCACCACCAGCAGGGGAGCGAGGACAGTGGAAAAAAGCCAAAAATAAAACAAATCGATCATGTTTTGCCACTCATTTGGCTCATCAAAGCACATTCGAAAGTGAGTATATGACAGGCTGTCGCCCACTGCGCCTCCATCGACCGCCATCGTTCGTTTGGCTAAATTAAGAACGGACTGTCGTTAAACTTTTCGACCGGTGCATTACTGTCACTAACGTCATTAGGCAGTGAATGTGAAATTTCGTGTCGACGTACGTCACGTTTCCAAGGAACAGGAGGCCGCCTCTGCTTCTTTTCTCCAACGTGAGTTGCTAAAGGATGCGGAGGATGCTTCTTTATGAGCCATCGATCGATTGGACAAGCAAGCAAATTGTCTATACACTAAACCGCCCGCGAGATTATCGGTGATTGGATGCAGGAATTTAAAATTCCATCACGCATGCAATCCAACGTCACAGATATTTCACCTATCACCACTACCGCGCGCGCGCGCAGGCCGTACATTGACCTAAATGCAACCGAAACCACTCTGGGCGCTACCATAAAACTGTCTCTACCGGCATTCTCAACGGTGATCCGGTCATACAATTTTCGAGGAACATGTTTACGAGCCGGCAAATGGTTGAATCCCGAAAGACGGAAATGCAAAGCACGTCCCAAAGCATTTTAAATGTGAACTTTATCTGTTACCGTATTCTGCGAACATCAAATTATCGTCTTGGCACGGTGTATGCCCCTCACGAGCGTGTACCACTATTCGTGGAGGCGTACTAGTCCATGGAGCCATGAAAACGGCCTGGCCAGGGGTGGGTTGCGTCATAATTTATTATGGTCGCACAACAAATGGTCGCATATCGCCCACACGTGCAGGAAGAACAAGCAGGTGGGAACTCAGTTTATCACTACGATCACCTCGAAGACTACCACCGGAGTTGTCCAGTGGTGCAGTTGAGCTTCGCGTACGGCAAGTTACCCTGATAAGGTCATTGGAAAGCTGCACTGTCACTGTCACTGCAGACATCCGCTGGAGTTGTTGCTGGAGAGAGCGCTTCTTGCTTGTTTATCCCGTGCGTCACTTTCCTCTGCCACCAGGCGGAACTGGCGTGTGGTGGGCGCGCATGTGCCGCGGCACCAAGTTCAGTGCATGAGGGAAGCGCGTTTCGCAACCGACTACGTATGCGCCCGAACCGATAAGTGGGATCACCGCCAACCGGCGACGGACTAGGTGGTGTTGCCGATGAGTTGGTGCGCCAACCATATAGCTGTGACAGGCAGACAAGTGCTCACTGCCTCTTCCTCCGCACACACTCCAGGGCGTTTGCCACCACCACCCTTTTTGGTGTGATCAGACAGGTTGACTTTTTCGAACCCAAACCGCACGCCAAAGAACGCACGCACACGTCACCGGCCACCGGCCACCGGCCGCGTCATCTCGACGACAAGCGGCCTACTTCCACCCTTCCCACGTGTGCACCAACCAAGCAACGTGGACGAGAAGGCGAGGCGAGGACCCCAAACCACACCACGCCACACCGCACCGCAACACCGTTTGTTTCTAGCACCGAAACCCCTACGCACTGTTATTTGAATTATTTGAAAGAAAAAGGAAGGTTTTCTGCTCGCTCGTGTCACGATCGTCACGATCTTCCTCCCCCGGAAATGTGGAGCATCGCCGAACGCGGTTAGATCACACGATAGAGAGGTGTGTACGAGCAGCATCATCGCGCGTAGGATTCACGATCGGCAAGCGCACGCGATCGTTGTAAATGTTTTGAAACCATGAAAAAAAAAAGTAACAGCTAGCAACACCCACGTCGACGCCGCACAAAGATGGATGGTTGTTTCGCTTCCATAAAAAAAAAACACTTAAATCGTAAAATTCGTTTTGCTAAAAACTAGATTACTTCCAACGATAAACCATCCCCCAGTTGCGAGCATCCGAAGCATCCAGCATCCAAGGCAAACCCAGAACGAGAACCGAAGAAAGAGAGAGCGAGCTGGTAATCTGATTAATGTTATCTGATTACCGTAATTGAGCTCCATAGTAATTGCATCCAATCAAGGGGAGCGCCCGGACCACGTCGAGCGATGGATTCTTCTTCCACGTACATTAACGAAAAGCTCCGCACACAAAATGCGCAGAGCTCTGCGCCCTTGCCCCTGCCGGAAACACGAATCCCTACTACTATCGTCCTCCGCCCTCTCTCTCTCTCTCTCTCTCTGTCTGTTAAGTCGCCAAGATTTACGACAAAAGTTGAATCCGTCTACGACGACTTAAAGTTAGATAATGTGCGCTACCCTTCCCACCTCTCCTCCTGCCCACTTTCTCTTCTCACTCTATTTCTGGTGACAGCAACAGAAATGTAATTAATATGGCATTACGGTTTTCAATTCATCGCAGAATCGCGGTACTGAAACGTGCCCGGTTGTGTGAGCAGCAGCAGGAGCAGCGGGACACCGAGAGTTGCCATTCTCCAGCAGATTCTTGCTGCAAAAGGTAGCAGCGCAACAATGATGTCTTGATAAAATATTTGAAAAAACATTATCATAAAGAAAATATTCCAATTGTGCGAAACTTTCACGTCATGGCCCTTCTTTTCCAATCTCCACTCGGGAGGTCGGTGTCTCCCTTCTGCTGCTGGAGGATGCTAGTTCCCAGGAAGCACGAGGATCAGGAGTGAGTGAGCGTGCGCCAAGTTTTATTAGCTTTTCTCGTCCTTTCCGTCCTTCATGCTTTGATTCACAAAACGTGCAGGATATATCCTGGCAGCAGGCGTCCCAGTCCAAGACACTACGTCACTGCAGCACCACCGAACCACCAGTGGTCCTGATCCTGACTGATGCTCCGGCACCAAAGTTGCCACGACTTCCGTGCCATACCATGGTGTGAGTACAAAAAGTTCAACCGAAAAAAAAAACCGTACTCCACCGAACTCACCGAGGGCATTCCCGGGCGCAAAGTTAGGTCGAAGAAGCTTTTCCGGCGAATGGGAATGAGAATTTAAACAAAATATTTGCCAAGACTTGTATTTATGTTGAATTTAAATGAAAGATTTTTCATTCGGCGCACCACCGTCCGTCGCACTAGACACTTGGAGCGGGGGTGCACGAATCTGTAGCAGCTTTGTGCAGTGCGCTTTCGCGTGTTGTTTTCATTTTTACCCCAGGACCTCCCTCTGCTACCGGGGAAGAAGGCCAGAGCGGAACCGAGCGAGGAAGTAAAATTAAAATGTATTCAAAGAAACAAATCCTCTTATTTAAGCAGAAACACTGTGCACTTCGTGGCAGCACAAGGCGCGACAAGGGTTGCGATCTGCCGCTAGATCCAAAACATTTGCTGCAGTTTCCCAACCAAACCAACCCAGCAACCAACCCAGCAACCAACTCGGCAACCGGATGGAGTGTGCTGGGTGCAGGGCAATGGGTTGGACTGGATGGCACCAGGGTGGCTTCTTTCAAATCCTTTTAGCTGCCCTGAGCTTCTTTGATACTATACTTTCATCCACGGACGCCGCCGGGTGCGGTGCGCAACCATAAATAAACGGCTTATGGTGGAATGGGAGAAGGGTAGCGTGGGATATGGATGGTAGGATAATGTCGACACGAGAATCGCGATCAGGAGCGCTCACCGTTTCGGTGAGCACATCGGAAGTGGAGTGCATTGCGCCGGGTGAGCACGGGCATTATGCTTCGATGAATGGCGTAATCAATTCATCGCCGAAACCTTTATCCCCAGATTAATAGCAGCAGCTGCTGCTGCTGGTGCTGACGGCAACGCACCGATGTACATCAGGGTTCCATGGGTGTGCGCTGTTTTCGCTTGTGCAAAGCCAGCCAGCATAAGTCCAAACATTCTACATTAAGCGCATAAGTATGTCACAACAACTCGTAGTGCTGGAGCAAATTTCACACAGGGCATATTGATGGAAGCAAGAAAGCTTCAACAATCTGCAGAATTGTTTAAGAGAACACTGAGAGTGGAAGAGTATAGTTATAAATAGATATTTACGTGAATAACTAAAATAAGAGAAAAATAATATAGATAGGACATAGTGTAACTATCTTAGAATCTTATCTTAGAATTATAATAAAAAAAAAAGGAAACTCTATGTTGAACAGCGAGTACAGTCGACAAAATATAGAAATTCCATTTCAACATTAAATTTAAACGGAAAAGAACTTTTTCACTTCTTAATTCCGTCGTTAATGCCAACCAAACCAGCCAAGTCTACTGCAAGCTCAATAGCCGGAAGCCAAATCGAAAGAAGAATGTATCCAATGGTTCACGCGTTCGAAAAGAAGCGTCACCACCAAGTACCACCGCTCGTGTGTTGCTCGATAACACCATCTCCCCTATCTCCACCGGCGTTATCTAATCAATGGGATTATTTGCCCGAAACCCATAAGTCCTTGTCTGGCCGACGCAGCCGCCGAACATACCGATCCGAGCACAGAGTTGTGGATTGGTTGCTGTTGCTGTGGCGGAGGGAGGCAGCGGGAGGTTTGGATAAGCGTTGTTGAAGTACAAGGTAAACATTGGGCCCCCACCAAGCAAACAGTATTAGCCAGGCTCGTAGTTCGTAGATAGCGAACGCTGGGCAGCATCATCGTGGTCGTGGTAAGGGTCTCCAGAATGTGTCTCGAAAAAGGATCAAAGTTTTTGGGCGGCATCACTCTTTGAGCTGGGCCACGTTAGAAACGGGTACGGGTGCGTACGAAAACATGTTGGAGAATTTCGGTTTGAACGAACTCACACACTGGATCCCAAACCTGGAGGTCCCAAGTCCGAAATCCAAAGAACCAGAGAGCGCGATGGGCCCCGTGGCACGTGCGCTGTGGTGAAAAGTGATGGACTTGGAACAACACAATGGACACATGTTTTTCCCACTATTCTCACTCGCTTCCAAACAGCCGAATAATCCAGTTTCGTACCAGAACAAAGCAAGAGCTAAGGAATAATACATCGACTTTTGTTGGTATTCCAAGTAGAAGGAAGCTGGGTATCACCAAAGAACCGGTGCTGGAAGCTTTTGTCCTGGATCGCAGGGCTGCTTAACCAGTCTGTTTTGAAAAGGTGATTGAATGAATTCTACACTTCATCCAATTTTGTTGACTATTTCTAGTTCAACTAAAACTCGATCCGGATTATGCTTGAACATGAAAGAACATAATCCTCTGCTCACCACATGCTTATCGATGGTAAAACCTGGATGATTTTACAAATTTCCATGTTATATATTAGTAGGTTGATACAACTCAAAATATATGCTCCATTTATACGCTCTATCCTAAGGTATTGCCATACGTCGACACTAACAGAATTCTGTCTTAATGTATAGAACATTCGCCAACTTTCTGGCAAAAGTGCATGTCACTTTTCGTCAATTTCAGAGAAGCGTTTTGCTCAAGCGATGCGGTCAATTGCTGTGCTTCTATCAAATTTAAGATCAGCATTTTATTCTGTAGCGAAAAAAGCCTCAAAATTCTGCAGGAGCACAAAAAAACCAAAAAGACAGCAATGAAAGGGTACAAAAAACGGTCATTTTTTCAAAAAGGAACTGACAAGTTCGACGCGCACACAGTGCACGCGCTAGTGGGGACGCAGGGTTATACAGCACCGTCTCTAGAAGCCAATACCCTGCTTCCCCGGCCAAGCTGATAGCGATGCGTCTTTTACTGTTCCCAGAATGATGATCACATACCCACATGTTTGATGAATCATGCTGCCCTTCGCTGTGACGATTGAAATGAGTTTCCCGAGATGAAATAGCCGTTCACAAACAACAACAACCGCACCGCACACCACCATCATCAAAAGCGGATCACGATGCAAGCGTTGTTTGCTTTGAAGTTCCCTTTCCTCTCTCGTCTGTTCATTGTTGCCGAGGTATCGACGACTACGGTGGCCCATCACGCGAATGGCCATTAACCAGATACACATAAACTTCTACTCCTGCGGTGGGGGTTTCCAGGAGCAGTGCTTCAAAACATAATACAAACCCGTTCGCTCTATTGTTCACTGGCTGCTGCTACCGGTGCTGCGCTTTGTCGAATGGACAATGTACTCCAATTCGGTGTGTCTTGGAAACTCATCATCTCAATGAAACAACCGATGATAACAATGAATCGCAATGTGCTGACTAACAGTCGGAACTCGTCCGGGGGTTCACCTCCCCGACCGCGATTGTAATTAGGAGGAGCCTGGCGGCGTCGCTTCCTAGCGCCACCACACCACGCCACTGCGTTTCCGGAGTTTAATTGGAAATGCAAAAGATTTAGTTGAAGATTAGAGAGCTTCATGGTTTTAGACGGTAACCGAGAGGATTAAGGATTGTGCTCGTCCGCTATCGGTTTAGTCCTGGTGCTGGCATTAATGCAAATACCATTCCTCGAACAGAGAGAGAGAGAGAGAGAGAGAGAGAGTCATCGGATCGGAAACAGACAGCACCACGTGCGTCCATACCTCACGTGCAAAAGCGTACGTAGTGAGAGTGGCGTCTCGATACGATGTTACCATCTCAGGACCACCATTTGGTGGTGCCGGAATGCCACCACGCGATTCATATAAATAAATAACACCCATAATAATAAACGACTAGCATTAACCCCAAAAAGCGGCCATTTCACAACGGCGACTACCGGTGCCGATGTCTGTTTCCTGTCTCAGCACACCCCCCTACCTACTCCTCCTACTCGCCTACTTGGCCTCGTCCTGCTGCGAGACGACCCACGGGGATCGCCCGCCCGCGGTGAGTGGCAAACTTATAGCGTGCTGCGCAGCACCTCAGAGAGGGGGGGTGGCGGCGCGCATGTGCACACGAGAGCCACTAGAGAAGTGAGATTTAAGGTAACGTAAATGCCAACAAAAAAAAACCGCCCAAGCGGCCATTCACCAAAACGCACTGTGTGCCGATCTGCTTCGTCAGGGAGGAATTTATATTACAAAAAAAATTAAAAAAAAAAGAGAAAAGATCATCAACCAGCAGCAGCAGCAGCAGCAGCAACGATGATGGCGTTCCACTTAACCGCGTCGGGAGGAGAGGTGTCCTCTATCATCAACCCCCTGGTCCCTGGCTCATGTTCCGGCCGGCCGGCTTGTACCGCGACGTTGCCAAACCTTTAACGACGCACAACAACGACGCTCAGCTCACCGGAGCTGAGGGGTGCAGAGCAGTTGGGCATGGAATGATGGCAACGTGGCGCACCGACGCTCGCACGCACGCACACTCGCGCTAATGTCACGTTCATCGTTTCGTCGTTTCGTTTCCGTTCCACTGCTCCTCATTCAACATTATTTGACAAGGCACAACAACGAGGCGGAAGCGACAAACGCGTACTTAAGGGTTCGCGCACGCAAACGGTGACACGATGGTGCGCGTAATGACCCTCTTCCGTTGGCACCGGACACGAAACGATGATCACGACCAATCACTAGTAGATCCTGACGTCGTAGTAGCACCACCAACACCCCGTAAGCAGCATTAAAAAGATGTCGAATGTTTTTTTTTTTTTTGTAAATCATTTCCCGTGTGCTCCATTATCTTATCAGCACCGAAACAAGTTTTGTGTGGTTAGCGCGAGATAAGTTACCAAAGATCGGAATGCCGGACAAAAAGCGAAAAACTGAACCGTCTCCTGACAGACAGAGGCGCGCGGCCCGAGAGAAGAATGTTATATTGGCGCGTCCTCGTCGTTCTTGGTTTTTGGTTTCTTCTTTTTTTCGTCCCTAAATGCCTCGTCGCTTGTCTGTCGCGCAATGGTAACGCGTGATTTATGTCGTTCGCAGTAATACACACATCAATCAACCAAACTAATCTTTCACTCTCCATCTTCTCTGTCTGCTCCTGCGGCTCACCAAAAGTGTCCGGTGTGTCTGTGGCACGGAACCTCAATGATTTCTCACAATTCGCAGGTGAAGGGCATCACGCGCGTGAGAGAGCCATCGTGTCGGTGGCAAGATGGAGAGGTAGGAAAGGTGGCGTGGGGCTGACTGCTTGTGATTGACTCGTGTCCGCAATCATCTATCTGTTTTCTGGTTTTGCAGTCCTCTTCCCTTGTGATTTATTACAAGATTAGTGTCAAAATAGTATAGGAATGAATGATAAACTCATAGAGTAATGTTAAAGGACTTTAACATTCTTTTCATTCATTCAATAAATAGCTCGCACAACACACAATCGGTTGTGATTTATGCGAAAGCTATGGATAATCTAAAATTTAGAATATCCAAGCTAATCCTTGTGCATTGTCCGGAATAATAGCAGCACATTCAAATGTTTATAACACCAGCAACTAATCCTCTTTAAAGGAATAAATTTCTTTTTATAAGTAGATATAATATGATATCCATACAGAGTTCTATTTGAAATGTTTGTAAAAAAAGAGCAAACTAAGAAAAAAATATATCGGAAACACTAAATTAGAAAAAAAGCTATCGATTACATGAAAGTAATTATGGCATTGCCAGAGATAACACGTCATTTGTGACAAAATCTTTTAAACGGAATATATGGAGATAATATATTGACTTTTTTGCTGTTGTACTGAAACATATCTAACATGAAACGACTAATGGAAATATCTGGTCTTTTTGATACAATCATGTTCATTGCCAATACCACTGCGTGCAATGCCACATGACATAATTATTTATACTACACTAATAAATCCCTTGTTGTGACCAATAAACCTACTTTATCACCAGTTTCCGTTTAATGGTCGTATTACTTCCACAGCGTGATAGAACAAAACCGAATTCCAGCACACAGTACGTACACTTCATCCTGCTTCACAATGTAGGCACATAGCTAAAGCTATCAGTCGTAAAGAAGATTATCATTTGAGAGCGCCATAAAAACTCCAACCATGATATGCCTTCATATGCAAGCCAAACAATGTCCTTCGCAAGCGATAGTCGGTCGACGACGGCGTTGGTGCTACAACAACATTTGCCAGCTTTCGCCTTTATTCCCGTCAAACTGTAATCACAGCAAAAGCAGTTGCTCCAATTCGATACTGCTCGATAACGGTGCCAAAAGGGTGCGGTGCAAAAGCTCGCCGCATGTAACGGACCGGACCCGACCATCATGATTGGATTTCCAAGCGAAATTTGTTTTTCAACGAAAAACCATACCACTACTACCGGTACAGGCGAACACAACGATTATTGCCGGAACTCTCGCGAAACCGTGTACGGGAAAGGACTATGTAAATTGCATTCGATATTAGCCGACTTTATGTTTATTGCAATAGCGACGACGCAAATGACTCTAAAAAAACAGGGGGGGGGGGGACAGGAAAAAGGGAAAGGAGGCAGAGCAGCGAGTGGCCGGAACACCACCGGCTGAAGGTTTGGAGCTGGTGGTCGGTCAGGATAATAAACAACGGCAATTCGCAAGCTGATGCTTGTGGTGCTGCTGGAGTTACTGAAGCCCCTGAGGATGATGAAATAAATAATTCATCCCGCGTACCATAAATAAATAATTCATTCCCGTTTGATTGTACGCGGCCATAACATAAGCGAATAAAGCTGGTCATCATATTCCAGAGCGCAGTATCCACCGTACAGTACACCTTGGATGATCCTTGGACGCAGCAGCCACCACTCGGGTTGTGCGTTTCGTGGAACTTTCCACGAAGCCGACGACAAGTGAAATTATTCATCAAAAGGGAATATCATGCGGTGTACATATGGGCGGCGACCGTGAAGTGTGTGCGCTCGCATAAATCATACACGTTTTGTTAGTTCAAATCACATCCATTTCCCCGTCCATTAATGGTCTATCCACTAATCGTCACAGGCTTTGATCAAACAAGAGCTAGAGCGGCAAAGTCATGCGAAATATCATCCCAGATGGAGAGCTACGGAGCTAGAAGCCTTTGATAAATCGTATCGTAATTTTATGTTCCCGGTTCAGCATTTTAAATGAACTTTCATAAAACTCATCATGTCGCAGCGCGGGCAATCGAAGAGATAAATCTCATTTTCTCATGCTCGTTATCATGCTTCCTGCATCTTTCACCATTCAACCGACGCGACGCGGTGGTAGCATTCCGGACCTTGTGCAGCTCCTCTCCGCCCAGCGGCTGCTCCTCCCTAAGCGCTATCTTTATCATTAAATTATGTTAGTCACCCGAGACACGGCGGGAGCTGGAGAAAGAGAGATAGAGTGTAAGGGATAGAGACAGAGAGGGACCGGGTAAGAGGGAAGCAATAAAAATAACCAGATGGAAATGAAATGAAAAATAACATTGAGATTGAGAGCAGATTGTTTTCAAAAAGCTTTCCGGAATGGTTTTCTATTTTTTCAACCAACGTTCCCACCATTCACGGCGAGGCGACACGAGGCGAGCGGTGAATCAGGGTATCGGTAGTCGACTCGAGGCATTGAAAATAATGGATTATAGTACCAGAAGAAGGCAGAAGGCACAAGGTAAATGGATCCTTGCAAGGATATCGATTTGCTTGTACTGAAGCACTTTAGACAACAAAACAGTTTCCCATCAATGTTAATGGCATTCAAGACAGTAAATTGTAGCCAGATATCTCTTAATGTGCTTAAGCTTGGATAAGGAAACGTGAAATAAAAATTGAAAAGTATAATTTATCATCAGAGCTCTTGCTCTGCAGCTTATCAAAAGCTGTGTTTGTTAGAAAAGTTTTACAGAACAAAACTCTCGGTGTAATATCTGTTTTGCATTTTGCAAAAGCGAATCAGACGCGAGTTTCTCCACAGAAGGATGCGAAGAACGTGAAAGCACCCGCACAGCGAGCCGAATAAGAGGATCAACTTGTGCAAGAGTACGACGCACGCTTGCAAGCCGTATCAGAACGGATTGCATTAGAGTGAAACATAAAATATAAAGACAGATAAATAAACGCAGCTTCGCCCAAAAAAAAAAAACAGCGACAAGCCATCATCACAAAACATTCCGTAGCGTATCTCCGGCAAACTTTGCTGCGGACGTTTGCCACGTTTATACGTTTCAAACAAATAAGCTCTTCTTTCTTCCAGCAGCTTAAGGGATTGTCATAAAAAAATAGCTTCATCGCAAAGTATTTTAAGTACCATCGCAGCAGAACCTCGCACTAAATTCAATTCTTGCACGAACCATCCTTATCCACATCCAATGGCTGAGGCATTTCCTCCATCGCGATGTAAATCTGGTTTTACGAGCAGCTGCAGCATCGCCAGCAGTACCATGGGGAAATGGCTCATAAAAAAAGGAAAGTTTTTGCGAGGAAATTTAAGAAAATTGAAATGAACACTTCACCAGCAACCGTCTGCATCTAACGAGCACTTCAAAAGAGAACGAATTGCAAAAAAGAATTGAGCCGAATAGCGGGCTTCAAGAGTGTACTATCCCAATGCTCATTAGTCTATTCGCAGCGTACAACCATTGCTCGCTCCACGGTCGAACAGAACAGAGGCCACACAATTCACTACAAACGCGCATAGAAATGTATGCAAAACACGAGGGAAAACATGGCTTGAATCGTGGTGCCGATTTGCATTTTCCGTTAATAGCCGTAGCGCACACACCTCACCACTCACCCCGGTCGATGAGATGCGAGCGAGCAAGGAGCGCTACCATCGTTCCAAGTGTCCTCTCTTTTTCCGAATTTACTAAATGGATTCACAAATTTGAATACAAAATGAATGGATTTTCCACTATCCATGCAGCAGGCTAGCGTCCGCTCATTTATGCACTAGGTGTTTTTAGCATATTATCAATGACCGCCCGGCCGGCAACAACACCTAGCAACCCCCCCCCCCCCCCTTTATTAACCTTGAATAGGTGATCAAACAGAAGACACCGTGCCGTACCGTTAAACAAATAAAAATGTTAATTACGTGTTGAAACAACGCGAGATACATCGCGTTGTGCCAACTTAAATTAAAATTCATTATCTGAAGCAGAATGTAAATAAGTTTGAGGTCCAGGGTCCGTTTAAATTAAGAAACAAGAACGTACAAAGCATTCTTCAACATAATGCGACTCCTTTGAGAATGATTTCAGAATATTCCGAAATGTACTCAAATGGGCACGAACCATCCACTGAATATCTGGATTGAGCACGCGACTGCCAGAGTAAGTGGTCGTTAAATTAATCTTTCGCCGATAACGCCACGGCTCTAGGTGAGTATAAAAATGATGAAAGCAGCATTAAGTTGAGCGGCCAGGCCAAACCATCGTTAGTTCCTATCGGATTGACCTCTCCCTGCCACACGGGATGGGGAAGGTTCTCGGCCTCGGTCCCGTAGGTTGTTGTTTATTTAATCCGGCTCTTCCGGCTCTCTTCGGACAAGGCCGAACCCCTCCTCTCCAACCACCACTTCCCATCCCGAGGCGCTTTTGTTATCGAGCGATTTTGCTGACAATAAACAATGGCTGGTAGCGGCCGTGGCCGTGGTGGCCCATTGGCGATGGTCGCAATCTGTGAAGCTGGAGCAGCAAATTAAGTTCATGAATATGGATTAACGATAGCGGCCGCGTTGTGTCTTGTCCTGCGTGCCCTCATCGTTCTGTCGTTGTTTTGCAGGATCGTGCGAGGAAATCATGCGGCTCACTAATAGAATGGCTTAAGAGAAAACATACACAAGCAAACATAACATTTATGAAAAATACATGAGACATGTGATGCGAGAACCCAATTATGTAGCTATGAGTCCCCGGGGGCCCATAATTGGGACCGTCGTTCAAAAGCACAGAAAAGTCGTTTAAAGCACAGAAAGAGAAAATTAAGAATGAAACCTCCGCTATAAAGTTATAAAATACGGTCAGTAAAATGGACCTTCTATTCCTGTAAGGAGCACAAGGAAGATTTTAAAAAATATATAGAAGTCATCAATCTGGAAAAGGAAATCAGTAAACAGATCCTTTTAGCCTGTTTTACCTTTTTTTAGGAACGAACAAAGAGAAAAACACGTTGAAAATAAAGCTTTAACGTAGTCACAGTAGATAACAGAAGTGGTTAACGAAAGTTGGTAGAAATATTTTTGAAAAAATTACTTCTTTCCTAAAAAAAAACATGCGGAATCTTATCCCAAAAACCAACGGGGTGTCACATAAATAAAACCAGGACATGTCACAGTTCAAATCCGGGGCTTATCGCACCACCCGTAAGGATTCGACGCCGCATCCCTCCCCGACTACCTGCGGGTGGTTCGGGTCAACTGCGTTGAAAAGCCGAAGCTGGTCGAAAGACAGCACTATCCGAAGGCACGACACGACACGCGGCATCATTCAACATGTTGTCGCATCCTTCTTCTCCACATCTCCGTGTAGCAGCAACAGCAGCAGCAGCAGCGTCTTCAAGGGCCACGGGGTGCTGGTGGCGCTACGAGCGAGGAGTACAGGGTCCGGGAAAACGACAGCTGCACCCTGTAATGTGCTCAACACACACCGATAGAGGGATGGTTGACTGCGCGCGCACACATAATCTCCTGCTGCGCGTTAATGGCCCCTCTTTCCAGCTCTTCCTCTTTTCCAATCCGCCGGCGTTCCATTTCGTTTCACTTCGCTACCCTTCTCTTCGCTCGATGCTCTCTCTCTCTCTCTCTCTCTTTCTGCGTTCGGTTTCCAGCGGCGCAAGTCACGCGGCCAACCAGCAAACAACGGCAACAGCGCAAAACCTGACAGAAGATACCCTCCGGACCGGAGAGATCAGCGAAACACACCATAAGCACGGTGACGACCACGACGTCGCTACCGGCAGCCGTGGCCGTCTATCTACTCCCGGTGCCCGGTCATGGTTCGCTGCGTGGCGCACGATCGTTGCGGCGGTGCGCGCCAACAGCATGCCAGAGTATCCCCCGGGGGCTAGAGCAAACGCGCTAACTACTCATGCGCGGCGCACACCCATCATTCTGCCACAACTACAAGCACACCAAAGGGGGGAAGGAAGAGGGGGGAGCGGAGTGGGTCATAAAATAAAGTGGCCAGCACCATCAACATCGTATGTCGTTGACGCCGCGGCCCACGGACAGGCGAAAATATTGCGCACCAACCTGGTACACGTTGGCGGTTTTAACCTCCAACCACCTCCCAAAGGGGAATTTGTTGGACGAAACAAAGGGGAATTTGTTGGACGAATTCGTGGTGCAATCGGCGGTTCTGGACAACGTTGCCAATGTTGCCCGGTTGGGAACCACCCTTCGTATATCGGATGATTGGACTTCAACTTTGAGCCGAAACAATGGGATTGTTACAGTTGTGTTCAAAATAATAGCATTGGCTGGTTCAAAAGCTAGAAAATAACATAAAATGATAATTCATGCATCGATTCGAAATCTGTTTGTTGTGTATACAAAAAGGAACAAAACTAAACAAGAATGCATAGTTTACTTTTTAAAATCAGCCCATTACTAAGGGCCAATTTAAATTAACTAAAAAAGTAGCTGTTCAAAAAAATAGCAGTGTTTCACCATTCCTAGTATTTTCACTCGAGAATATCAAATTTGAAAAGAAAAAAAGGTTCCGTGGTACTGATATTGTTTTTTCCACTTCAATACTTTGTAGAATAGCCTTTATTCTTGATTACAGAGGCGCATCGCTTAGGCATAGAGCTCCCAAGTCTTTGACATCGAGGGACAGGGATCGCAGCCCACGATTTACGAATTACTGACCAAAACTTTTCCATTTTCATCGGCTTTGCTTCCGAAACAGCACATTTGACATCTACCCATAGATTCCCAATCGAATTGAGATCAGGAGACGGCGCTGGTCACTCCATAACCTCGATGTTCTTCTGCTGAATCCACGCTTTTACGCGTTTACTAGTATATTTAGGATCATTATCCTGTTGAAATAAAAATTTCAATGGAATTTCTTCTTCAGCATAAGGAAGCATGACCTAGACAAGGATTCTGGTGTATGCATGATGGTCTATGATGCCTGGTATACGATAAAATGGCCAGGCAATATAGGAGGAAAAACATCCCCATACTATTATATTGGCCGCCTCATTTTTCAATGTCCTTACCGTATTCCGTGGTCGAAATTTTGTGGCAAATGGACGTCTTACGTACTAACGACGGTATTTTGATCCAAACAACGCTATTTTGGATTCATCAGATCACGAAACATTGCGTCATTTTTTCTTGGACCAGTCGACATGGATTTTTGAAAACTTAAGACGTTTAGCAACATGTTGATTCGTCAACAAAGGCACTTTACGAGGACTTCGTGCGTACAGATTAGCTTCTATTAATCGTCCCCTGACTGTTACTGTGCTCGCAGACAAGTCCAATGCATCCCTAATCCTGTTGGAAGTGATTGTTGGATCTCTCCTCGACATGTACACTATCTTTCGGCCAGTCTTCTGAGACGTGCATCGCTTCCGGCACTACTTTTTGCCTCCGCTTTCCATTTTAAATCATTGCTGATCATTTTGGCAAAGCACCCCAGTAGTTCTTGTACCTGCTGGTACGACTTTTCTTACATTTCCATATTTTTCAAATAAAATTCCGATTCTCATCAGATCAATGGTTAGAGGGTCCCATTTTACTGCTTTAAAAATAAAAAAGTCTTGCCTTTCGTCAATTTTTTGCTTTTTACATATTAACCGATTGATGGAAAAGCAAAACGTGCAAGGAAATTTTTTTAAAACACAAAATAACAATGAAAATAACTTAGAACCACTCACCACTGCTATTATTTTGAACAGTAAAAAACAGACGTTGCAGCAGTTTTTCGCGAAAATATCAGCAAGTTATGATATTCTTGGTGCAAGTAGTATGTCTATCTTATCAGTGATCCCATTACTACACATCCACATGATTGATTGATAAAATAGACAACGCATACTTGAATAATGATCATTTGTTTACTGGGTGGTTCGGCACTGCTATTATTTTGAACACAACTGTACCAGGGGGAACAGCAGATATGCTCGAATGCACGCCACTGCTGCAATGTCGGACCGGTGGCTCACCAGTGAGCAAATGATTCCACAGACCAGAGTTGGCCGCGTTGATAATGCTGCCATCACGCAATTGGGCGCGCAAGGGGCTCGGCTCTTCCGGATCCTGTCACAACTGGAATTGATGATTATGATTCGCAATGCCACAGTGTCCGTCTCTGGTTTGGTCATCATTGGCGACTTCTTCACCGTTGCCTAGACACACAACCGCAAACCACACGACGTTTTACGTTCCACTCGATTCCTTCCTTCTTCTCGATTTCTTCCTTGCTTTTATTTCACCTCTGTGCAGATGCCAAATGTACAATTTATGACTCTGGTGGCCATCGTCTCCTGGTGTTTTGCTTTTATTCTTTTCCGTTTTTTTTTCTCTCTTCGTGCTGCACAGCATGACCGGGCAAGGCAGCGTATGGTAGGGGAATAACAAAAAAAAAGCACCACAAAATAGGGCAATAAAAAAAAGCGAGTGGCAATGGGTTTAAAGCATCGCGTCATGTTGTGCGCCGCGAGCTGTACAAGCATTCTGTCTTATGTTCTGTTCTTTCTCGCGCTCACTCTCTCTCTCTTGTTCTCTATCTTTTGCTTCCTCATTTCTAATCTAACCGAAAGTAGGATGGACTTTCGAAGATAATTTGAAGAAACGCAGTTACAGCGAAGCTTATCAGGATGGTCCTGCGAGTGACTTTGCTGTGACCCATCTGATGAGCATGATTTGGCAAGAAAGTGTTTTTTTAGATGCATGAAAGAAGATAACAGCTCATTAAAAAAACACCAACACAAACAAGCCGGACAGCAATATAAATAACTCATAAATGCGCGCAGCAAGCGATCATTTCCACCTTTTGACACACTAAAAACCGTGCCAAAACCACAGCGTACTGCGGCGAGTATGACGTGCGTTCGAACACACAATAAATGATGCCGAGAACCCGCGAAACCAGAACCACAAACCACCCCCCCAAGGTGATGGAGTTGACCGCCGGGAACGGTATAATGAATTTAGCCAGAAACTCGACCAGACCAGACCCCAAGAAAAGCAAAACAAAAAAAATCCGCTCTAAACACGTTCCAGCACCGTCGGGTGCTTTACTCACCCTTCTCCAAACCCACCACCATCCGGACCGCCGACATCCATTCACAAAGAGCATGCTGGTTCGCCCCTGTTAGCGCAACGCTTCGTGGAAGCACAGCGCGCATTGTTCAAGCAGGCTGCGAGCAACGTTGCCACGTTTTGGCACCCCTTTGGAAAATCGCCGTATCGCGAAGCGTTTGGTGCGTGGTTTCCCCGTGTCCCATCCTTTTCCATTTTCCAATTGCCAGGCCAACACTAACGGACACATACGGTGACGTCATTGGAAACCGCAGAGAGGTGAATGCGCGTGCTTTCTCAACGGTCGGCCACGCAGGTAAGCCGCTTAAAAGCTCCCACCCAGAGCCAGCTGTGATGGGCGTTCGTGAAGGAGGAAAAAACATGGCAACAGTGGAAGCCGTACAAGCATAAATCCGTTAAGCTTCTTTGGCCCCAAGAGCACACGAAGACAATGGGTGGGGGGGTCGCCATTGCAATGCGAAGGGGTCACGTTCGATAGAGATCGCCCAGGATTAGAGGTTGTGGACATGACAGGCACACAAAGCAGTAGAAAGGTGGCAATGGATTTCCCCCCCCCCCCCTTTTTTTTTTTTTGTTCACCAAAAATATTCCTTTAAAAATTCTATATTTTGTCTCGTGATTGCAAGGGCAGAAAATGCCATCCCTTCAGCGGACGAATCACTCATAATTATGCTTGCTCACGCAAAAGGGAAACCCCCCTCCCTTGACAGCATGACTGGCCACCATTTCACCCTTGGAACCGCACATTAACGCTCTCTCTCTCTCTCTCTCTTTTTCTCTTTTAATGGCGTCAATGTAAAACGGGAATAAAGACAAAAGAAAAGGGGTCTTCTTTTCGACGGAATGTAACGATGGAAAAGCATAAATGCGCGAAGCCGCAGTAAATCAAATTATCTTCTACCCATTTACGGCACCGTCACCGTAAGTATGATAAAGGAAATCAAATTAAGCGGCATTGGTCGGAAACCCGCGCCATACAGAGGGACCACGACCGTCGTAAACTGAGCCCCGCCGCGGGTGAATCTATTAAAACATCAGAAATTGCCCGTAGGAGGAAGCAGCAGTGGCAAAAGGAAAGGAAAAATGTCGAACGTAATTAACGTTGATGACGTTAGCACGCGCGCGCGCGCACAAACACAACGACGCTCGATATAGGCGAATGTTAAATGTTGATTTTTACGAGGAAAATAAAATGCAAACATAAAATGCTGTTTTTCCACCCCCTCGGGAAGGTACGTCGGACCAACTCTCGCGGTTGGTGCGAAGAAGCTTCGTCCACTCTGGAAACTCGCGCGCGCGCGCGCACGCACATACAAAAGAGAAACTTTCCTATGCGCGAGCGCGCGCGGTATCGGGAGACCGGAGCAGCAGCAGACAGACAGACAGACAGACACATAACCCCCCCCCCCCCCCCCCCCCCGCAGTGTGCGTTGATGATCGAGCAGAAACTTGGCAACGTTGCGCTGTCAAACAAAAAACCAGCACCCCTCGATTTAGCGTCCGTTGCTAGGTAGTCGCGGAAGGAAAGCAGAAATGCAGCCGCAGAGCCGCAACATCAAGACGAACATCGTATGAAGAAGCAGAGCACAGAGCGTGCGCGTAAGATATTGGGAAGCCGGGCCCCGTGGCCTCGCATTATTTTTATTTTGGCCACCGATTCGTTCTCGTTCGTCATATCACAATTCTTCCTCCTCCTCCTCCTCCTGCCGTCACGGTCAATCCGTCCGTCGTAAGCTTCGCGAGCAGGCACGAACTACTCCCAGCCCCCCCACACCCCCTTCAACGTCATCATTGTGAGCGCAAGCCACTTGACACCAACCAACGATCCCGCCGGATCGCGAAAGGAAGGAAATGAGCACGCGCTGTTGCCGAGTTTGCTTCGGACCACCGGTAACGGATTCGATTTTCCCATTCGGAACACGATGATGTGTGTTATGTTGCTGGGTGCTGCAACGGGAGCTACTACCCAGGGTCGATGGTCGACGAAGAAGTTTTTAGAAAAAGGGGAAAACGCACAGCAAACCAACACGCACCAAAAGCGATCGAGCCAGCGAGTGAGCGGCGCTTGCTGAGTTTGCTTTTTCGGAAAAATTGGATCACGTTCCGGCCGGGGGGCGGGGTTCGGATGTCTGCCTGTCGCTGAGGTGGGTGCTTTATGCGTTCCTCCTCCACCTTCCCCGTAAACTGCTGTCAACCTGTCAGGGCAAGCAGCAATGCGCGTTTGCAGAAAAAATGGTTACCGATTGAAATGGGATTGAGAGAGAGGGGGGAAATTGATTGAATTTGTGTGTCGCGAATCCTTATCAAATCTCGTATCAGTTGCGCGGAGATGGTTGACGTGATTCAATTAAATGCAACCAATGATGGCATTTCAATGAAAATTTACAAAGCGATCATCAGGGAAAAGTAGAACCGAACACATAAGAAGCTGGCGATGTCCTCGAAATCGGTTAAATTTTAATTTTTTTTTCAATAAATTTAATCTAGAAAATAGGAACAATCAGTTTAAAAATACACCTATGCCCAATACTATCAGCTCAACCAGGTGCCACTTCAGCAAGCCACGAACAAGATTACTCATGTTGTTAACGCCAGGTCTAATCAGGTGCAAGACGAACTAATTAGGTGAATAGGTGAATTAATTAGGTCGAATTAGGTGAAACCAAACCGGCTGTCAAATCGGATGTCAAGTGCTTTTCTTTATCTGATGGTACTGTCCTTTTTACTACAACGCTGGTGCAGGTTAAACGACGACGTGTGAGTGCGATAAGTTAAGGTGTTTAAATAATAAGAAACTGAAAATAAATTTGTTTCAGTTTTGAGTTCGACTGATTACCGACGTCCGCTACAAAAATCGTTCTTCACCACAACACATGTTATCGATTGTTGAAAGCACGGTGTTGGGCTAAACCCTCGCAACTCTATAATAAAATGTCTTATCTAAGCTAGAACCGTTCGAACCGGTTTATAGCGAAAGTTGCTGTTGCTGTTTGTTTTGATAACAAACTCAGTATCTCAATGTTGCATCAGCATTATGGACGTTATGTAATGAACATAAAGATAATCACAATGTTGATAAGTTATAGAAGTCGTAATGGAAAAACAATACAGAAGGAGTTATCACGAACATTTAGAAGTAATGAGCAAAACAATGACCCTACCTATCTTAAACATCACAACAGGCTCTCGACTGGTTGAACAGCAGATTAAGGTATTACTTTGGAAAACACTCCATACTTACGAATTGTCCATTATTTTGCATTCTTTTTCAGTATTTCATAAAGAGTTCAAATATTACCTGTAAAAGGAGAAAAATACGTACTTAGTAACAAATTATTATGGGTACCAAACAGATTACAATCGAATAGACATTGAAAAAGTATCCTACTCCACAGAAACCTCAAAAGATGCCTTTTCATGAATTGCAGAACATTCTCTACGGAGCCACCGAAGCGTAACTGATCCTTCGTTATCGCAACACGCTTGCCAAAGGCGACACACATCAGGAAGAAGGAAGAAAGCGAAAGAACAACGGAACCCGATAGCGCTTTCGTTTTAAAGAACCATAACCGTTCCGTTGTTCTGAGCGCGTTCTGAGCTCCATTTCCGGTTTGCTTCCTCCGACAAAGCACTTCCTTCCCGTCCCAAGCGGAAGTTAGTTTGTTGTGTGCGCCAAAAGTGGTTCACTTATCAGGAGAGCCATTCGTCGTCAAGTGACGGAAGTTCCAGCAGCAGCAGCAACAGCAGCAGCAGCAGCAGCAGCAGCAGCAGCCGTGAAGCAGTTACATATGTACGAATCCCACATGTGCTGCTAGCGGATGTCGGTGACCGATATGCTCGGCTTGGCACGAAGAACAAACGGGTTCCCATGTTTAATTGCCCTTTTATCTCGTAATCGTACCGCTACCGGTAGCGGTAAGGCGTGTTTTTGGTAAGAAGTCGTTCTTCTTAGCAATGAATAGCTTGTTTAAAACTCAATTTCAAACAAATAACAATTCCCTTTTTTGGAATGGTAATTTAGCTTCCTCGCCCGCCCCTCGGATAGTTTCAGTTCCGCACCAGCGAACATGATTGATGGAAAGTAAGGAGCAGCACTTTTAACCGCGGTTCGCTTCGTGGTTCGCTGGCAGAGCGGCGAGAGAGCGCACGGTCTCTATCTCTGGTTGCTGCCACCAGTTAGTGCTCCTCCCCGCTGACAGTGATTGATTTTTTAGCCAAGACTATCCCATCAGCAGAGCGTCCTTGAAGTGCCCTGAAGCTCTCTCGCATCAGCCACCCCTCGCATTGAGACAAGCGGCAGGTGGTGGGCGAGTCGGTTGGTCTGGTTGGTCGAAGACGCCGGTAAAACATAAAATGCACACTAAAAACCCCCCAATTGCTGTTGGTGCTGCTTCACTTTAATGGCGTATCCTCCTCGTAAAAACCAAACAAAAACTAAAAAGCCAATCTGCATGCATAATGTTGAAACTATTCGGGTAAAGCGAACTTCAATCACCGTGCAGCAGCACATCACAGCACAGCATGTCAGCAGCGGGCAGGCAGGGTAGCATGCATCATTTATCCATTTTACTACCGTCCCCCCCTCTGCGCCTTCGGTTGGTCCCTGCTATGAAGCTAATGGAGCGATACGAACGACGGAAGGAGCCCCCAGTGTGAGCAAATGTAGTGGAAAAAATGATATAAAAATGTCTAAATAAATTCCTCTCGCTCATATGACAGCATCGTGCACAACAACGTTCGTTCTTCGCTGACTCCACCACCACCCATTGATCCATTATTAATCGGTTTGCCGGTGGCAGGCGGATGCGATCTTCCGGAATAAGAACGGGGGGGGGGGGGCTAACACAGTTTCAACTCCGAGCTGAGACAGTTCCGTTCCGTAAGGTACACCCAACATGCATGTGGTGGTGCTGGGATCCCATTGAACCGAGGAGGCACGAAAAGAGCGAGCAGCTGCTGCTGCTGCTGCTGCCGGTGCCGTTGGCGAGATGTAAACGAAATTGCAAAATGAAACTATCGTGAAAAAGTAATAACGTGGAACGTAAAGGATTAGCAGCCCGTGGCCCGTGGCACCGACGGTGCCCGATGCATTTTCACCAGGGCGCTCTTCTCGGTCCGGGCTCGGTGTCTCTACGATGGCCACCGGAGCCCGGTCGGAGTGGTAAAAGTCATAAAAAGAAGTAATGTTTAAGGAGAAGGAAAACCATCCAAGCGCTGCGAAAGCGTATTTCATGGGATTAATGAGCTGTAATAGGATGGGCCGAGGATGGCACAGGATAATTCGAGGCGTAATTTTAGTGAAGGTATCTCCGCAAGCCGAGGACTACAGCGAGGAGGGCTCCTTGCTTCCTTTCGCTTCCGCCAAAGCGGCAATATCAGAAATTCAATTTGGATTGTCAATTTTTGGCCAAAAATTTGCGGCAAAGCTTCCTTTGCATCCGGGGAGTTGTGGTGTAGTAAAAACCGATCGAACCACTCAGCATATAACCCAACAATGAAGTGGCGCGTTCGTTTTCAATTTGCTCCACGTGAAGGTGTTGTGAATCGATGTTTGTTTAATCTTAGCGTTTACACTTTCATTTTTTTTTTGCCAGTCACGCAGTGGCATTCACTTTGCACGGTTTACTGTCAGTCCGGTCACTGGAGAACAGAGCACGGTTACACAGCAGCAGCATAAGAAGTGGGATTCGATCTGTATGGATGGCTGTGAGCGTGTGAGTAGCAGCGCTGCTAACGATCTCTTTTAACCTTCGAAGCACGGAGGTCAACATGATTAAGCACACGACATACGAGCAAACAAATAGACAATTAAAAGTTTATAGATAACAAGGCACAAAAAATAAACATTTTAAAGCATAGATAGAGCTTTTGACAATTGCAAAACTTCCGGCAGTCCTTTATCCCAACTAGTAATGGCGTTCTGTTACTGATAAACCAAATTGAAAAAAACAGTTTTTTTCTTTCTTTGTACGTTTTCAAAGAACGATCAGGTT
>NC_064877.1:43960000-43970000 GCF_943734665.1 Anopheles aquasalis
TGATTTGTTCTCAACACCAAATTCATTAATGGCGTATATAGCATACCTTAAGGGGGGGTTTCGGTATTTATTTATTTTTTTGTGAAACATATTTTTAACATGTTTCCCTGAATGCTGATCCTTTCAAGAATATTGTGTAAATCATTGTGTAAATCATCAATGTAAATTGTCAAAGTCCGTGCCCATCGCACCGTAAAAACTACTGGACCGATCGATTTGAAATTTTCAACCAATAATCTGTAAAATCTTTGCCAGGTAGCTCCGTCGAGATTTCGTGAAAATTGTTGAACTTTTTTTTTTAAGTTGGTATCTTACGGACGGATTGATATTTTTAAACTATTTAATTTTTAAACTAAGAGATAAACTTAAAAACTTTCAAAGTATCGAGTATCGATTTGTATTTTTGTGATAACCCATCACGTAGATACGATGGGCACCGCAAAATACCTTTTCGCAGACGCACCTTCATGAGCTTGATGACATGGATGAAGTTTTTGATCAATTTTCCCCAAAATAGAACCAAATATTCTTCAAAAATTGTAGTTTAATATGCCCTTCACTTGAGAGAAATATGTTGAATGGTTTCTTCACAAAAAAAAATCGTCAAAAATGTGACTTTTTTTGGCCAAAAATTACCGAAGCCCCCCCCCCCCCCCCCCCCTTTAAACGATTCAAGTTTTCAATAGTATTTCACATTGTATTTCATTACATTTGTGCTGTTGTGTTGGCTATGACTTTATTCCTAAAGTTATGCAACTCTGCGCCCAGCAGAATAATAAACTGAACTGTTTTAATGATTATGGATTAACCAAGCTTGGTTTATACCAAGAATAGTAAACCCTGACAGAACTTTACGAAACATTTCTTTTAATCCCTATTATTCTAAAGCCAGAAACCGAATACAAATAAATAAAAGCATTACGCGCACAAAACGGACGATACGCTAATCCGCCACAGCCTCTCCAGCTTACCGAAAAGCTCAAGATCAGAACGTTTCAGTTGCGCACGCTATGAATTGCTTTTGATTAAATTCGCCTTAAATCGCATCAGACGAGACGGTCCGTTACCCCTTTCCGGGCTGGGTTCACCGGCAACCGAGAGCCGGCATTCGCAAATCCTCGCTGACCTGTTGGCAGATTACGGACAGCGCACATTTTGCAAACCACCAACACGACTGAAAGGGCATCGCAATTTGCAACGGATGCCAGATGGAAATCCTTAACCAACAACAACAACAACAACACGGGACAACCTTCTGGTGCACGGGATCGAACGGGCGCGCATTAAAACTACAAAGAGAATTTATTCATGGCATTCATTATTTTCTGTCCGGCTTTTAAAACCGATGGGCTTTCGCTGTGCACCCCTCGCCGTAGTATGCCATTTTCCTCCCGATCCCCCCACAATGCATGCGGATTGTCTCATTAATGTACCGAATTTAAGTTGCCAATTATTTGCGTCCCCGTACGTGCCAATCTTGTGCCCCCACCAACAACCTCCTCTCTCTCTCTCTCGCTCGCTGTCGCTCTCTATTGGTTACGGATAGACCTTTCGAATCACAGCGAGCTGTCTGTGTTGACATGGAACCAAAGGCATACACCGCAGGCACTGAAGTGCACTGAACGGTATTTTTGCACATCCAACCCAAAAGCCCCAGGGTCGTGAACTATTTTTGCTGATTATTCCATTCATGTTTCTCGATGGCATGTGCGGCCCCATAAGGAGTATGTTATGCAGCAATGCAGTACTGCCCGGGCAGGCAGGATCATAATTTCATTATTGAATGAAAGCACGGAGCAGCGCATGGTTTTATGTATGTGGGGATCAGGATAACGAGTTCAGCATTCCTCGGATCATTATTTGCACAATACACGATTCCTCGCGCGAAGGATATCGGGTCTCTCTTTGGGATAATCGAACAAATGATTCACAATAAACCAGTATTACACTATTTTTAAACGGTAGTTGTTTAAAAGTTGGATCAAAATAGTATCAAAAGACCGACTAAAAGCAAAAACACGGGAGTTGGAATAAATCAATTTAAACATTCGTCGTTCAAACATACGGCTCGTCCGTCCTTATATATGTTAAAAAAAATAAACATTCGTCGTTGGCATTGTACGCAAATGAACAACCCACAGTCTGTAAGAACCTTACTTGAAGGTCTGTCGTCAAATGCTAATGTAGTTAAACATGCAAATCAAATCTGCTTAACACTGCAACCAATGAAACGACGTATCGATCTCTCAAAACCATTGAAGCAACCTTTGAAGCGAATAGTTTCCATGCATAACAGGTAATCCAAAGCCGATAAAACTAAATAAATCCAAGTCTTCGCGGTACGATAAAGTATCAAAAATGTGTAAAAACAAAAAAGGTAACATACCTGTTTTTCCACGCTGTCGCACAGATTGCCCTTCTCAGTAGAATCGAACAGCTCCTGTTTGATGTTTTCCGGCAGCAGGGGAAGAAAATCGTTCATCGTATCGGACAGCTCGTCCGATTCCATAGTGCCACCACTGATTGAGGTTGCCATCTTGCTCTTCGTTGCCTCTGCCTACCACCTGCGCGCTGCCTTTGATGATGCACTGCTACTTTTCTCCCACAAAATACTGTCGGTTCGTCGGAGCAGCCAACGATAAATCCAACACCCAACTCGAAGTGGTCCACTTTCCCGGGGTGCCCGGGTTACTGAAGATGATCGCACCGATAATGGCAGCGTGTTAGCTGCATTGTCGGCAACACACCTTGGCACTAGCGAGATAAAACTCTTCTCTTTTCACTCACTCACTGCTCACTGCAACTCTACACTTTGCTTATTTGTTTGATCGTGCTCCGAGAACATTCGTCCAACAGCTCGTGCGTCGTTCTACCACTCTTTCCACTTCCACCAGTCTGCTGCACATTGCGGCAGCTCACGGCTCACGCTAATCACACACCACCTTCCTTTTTCAGCTCTTGGCCGCTTTTGGTATCGGCTGGCACTACACTTTTCATTCACTTTCGCTGGCTTGCTGCGGGTGGCTTACGAGCTGGCTGGAGCGGAAGGAAGAGGAAATTGATTAAAAACACGACCAAAAAAAACTTCAACACGCGATGGAACCCTTTTGCACGACACCCAAAACTAGCCGCACCATTTAACAGGAGGCTCGACAACAAATGCTTTTCACTGATAACCTTTCCCACTAACACGTACGCTCGCACACACTTCGGAGAATGAGGAAAGCACAGATTTTGACCTTGCCCCCCTGTGACTAACTGCAGGATGGGTGGAAAACGGCTGGAAAAATGCCTTGAAACACAACAGAGCCACAGTCAAAGGATGCTGCGATGACGGAAAGTGTTGCGGGGGGCAACACACGGAGCGGCACGTCAATGAACGCTTTTCGAACGACGCGCACTACCAACACACTCACTCTCTCGTAAAAAAAAAAAAACAAGCGGCACCTCACGGTTCGCGTCGTGCGTTCTGTTGTTGTGTCTACCTCGGCACGGCCGTCTCGTGCTGCCAGGTAGGAGGAGGCCGGACTGTGGGATGGGGAGATGAATGATCGACTGCCGTCCCGGGTACAGCTGGCCACTGGAACAACACCCACATAAAGCGCATGATGGGCCAAGCCAAGGCGCAGGGGAACGAAACAGGGAACACAGCACGGGCGAGGGGTAAACATGGGAAAATGGCCGCCAAATTGTCGTCGCCGTTGTCAACGTTGTCGAAGGTGGCGCGGCCTTTTCTATCTTTGCTCGTTTTTGGCCGCCCTTGAAATGCGGCTGGGACCAAGAGCGGACCATCGTCTGGCTGTGTCGTCGCCGCTAGTTTTTGCCAAATTTCACTTCCACTTTGCACGCAATGCTCCCATCACATGATGGAGCATTCTGCCTGGACGACGACGCTCGCTGTCGACGTTGCGTTTTCATTGCGCTTTCACTGAATGCACACCCGGCGAGGGGGAAACAAAGCGTATACGTTGCCCAACTTTTGCTCATCTTTCGGGATGTTTGATAACAATCCGCCCACAGATCGTATTGACTCGTTGGCACGCCACACAGAGATGCTCGGCAGAGAACGGATATCTTCACTTCCAGCCCGCTGACCTTCCGCCGCTGCCGCTTTGATTGGTCCCGCAATTTCGTCGACGGATAATGCGTCCGGATCGCGACGGCCTCGAAGGGGCGCGTACCAACTCGCTACTTGGATAACTGACTACCGTGCACACGCAGCACAGACCGAATTATGTTGAATGCTGGGACGGTTTTCCCGTGAAAGCAGCGATTAACTGCCTGGGCACGGATCACGCGCGTATCGCGCTGCTTTCTAACCGAGAGAACCGCCCTTCACCGCGCACTGTCCCCACCAGGTTAACCAACTTTTCTTTCTTCTCACGCCATTCCCACCCCGCGCCCAACGCACACGGCGATTGACCCTTTCACGCACGCACGAAGAGTGCCTAAACATTTCATTTCCCATTTGCACTCACCCTTCCCTGCAGTAAACACACGTTTTTGGCGACACAAAGGTGTCCTAGCGACGCAGGACACGACTTTTCAATTAACCAGCGAGGAAGATGCGAAGAACGCGTCCTGTGCGCTCGAAACTTTTCCAAAAAGTCGATGCCTCGGCAGCAAAAATGTTTCGAAAACGTCGTTTGCATGGTGTACCAAGTGGTACCAAGTGGTACCGCATGTTGTACCAGAAAAGTTACCTGATCAAAAATTATCCAAAATGGAATCCACACGCGATCTATCGCGCTAAGCTGCTCTTTAAATCATAGATCATTTACGCAATTACACTTAAACCGGCCCTTTTATTTATCCAACACGCTCGCAATGTGCTCCTCGACAAATATATCGATTCCAGTGTGTTTCGTGTGCACCAACGGTAGCAGCTGAACCTTGGATTCCTCCAACGGCTGTGAGCTGATGTTTTCCTTCACGAACGGAAAGCTAGATAACCGTGGATGGGCGGCAATCTGTACGTGTGCCGACTCGGGGCACTGTAGGTACATCTTGAACGTAACGTTCTCCCGCTCGCCGTCAGGAGTCGGCAAGTCCTTCATGCGCGCATCTAACGACAGCAAGGATTTGCGAACTTCCTCCTCGAAGTGGATCATGTTGTCGTCGTTCTCGAGCGCAAAGCCTTGATGGTCAAACTGGAAGGTGTACGTCTCCGACGGTTGCCCGTCCGCTAGAATCGCAAGCACCAGGCGGTGCAACTTACCGGCTCGCTTCAGTTCCCGAGCCGTCTGCAAGGTGCTGGCGATGTGCTTGTTCAGCGCGTCATAGATGGAAACGTAGATCGGAATGTTGTACGCTTTGCGAACCCGAAACACGGCCTCCGGGAAGAGCTTGCGCTTGTACAGGATGGTGTTGATGTAGATTTCCACCATCTCGATAATGGCATCATTTTCTGCAAACAAATGCGGCTTAATATGAGACGGTTTGGGCCATCGCATCGCTCAACGTTACCTAGATTTTTCGTTAGAGAGCTCATCCTCGTTTTTCCTGTTTCACGGTGCACAAAACACAAAACACAGCACAGCCGACCGGTTTGCGGCGAAAATTGGCGCGCTACCGATTTGTTTACGGGCGAAAATGGCGAAAACAGGATTCGCCTGCTGTACGATTCAAAAGTTTGAATCCAACAACCGCGACCTCTGGTTGTTCCCCTGCTTTTCTTTCTTCAAATCATGACCGCTTCTACTACAGTTTTGCACAAAATTCGTGATTGTGTTTTTACTTTATTGTGGAGTGAATTTCAACATAACTGCTTGCTCTTTCTTGCCTCAATATGTTCCCTAATCTGCTTCGAATTGCGGAAAGACGTGTCGTGCCTATTAACAACTAGAGATAATGGAAACAACCGTACGACAAGTGAAGTGGAAAGGCTTAATGGGGCTCTTTCTCTCTCTTGGCATAGCTATGATAAGTAGAAGTTTTAGAATTTTGATTGCAACAATTTTAGTTTGTTTTTTTTTTCGTTATTCTACCCTAAGCCAGAAGAAACTACTGGGATTGTGCCACCGCACGAGTAGAGGGGTGGTGTGTGCGCGTGTATAACAGGTAATGCACCCGGGAGGGCCAACAGATAGAGGCCGTCGCTGTCTCTGGCGAATGTGTGAGATGTGCGGTATGGCTGCGGATGGTCGCTTGGTCATCAGGACAGGATAGTTCTAAAAAGGAGAATCATGGCCACTCGACACCAGTCGACACGCTTACAGCTTAATCTTGTCGGCCAACGAGCACGACAAACCGGTACCATCGGGCTCGACGTTCAGCGACTTCACCACACCATCCTCCACCACCATCGAGTAGCGCTTCGAACGGAGACCACCGAGCGGCGGCAGATCGGCACCCAGGTCAAGTGCCTTCGTGAAGGCAGCTGCCGGATCGGCCAACATGCGCACCTTGCCCGTCGCGTTGTGCTGCTTGCCCCAGGCCGACATCACGAACGGATCGTTCACCGATACGCACACGATCTCGGTGGCACCGGATGACTTCAGGTCAGCCGCCTTCTCGACATAACCCGGCAGATGCGTCTTGGAGCAGCCAGGCGTGAACGCACCGGGCACGGCGAACAGGATCACCTTCTTGCCGGCGCACAGATCCGCAATGTTTACTTTGTTCGCTGGCGAATCCTCGAACAGATCGACCGACGGCACTTTATCGCCTTCCTGCGTTGTGTTGAGAGAGAGAGAGAGAGAGAAGAAAAGTAAACGAATGAGCGAATGTTTGTTGGTACAGCATCAAGAGATCGATCCAAGCAGGCACGTGGAGAAGGGCATCCAACATCAACCAACATAAACTTGAACAAACAGAAGAAGCATAAAAGTATGATCACCGCCCATTAAACACATAATTCATCGCTTCATCGCCGAGATGGGGGGAGCCAGGATCGATTTCGATTTATTGCAAACCATTTACCACACAGTAACCCTCGTAAAGGACACATATAATACGTGCCCGCACGTGCCCTGAAATATTGATTTCCCGAGTGCCCGAGAGCTTTTCAAAATATCCAAATATTGTGGCCGATGAGTTAGTGATATTGATCCTTTCTGAGAGACCCCCCTTTGCCCTCTGCTGAAACAAATGAACCAATAAATATTTCATGCCCATGGCCTCCTCCGCTCCGTAACCTATGGAGTCACAGCGAGGGCTGTGACAGCAGTAACGAGACACATCGGCCCTTTTGGACCCATTAATTCCCATTTGTCTCATATCGGGCCGAGTGAAGAGCCTACCAACCGTAGGTCAACGATGGACGGGCATTAGTTTTAATGAATCGTTCTGTGGGCTGAACCCATTACAGCGATGCGTCGTAGAACACGAGTTCTACGGTCTCCTACTCATTTCGTTGTAATGTGTATGCATCTTAATTACATTTACCACCTATACATACGCTCCACTCCACTCACAGACAGTGTCAAGTGCGAATGGCTGATGCCGGGTAGAACATAATTGAATGTCGATCCTGATAATCCGAGCCTTCGACCGCAATTCATTACGTGGATTTCATTGCTTTATTTCTAAGCCAACGCCACCGAGCTATCATTACCGGCGAAGAACCATCGAAAGCCAGCTACAGCCACACCACATGATAGGCATTACCATAGACTACCAAAACCCCGAAAAAGAGACCGTAGCCCACCATCATCATCATCATCCAGAGGCGCCGGGTTGTTGAGCCGTTAACACTGCTGCGAGCTCTCGCTCAAGTGTTTCAGGGGGCCATCGCTGACACGAAAAGCAGAATCCTTATCCCCAGCAAATGTTTTGCGTAATTTGAGCAGGGTTAAGTCCCAACAAGCGTCCGTTTTATACAACAACCTGCAAGTCATGTTATACCCAGGACCGCCCATTCCATTCAAGAACCATCACGCTGGCAGCAGGGGAGTGAGAACAACGGCCGCCGCAACAGCTCCAACGCGTGAGGATATTCAACTCGTGCTGCTTCTTGGAAATTCATGCGACGAAGTGGAATGGTTTCTAAACGACGTATTTAAAGAACGCAAACCACTTCAAACATTCTCTTATCTCTGCGGATAGGTGGTAAAAGGATTAAAAGAAATCGACCGAAGTTTTGGGGATCACCACCTTTTTGGTAGAAAACTAATTAGAAAGTTTTGTTAAACTAAAAAGCAGCAGCATGGCCCACGGCCAATGCATTATCTATCAGTAAAGTTGTTTGAACGATCGATGGCAACGTGTAGCTCGTCCCAAAACTCATCCCAACGCACATGGCACTCTTGGATGGTAGGAAGATGGGGAGGAACGGTTATGTTATGGTCAAAGTTTAGCATCAACAGCAAATAGTAGGCTAGAAAAGTTTGAATACTGTTCTACCGAAACTTGCACTGCGTGGGGTAGCCACAGCAATGGAGCAGCAACGAAAACAAAGTGGCCTACTTGGCATACAGTCCAGAGCGTTGGCCTTTTCGGTTCTGCTGTATGTTGACGGAGCTAACAAAGCGGAAGAAAGGTTAAACAAACTGTCTAACCCACAGTCCTTAAGCCTAAGATAATACCTTCCATTTGGAAGCACGCAAACTCCCGGGGGCGTGGGGTACCGCCATACCAGACGCCACCACCCGCAAAGGACACACTCAACAGAATAACATTACAACCGTTATTATCATCATCATCATCATCATCATCATATTTGTATGTCCTGGCAGTATATCTCATCTGCCGCCAGTTGGTGTTTCTTGTTGCATTATTAGTGAGTGGAAAGTTTCCAGATCCCCAGCCGTCTAGTAGCTTGTTGACCGCCCCATCATGTGGGTTGAGGTGGGGTTGGGGATGCCCACTCGCCCAGCACAAACAGTCAAGAACTTTTTTCTCGCTTTTCGCAACCCGAAAGGATCTGCCAGTTCGTACTACCGTGGTGGTTTTTGGTGGTTTGGATGGTGGAACGGCGTGCTACAGCTGTTGTGGCGGCACCCTAGCGCGTATCAGCTCCTCGGGATGCACAGCAGCGGGATGTGGCTTATGGCACACATATGTTACGTACGCTCACTCCTCTCACCATAAATTTTGCTCGTTAGTATCGATCGTGGAAACGTGTGGGCCCATCGTCGGTCGGTGCTGTCGTCGTCGTCGTCGTCGTGGCAAGCAATTTGGAGGAGTGTGAAGAATGCATCAATTAGAAAGAACGTGCGTTCGCGGTGCTGTTGCCGATCGGGGTGTTTAAGAAGAGTATGCCATGAAAACGATCCACCAGCCGGTAATGTCTTTTTACCGCTTCCTAGATTGGGCAATATCGACGGTGAATGTGAAAAACGGCATCGTTTTTTCGCACATCCTTACTCCCCAGGAAGTAAGCGTTGAAAGGGTTTATTTGGATTGCTAATGGAACCGCAAACAGCCGAGGGCTCGACCCCGGGTCGCGAGTTGATGGACGCACTACCCAAGGGAGAACAAGACCGCTTGGGATGGTGAGCTTGCCAAGCGATTCCTCCGTGTTCACAGACGAACCGGAAGGGAATGCCGCCGTGATATGACGGGGGGAATTACTAACTAAACAGCATCAAAGTAGGTCATGGTTACTCATCAATTACTCCGTGCCATCCCAGATTTAGTTTTTCAATAAATCGTTTAACTTTGACTGCGGTAAGCACATAAGCCTCCGCCGGCACCAATCAACCAAATCCGATTACGATGATGGGGGGTGGTTGATGGAATTTTCCCGACTATCACTGCCCCGCTCTGACGTGTGGAATTGAAGGTTAAGGTTAGGGCGATCGTTCACACGATGGATAGTTCTTTAAAACATTCTATGGATACTTCGATTGAACTCGAGAATAGTGTCTTCTTCCGGCTTTTAGGTCAACTCTTTCCAACCTCATCTATCCTGGGTAATTGCCATCAAAACCCACACTATGCCGGAATCGAATACAGCGGCTCCATCAATATTATGTAATTTTACCGTTTAATCACAAAACAATCAACGCACCAACCATACACACAAAAACGCCTTTCCACTGTGATTTCTCGCTAGAAC
>NC_064877.1:43977500-43990000 GCF_943734665.1 Anopheles aquasalis
ACCTAGCGTGATTCGATATGTGATTACCCCTCCGTCTGGACTGTGAAAATTTGTCTCTCGCTCTATACTTCTCGCTCTACCAAAGTGTATTTATCCGTTTGGCTTGCAATGCAATGTGTCCGCCGGAACAGCTATCGTACCCCCGGTATCGCTATTGCGTGTAATTACGAAATTGTCCGTCTCAAGGCGCAAATACTTTCCACTTTTCTATCGCAAACGCGTCCTCCGTGCATCTCTATCTTTTCATCCACTCTCACTTACTGGTTTGTTTCCACTGTTTTTACATCTACTATTTGTTTTATTAGCTTATAATTGAAACAACAATAAAGAAACTTAAATAATACCAGCAAAGAATGTGATCATTCGGGGAACTGGGGATAAACGGGTGTGCTGGCTGGTCTGTTCACCGGAACCAATCCTTGTCAAGTCCGAAGAATGCCGCAGCTCCTTTGGCGTAATTTTGTGCGGTAGCCGCAGATGATGTCGAAGCGCCTGCACTAGCGGCAGCAACACCGCCAGTCGCAGCAGTCTCCTTACTCGATTGCTTCCCAGTGCTCACGTTCGCCGTGTTACTACGTTGATCCGTTGCACCAGCTGATTCCGTCTTGGATGAGGGCCACTTCTTGCTCTGGTCCGCCTGGTGGTAGAAAGCAGGTAGAAACGTACGACGCATTAGCCCGGGGCATGTCATGGTGTAAATTTAGTAACGAAAATATCCCCAAATCCGTTAGTTCCATTCACGGTCACACACTGTAGAGGTCATAGGGACTAGCGAGAGCGGGTTTGGTGGTTTGTCAAGGAGCCAACAAACGAGAGTGAAATCCCCTGTAACTGTTGCTTGGATGGTTTTGCAGGATTGGTTTCGATAGCATAACACAAGCTCATCCAAGTCGGCATTTAGTCTGCAGCTAAACCGTTAGTGCATTCGCGAGCAAGGTTCTTTTTTAGTAAAATTATGACAAAATTAAGATAAATTTAAGCGGAAACCAAAGTGATGAGTTAGATACGTTAAGTCCCCTATCAGAGGCAGCAGATCTTACAGTTTTGAATTGTAATTAACCATTTTTCGTGGTAAAATGGTGCTATATCTGCAATAAATAAAGTTCACTCGATCATGATCTTCGTTGATATTTGAATCGCATTTAGATATCGCAAGGTTACAAGAAGAACAAGTGGCTGATAAATGGTAAAGTCGTTTGGTAACGATATCCCTACCTTAGTGTCCACCAGGAGCGCAGTATCGGAACTCAACGGCACACCAACGGTAGATACGGTCAAGTCCTTGCTGACGATGGGGAGCAGCGGGAACCAGGCTACGTTCATGCTGTTCGAGCTGAGCGCCAGTATGTTGGCATTTTTATCAAACAGCACTTTCCCACCCTGCCCGGCAGCTGTTCCACCGACAAGCGTGCTCAGCTGTTCCGGGTGACAAACGAGCACACCGAGGAAATGCTGCAGTTTACCAACCGATCGTTTCACGTTCGTATTGAGATGCGCGTAGAACACGTCGAAATCGAACGGATCGACATACGATTTAAACCGTGCGGTCAGTTGCGTGAACTGCTCCGATAGTTGCTTCTGCTCGCGACCAACAAACATAAGCTGCAGAAACCGTAGATCGAGATAGTACTGCAGCGCGACACTTTGGTTCTGCATCGTAAACTCATTGGCGGCTAACTGCTCGTAGTATCGCCACAGATCCGTCGTTAGCAGTTCGACAATGCGGGCCACGATCGCTCTTGGGATGGTCTGTGGAATGGCATCGTTCAGTAGATCGCACACGTGATGTAAGAACCGCTGCAGCGGTATACTGGGCAGCGAAGGAACACGGATCGTCGACTGGATCGGTTGGTTGTTTTCATCGTTCTCCTCGATCGTTACGGTTTCCCAGGACGGGAAGTCGTTCAACAGAGTCCCGTAACCCACCTCCACCGCTAGTGGTGGCCATGATTCGTGGAACCGCTCCACCCAAACGTTCCAAAAGCGAAGGCTTTCTTCTTCGAGCAATCCAGACACCTTGGCCCATCGTTCTGGATCTTCCTCGGATACGGTGATGGCTGCTGCTGCCGGGGAAAGTGAAGATTTCCGTGTGGTGGGCCCACACCACACGCTACCGATCGATGAGCTGGCGGTCGTGTTGGGCAGGAAACATTCGCGCAATGCCGGACACAGCTCGGCGATGGCAATGAGAAAGCGGGCAAGCAGTGCGTATCGTTCAACTGTCGGCTCATAGCCGGTGGCCGACTTGATGGTCGTTACAAGCTCGGCCACACCCTCTACGCAGCACTCGCGAAAGAAGGCCAACACATCTTCAACCTCGGCGCGCGTTGAAGTGGCCAGAAATGAGGCTACATCGCGAACGAGAGCCAGCACTCGTTCATTGAAAGCATTCAACAGTGTCACGAACGCTGGTGGATAGGCCCTTGCCTTCATCAGTAGTTTGCGAGAGGCCGGATTCGAGCGCTCCAGGGCCGCCTGTAGGTTGAGGGGCACATCTTCCAGTGATTCGCGCCAAACGAATGCCTTCAGTTCCGTGCTGGGTGGCTGCTGCAGTAGCTGCAACAGGTCGGCTGCCGTTTGGCGCACTGTTTCACTCCAGGAAGATTTAATGATGTACTGCACTCGATCGTTGATCAGTCGCTGGTAGAACGTGACGTAGAAATCGATCCCTTCCTCGAGACCTAACCGCCCGGTGATCGTTGTCCAGTTGGAAGGTTTTTCTATCGTGTACGCTTGCGTTTTGATATCGTGGAGTGTTTTTATCGACGGCACGATGCTTACCAATCGGCGCAAACGTTCACTGATCGCCTCTTCGATGCTTTTGATGAAACCACTCGCGCTCCGCCGTATCTCGGATTCGGCGAGTTCCGAGGTGAAACTGGGCTGTAACCGGGGCCGAAACTTACTTATCACCTCCGGTACCATCTGCAGTATCATGGGATCTTCCGAACGGATCAGTTCGATCGTCGGTACAGCCTGATCATCCGTTATCTGATGCAGTTCACGCTGAAACCCACCATCGACCGTTCCTTTCCCTTCAGCGAGTCCATCGTCGAGAAAACACTCGTAGAACAGACGCACCGTACCAATCAGCACGCGCAGACTGGCGAGAAGTTTATCCTTAACCTTCCCATACCGTTCCGGGACCTCGGGACCAGCACGCTCCTCCAGCACGGCAAGAAACGCCTTCGAACGACGTTCGGTAAAAACGGCCAGCACTCGCTCGACGGTACAGGATTCGAGCAGCAACCAGCTGGCCAAACTTTTCGATGCCACGGGTACGGACAGCTCTTCACGGCCAAGCGACTCCAGGCAGGCCTGCTGGATGGTGTAAAAGAACTGACTCAGCACTTGCCACTGTTTGGCAGCGACCGGAAACTTTCGTGCCGTTTCACGCTCCGTGTCCAGATTCAAGCCGGTCGACACATGCCGGGCAAAGATGAACAGCTGCGTGGCGACAAAGTAATCCTCCCGATCGATACTGCTCCAGATCATTTCCGGGAGACTGGTAAGCAGCTTGATCTGTACGATCACCCCGTGGAAGCTATGGTCACTGTGGTGTTTCTTCTGCAGCCGCTGGTAGTCATTGTCGGAACGCCGGAAGCCGATCAGATTGTGTTCGTTCAGCTGCTGGCAGCGAGCCGTTATTCGATCGATGTTCTCGATGATTGTGCCCGCCGTTTGTTTCATTTCCCCAATCGTATCGGCAGCCTTCAGCAGATCCCGATAGCGTTCGCTAAATGAACCGGGAAACCAGAGAGGACATTAACATGAAAAACCACGCAGAAAGCCGCCGCCTACTCCCATAACATACCCAACCATCGTGCGTAGCTCTTCGCGCTTCAGCTCGATCTCTCCCTGCAGGCGCTTATGGACGAGATCGATTTCGGCCACATTGTGCTGTTTAAACAGCTTATCCACATCGATATTGAGAAGTTCCACACTGTTCGCCATCGTGCACCACGGATACTCCGGCCTTTTTGGGAGCGGTTTTCGATCTGCACGGAACTCCCACAAAAGTTGCCAACTCGTCAGCCGACTGTGACGAACGGGTGGAATCAAAACAAACACCGCACTGACGGAGGCAACAGCTGTGTGCGTGCCTCTGAATTTATAGCAACTTTCGAAGCAGCCGTTGGAATCAATTAATGTTTTTCGTGTTTTCCGCAATTAATATTTCAACTAACTATTCGGAAGGGGCATTATTGATACTTGCCAGTTAATTAAGTTGTAGCTAGTCTAGTGCAACGAATTCCGCTGTATCCAACGCATCCAGGAGCATGGACACAACGTTATCATTTGCAGTGCACCATCGACTAAACTAATTGAAGAGGGATTAAGATTTGACCACTTTATTGGCGACTTTGCTTCCCAACGAGGGATTTCTTTATTTTGTAATACGAAGCAATTGAAAGTAAATGAATGAGACAGCATTTCTCAAGTGTGCCAGCATTACAACCCACATGACGGGAACCACTGGCTTCTCTTCTGTTGAACGGACACAATCCACCAAAATCGTAGATGAAATTTTTGTGCAGCAAGCAAACCGTAGTCCACCACCTGTATACCCTAGATGTAATCTATTTGGGAAAAGTTAACTGAGAGTGATTCGCACCGCAAAACGCTTTACATCTTACAAATACCGATAACCTTTCGCGAATGCTCATCATCGAACAAGCAATCGACGAGAAACTGGCCGAGGTCGAGTTTCGAAATCGCGCGCGAATGGCCAGGAGCTTTATCATAAGCCGTTGCAAACTTTGCCGGTTCCTCATCTGAAACCATGGACAAGATGGAAGAAAGAATTATTATTATCAATTATCGCCGGTGCTCGGACGCTTGAGCCGGTGGTCGGTGCTGCTACTAACCGGCGATGTGAGGTGGCAGAACGGCACGGTACTCGAGATCGCAGTTCTTGACCATGTCCAGCATGCGCTTGTGCTCTGCGTTGATGTTGACGAATATCGCTGGCACCTTTTCCGGATCCATGAAGAGGAACGAAGACAGGCAGACAGAGAACTTCTTCAGTGAGGCTTCCTTCATGGCGGCCAGTATGTTGGCCATCCCGTCGGACATCTCCGTCGTGGGTTTGAGGTCGTTGCGTGTTCCCAGCACGACGCACACGAGCTCCTGGCCCTCGATCGCCTTCTTCACATCCTCCGCGTTCGTTACGTCACCCTTGAGCAGCTCGACCTTTTCCTTAAAATCTTCTGGAACGGTCGTCTCGTTACGCACGAGCAGCCGTACGGAGAGCCCTGACCAATTGGACGATGATTGGCTAAATTAACAACATCTCTCTCTCTCCACATCTAACCCACTGTCCCCTGGCTACTATCATCACCGTCACCGTTACCTTTCTTCAACGCAGATCGCACCGCACACTGCCCCGTCATGCCGGTTCCACCGAAGAACACGATTTTCTGCATTTTGCACTGAATGTAAGAGGCACGCTCGGAGCACTCGAACCAAGGGATGTCGCTGGAATACTGCTGTGGCGAATTGCTGCCTTATCGTCGGTTAATCCACGGCAAACACGGGCTGCTTGCACTGAGCCAAAACTCGTTGATAAAAATTGTTTACAGAAAAATGCCGGCATCGTTGACACGCCCGTGACAGTTCCCAATTATAGCAGGAACGTTTTGAAAAATCCGTTTACTAGTAGGCCTTTGGTTTTAGTCGGTTTTTGCTGTTCCAGGTGGATCGTAGTGCTCCGGGACGACAGGTAGAGCCTAGCTTACAATTTACGGAGAGAAAATGGAAGAGGGATCGTCGCAATCGGTAGAAGCGGCCATACAAAGGCTTTGCCAGGTTCTGATGGAGCCGGAACTTGATGACGGCGAGCATACGGACGATAGCGACGAGAACGAAGAATGCTCCAGCTCATCCTATATGGAAGAGTTCCGCGAGAATATTCAGCTTCTCGAGGAGGCGTTCGAATTGAATGGCGAAACGCTGAAGCTCATCGCACTGCACCGGGACCAGTCTGATGACCAGTTGGGTGAGTTCGACGTCCTACGGTCGTTCTTGTTGAGCTGTTGAATAATCTTTTATCCTTTTCATCCTTCAACAGTCACGCTTCAGATGCTGTACACTGAGCTGATTAGAGAGGCAAATGAACAAGCGAATCGTCTATATGAAGTAAGGGAAATGGAACAAAAGGTTACCGCAAGGGAGAATTACATCAACCGCTTCAAGACTGTCTTAAATCAGAAGAAACAATAAGCCGAGTCGAGTTTCAATAAATCCACGAAACGCCACAGTTGTCTCACGTTGGATGTTTATTTATTTTATCGACATAATCGAGCCTGTTGCACAAAGTAGATATTTCTGTAGGCATGGACGCATGCTGATATCGCTTCGTTCGCTGTAACAATTTCGTTTCCGTATGCACCAGTCACGTACACTCTATGTATATATAAAAAAGTCTTTACGTTTCACTAAAATGTCCTACCATCGAGCTCATGTCGTTGCTATTTCTTCCCATCCATGCCTGACTATGGGAAAAAATCAACCCACCTGTAACTGGGGTTGCTGCTTTTGCTTTTGCGTTCTGCTACTGCTGCACTGACTGTGACGGTGATCACCGGGTCTGATCTGATTTTTCTCGTACGACGATGCCACTTAAAAACCTGGCTCTTGCACTCTGTACACGCTCTAACTAATATAATACAAAACGGCGCCCTTGTCATTTCGTTCTGCTATTAATTGCCTACTATGATTCATCTATACGAAGAATGTGTAGCTGCTAATCTTGTGGCGCGCGCAGGGGTGAACGCGCGGATCGCGATGAATAATAAAACAGTCAAAACGCACTACTTTCCACGGTTCAGGCCAGGAATCTGATCTTGAAACACTTTCAGCCATTTCTTTTGTTTACTGACACGCAAAAGAAGTAATACGTTTCTGGAAAAGCCAATGTTATAAAAGAAAGGCCGGCTCATAGAACGCTAGGCACAAAGAAGATGCTTTGAACCCGTTCCGGGAGCCATACGGCGAACAGAAATCACATAAAACTGTGGCAGCAGCAATCACTAAACAATCTTTGCCGTAGATCCCCCTTTAGAAGAACCGATATGCTGATTTAACTCATAAGTAACACAGTCACAATTAGGGGAGGGGTTAAATTTAATGGGGAAAGAAAAACTACCAGCTTCATTAGGCACCGAGCCAAGCGGAGGGTGGCACGGATTCTACTTGTTCTTCAATGCCATCGTCCGGTGTGTGACCCGGCCGCACAATAACCCAAAGAGAAACACAAAACCTACGAAACTCAGCAGTATCAGCAGGAAGTAGTGCTTGGACGGTGAACTGACCACCTGAGCGTACAGCTGATGGATGCTTTCCGGTGGGGGAACAAACTGAAATCGAAAAGCGTGAAGAAAGTGCTATTGATTTCCGAGGCTCTTGGTGTTATATGTTGATTTTGAAAGCGCCGATTCACTTACCGCTGCTGCATTACGGAACATCTCCAACCGAGACAACAGCTTACTCTTGCAATCGTCTTCCAGTGCCTTACTTTCGCCCTCCAGGATTCCCTCCAAACACTTTAGCACTGTAACCAAAAAGGGGACAAGTGTGTTACTATTTTAAACAGATGCACTAGATATAAATTGCCACTTACGTCGACCGCTGCCACTCTCGATGTGGGAACAGTACTTTAGCAGATCCACCGAGCAAGCGCGCTGCAACAACGGATCCGCATAGATGTCCGCCTTGCCCTCCTGTATCAGCTCGGACACCTCCACCTTGCAGGCCCTGTTGATGAGCTTCTTGTCGGTGAACGCCTGCTTCAGGCACTCCTCGACGGCTCCGTGATCCTCGTTCGTTGTCTCCGTATCGGCCACCGGTGCACTGCACAGTACCTGTATCTCATCGTGACAAACGCTCTGCAGCAACGGGTTCAGCTTGTAGTTCAGAGCCCGTTCGTGCAGCACCTCCGTCATCTGCTTCTCACACTCAGGCAACAGACGGCCTTCGCGGAACTTTCCCTTCAAACAATCGATCACCTTCCCGTTCAGCTCCTCATTCTGGTGCGCATTACGTACGATCTGGGTACAGAACTCGGCGATGTTACGCGAGCAGGCGGCTTGCAGCGCCGGATTGAAGCGATAATCAAGATTCTGCTCGATCATACGATTCACAACGACCAGGTGACACCGATCATCGAACAGTGATTCGTCCTTGTGCATCTTAAGGCACTGCAGCAGCTTCGTTTGCTCGGTATCGTGGCAATACTGGCGAATCATATCGCGGCACGTATTGAGCAGCGTGTAATCCGTCGAGCTATCGGTAAGCTCCGACTTCTTGATCGCAAACAGCTGATGCTGACAGTCCTCCGTCAGGTCACCGTGATGCGTTTGCAAGCATTCCAATACCTAGAAGGAGAAGAAGTGGCAAAATTTGTAAAAAAAAAAACTACCACGCCGATCGATTTAGCAGAGGAAAGCGCTACACGATGATTAGTGAAAATGATTAGCTACCGTAGAAGCTATGGCCAAATCAAAGAATTGGCAAAACTCCACACACACCGGGATAGAAGACGATTTAATGGTAACGGAATGGCACACTTGCATTGTTCTTATTCACCTGTCCCGAACCGTGCGGAATTTGCGAACAGTGGCGCTCGATGTCGGCCTTGCAGGCAGCCTTCAGTTTCGGATCGAAATCAATATTCTCCCGCTGCTGGTATAACTGGGCACGGACCTGCTGGCGGCATTCCTTCGGTATCGAGTGTTTTGTCTCGCGTAGCGTATCATTCCGCATGACCTCGCTCAGGCAGGCCACTACCTCGTACTTGGTGGTGCACTTGCTACAGAATCGGGACACGTGCTGGCGGCACGCTTCCTTAAACTTGAAGGTAAAGTGGAAATTTTTAAGCGAAATGATCTGAAAATGCTCTATGGCAGCCCGGCACTTGACGTCGTCCCTGAGCTCGGGCGTGTTCTTGGCCGCGATCAAGCATTCCATCATTTCGCCCTCGTCCCGGCCCGTCTTCAGGATGTTGGCACAGTGCCGTTCCATCGCACCGCCACACACGGTCATGATGATCGGGTTCAGTTCGACGTGGGCCGCTTCATCCTCGGTGTACCGGGACACGGCAGCCTTGCACGGATCCTGCAGCTTCTCCAGATTGTCCTGTAAACACTGCATCTCCTCACCGCGGGCCGTCTTGTCGAAGCAAAAGTAAGCCAGATCATCCAAACACTGATCCTCCACTTCCGGTATCAAATCGACCGCTTTTGCCCGCTGTCGCATCACGCGCTTCACCTCCTGCAGACACTCGGGCCGTAAGCGTAACGCTTCGTCCCGTTCCGGGTACGCGTACCGGTGCAGGCAGGGCAGTATGAGCGGTCCACGCTCCGGATCCATCTGTGCCGTATCGAGATCGGCCCAGCTTTTCTTCGCCTTGCAGAATCGTATGGCATCTTCCTTGCAGTTCCTGTGGAGTAGAGGAAGTCATCATCATAAAGAATGTGTTCTTTCGGCCGTGGTTTAGCGTTTTTTTTACCGGTAGAGCTGGGGATCGAGTTTGAAGTCACGTGCCACAAAGTACTGGATCTGCAGCAGGGCCGATTCACACTCCACGTTCATGTAGTTCGTACCGAGTTTCTCCATCAGACACGACATGACCCGAGCATCACCACCATCCGTATCGGAGCAGGCGATGTCTACTACCGGTTTGCAGGCCTTTCGCAGCACCGGATCCACGCGCCAATCTTCACCAACATCCGTTATCTTAACCAGCGTTTCCAGTGCCCGCAGGCAGATATCCGTTACGCGGCGCTCCTTCTTCTTTCGGGCACGTGCGTGCTCCATTAGACAGTGGATCGTCTTCCCCCCAGCGTCCAGGTTGCTGCAAAACTTCTCAATATCACCCTCACACCCGGTCAGTATTTCGGGCGATAGCTTGTAGTCGGTCAGCAGCATCCGCCGGTGATCGTTGATCTCGGCCACACACTCCGGCATCAGCTTGGTGCTGTTCTTCTGTACCGCTTCGAGGCACAGCAAAATCTGCGCCAACCGTACATCCTTATCGTCGGACACGCCACGTCGGCACCGGTACGTTTTGATGTCTTCCTTACAGGCACGGGTTAACCCGCGGGACACCTTGTAGTCGTGCACCACGAGCCGATCGCGACGGATCAGCTGCTGCTGGCAGGCCTTCGACATGTCCGCATCGTTCTGGTGCTTGACGAGACACTTCAACAGCTGGCCCGCCGGTTGTCCCTGCCCGTTCGGTGATTGGCAGAAGCGAAAGACATCGTTGGCGCACGCCAGGTACAGTTGCCGGTCGAGCTTATAGTCCTCCGATTGGACCTCCGACAGGTGCAGCACCTGTCGCTTGCATTTAACATTCAGATTGTCCAGTGAGTTCTGTAAGCAGGCTACCGTTTCGCCCTGCGAAACCTTTTCCTTGCCGGCCGAGACACGGCCACACCCGAGTGCCTCGATGTCCTGCGAACAGTCGGTCAAGAACTGGCGAATGAGCCGGTAATCGGAAAAGGCTACCCATTCGAGCCGCTGAATGTAACCGATGCACCCGTTGCCCTTGGCAACCTGATGGTGATCGATGATGCAGGCAAGGTACTGGCCCGGTTCACCGGAAGGCTCACAGGGGAATTGGGCGAAATCTTTGGGGCAACCGTGCTGAATCATGCGCTTCAGATTGGCATCGTCCATCAGGGCGGAAGTGTGCGTCCAGATGAGGTGCTGACATTCCGGCCCGAGCGTTTCGATCTGATCCGTGGGCAGCGACCGAACGCACTCGAGCGCTTTCAGGTCTTCTGCGGTGGCGGGAATCTTTGGGCAGAGAGTTTTCAGCTGCGAGCACGCCTCTTCGTCGATCAACTTCAGCGCGACGGATGCCACATCCACACCCATGACGATCGTGAGCCAGTGCACTGCCAGCACACCGGCCGTAGCGATCCGCAGTGGATGTCCGGTGGCCATGGTCACTTCGATGCTAGCTCGGCTAGTAGGCTAGTTTTGTTACCGCCGAGGATCCTTCCTCAGTAGGCGCAACTTTAGCAACAACGGTGGTGGTAGCTGATGGCAAACGTTGCGGGGAAGGAAATCATAATCACTTGCCGCACCCACCGCCGCTCGGTCGAGGTGGCACTGATTTGCCGATAAGATTGTGTGTCCTTCTTCGATCACAGGTGGGGATGAGGAATTCAACTAGATTTACGATCGCGTTGCCACCATAACCAGCAGCGATGTACGGATCAGGTGTTAAGAAGATTCTTTTTACGCAAACACCGCACAGGAGAGGGCAATCCGCAACCAAAAAACCAGAAAACAGCGGCCGCTGTCCAAGTTGACAGTTCTGGTTTTGGAGAACTGGCCGAGAAGAGGTCTAGGTGGAGCTCGTGGACCGTTCCGCTGGCGTTGGATTCACAGGAGACGCCTTCGTGGAACAGTTTTGCGAACGGAAATTTATATTTTTCACTTTTCCCGCGGGAATTGCGGTTTCTAATTTATTCTAGATTAGATAAATAAATTCTAAAAAAAGTGGTTGATAAGAACCGATTAAATCGGTTTCGACACGTCAAGCACGGTTTGACAGGAGTCTGAACCGATTCGAGATGTAAACAAAATTGAAAAACAAAACAAGCTGTTCGCCGGAAGCCGGAAAACCAGAATCCACCCTTTTTTTTACTTTATTTCCACTATACCAGCCCTAAATTAGAGCGAGTGATGAATCGTGAACGAGATAACAGAGAAAAGTTAAACTCCCTCAACGAATTGACCGGCCTGGTACAGCGTTTGGTCCACCGGAATGTGCTGATCGATCTGCGGAACGAAACCTCCGTCGCCGGAACGGTCATACACGTCGATGGGTTCGTTTAGCGGAAGGCGACACCCGGCATAATTCGAGAACACTAACTATCTGCTCCTTGTACCCACAGGTACATGAACATTTCGTTGGAGAATGTGGTATACATCGACCAGAAGGGGAAACAGTTCCCGATGGATAACTTCATGATCTACCCGAAATACCTGCACTGTATCCATCTGCCGCAAGAGGTAAGCCATCGAAAAAGATTTCATATCTTTGGTGCTACTACTGAGTTGCCGTTAAAACACCCCCGCGAAACGGTTCGCTCAATTCGCGCTCGCGCTTGACAGCTGACTGTCCGCGAGGATGCGCAATGAAAAGGGTGGCGCACAACAAAGAAGAGGTGCGATGACCTTGATGAAAACAAAAACAATCTCACTGCAGCCTCCGCCCGTTTCGGTTGCACTTAGCACAGCAGCAGCAGTTCGCGAGATCCCTTAGTACGTTCGTGCCAGTGCCGTGATGATGCGGCAAATCGATCTGGAGGGAACTTAGAGAACAAGTGAAAATGTACTCGCTACGGACGAAGATTAGCTAGAAGGGATCGTCGCGTGTGCGAGTGTGGTGTGAACAGGAACACAGCTGAGCGTGTCACGGTCACGGTCGCGATTGTGAATTTATTTCGGGAACACGCCATAGCTGCCCTTTTGCGAATGCGCTC
>NC_064877.1:43995000-44032500 GCF_943734665.1 Anopheles aquasalis
CATGCTTCGGGTACTCATCCACCGCAAACTGCACGGTTTCCTTGCGTCCCACGACCGGAACAGGAACGATCTCGTCATTGAAGTAGCCCTTCTTTTGCGATTCCTCCGTCAGCTGCTGGCTCTGGGCCGCGAACGCATCCTGTGCCTCCCGGCTTATCTCGTACTCTTTGGCCAGATTTTCCGCCGTAATGCCCATGTGCAGATCGTGGAACGCATCGGTCAATCCATCGTGCAACATCGTATCGACCATTTTCGCTTCGCCCATCTTGGTGCCAGCACGGAGATGGAGCACGTGCGGTGACTTGGACATCGATTCCTGACCGCCGGCAACGACAATGCTGGCATCGCCACAACGAATCGCCTGATAACCGAGGGCCACCGTTTTCAGTCCCGAACCGCACAGCATGTTGATGGTGTACGCCGGAACTTCCTTCGGTACACCGGCCTTGATCGATGCTTGGCGGGCCGTATTTTGACCTTGGCCTGCGGTAAGGGCCTGTCCGAGAATGACCTCACTGACATCGCTACCCTCGACGCCGGCACGTTTCAGCACTTCCTGCACCGTTACCGCACCGAGTTCGGCCGCGGATAACGACGCCAGTGTACCCATGAAGTTACCTACGGCGAAACAATGGAATAATATTAAATATCGATTCCATCAATAAATGGTAAAGATGGGAAATTAATCCATGTTATGTTTTTTATCAATTAGCAAACATATGGACGATTCTTTTCTCGGTTCACCGGGGGTAATTAGTTCGATTGATAAAAAAAACCATCGTTAACTGCGTAATTAGTGAAATGTTGTTTTTGCTCATTAAATACCCATCAATGAATCAACGCTAAATGGTGTGTGGAGTGTTGCCTCTTCTCGGAATGAAACCGAAAGTAACCAATGTTTGGTCATCAGCGAAGCATAGAATGAAGGAATTAGCGCTATCGTTTTTATGCACAAATCAAATAAATAATATCGGCATAACTGGATGTTGTGTGATAGCTACCCATACTCGATCGCAAGTCATTATTTTTACGAAATCCTAGCAGGCGCCTTTTCGGCGCCTACGCTGGCTGGCGAGCCGGACATTCTTATGTAAATATCACACCTATCCGATCGTCGCATCTGCAGAGCTATCCAGGTGGTTCGCATTTACATATTCAATTCCTACCGCTTGACGACGTTGCATAAAAGAAGATGCCAACGGAGATCGCTTCGAGAAGCAGCAATATGTTTGGCTGCAATCGTTATCTATCGCCGCAGTGAGGGTAGAGTTCGGAAACAATGCAAAGGGAGGGTAGATAAACCATTTCCCCTGTCCATCGGGTTCGGGTTTTCCCTGGCTGACCTTTGATCACCAAACCACGGGTGGTTTGCGTCTTCGTTTTTGGACATTTGCCTGGGTATTGGTATTACGGGATCGGCTAGGAAAATACACGGCACTGCAAGCATTTCGAAAGCACGGCGTCACGTAACGGCACACACGTTTGTTCACGCACCATCAACCGGCCGACCGACCGACCAATCCGCCGACACCACGTATCGCCGCATAACAGTTTGAACATTTTCACCTTTCTTCCTTTCCTTTTTATCACTCTACTTCGTTTGTTCTATGGCTTTTTTAATGGCCCCGTAAAGATTCGAAGGTAAATCCCCCGGCATAGCCCGGCTCATTCATGTTTTGGCCTGTAATCGAGGTAATCGCGAGTACACGCTTTATACCCGGTACCTACCGATCGGTGTTCTGGCCGCCGATACGATGAAAACTTCGCCCGCTGGTGATGTCATGTTTGGTGGCGTTAGTACGGGATGATCCTCGAAGAAAGTTTGTTACCGGGTGGCTGCGTGTGCGGTGGAAAACTAAGAAGCGCAGAAGAAACGAATGCAGAGAATTGCTCGTATGAGTCATGAGACATCTCGTACGATTGGGGACCGCAAATGCAGTCAATATAGTTACCGTAGCAGAGCGCGTTACCGGAACACGTCAGCGTGGGGCTAGACACGAATCTCGACTCGCGGAATTCGGCTTTTCACAGCCGCGCTTCACTCGGACCGCGGTTACGCCGAAACGGGTTTCCTCATCGCACGCTTTCACCACCCGACCACGAAATCTATACCCCTTTCGCGGGGTGGGCTTGCGAGCTGTTGCTGTTTGCGCCATGTGCTCGCCCCGATATCCCCTGGTAACCAAATCGATTGATGCGAGGCTCGAAAAAAACTTTTTAAGATGCAGTTAGTGCAGTTAGTGGTTTCGGACCTTCGACTTAGTACGTTTTTAGCATTTACGGGGGTGGGAAAAAAGTCCAAAATTAAAGACAAAAATCTAGGTTTTTATTCAATGGAGACGATTTACAAGATTTTAGAATTTTTAAATATTTGGTTCTGTGAAAAGAGTGTGCACCTGTGCAACGCAGCTCGATCGGAAGTCTCGCTCACTCCTACAGTGCGCAGAGGTAAATCTTCCTCGGAACCCGTTACTCCCACAATCCGATGTTTGCTGACCGGGTTGTCGTACACTTTATTGATTTTTGGCGAGTTTGTTCAAGGAAAACAGGGGAATTTCATCGAATTTATACTATTTGTACACTTGGACATAAAATACGGCTGGTCAGCAAGGCATGGTTTGTTTAACTTTCGATTTATTTTAATTTTTAACTATTTCTACTGACACCTGAGCTCGACCACAGGGTGGTATGCACCGAGCCGAACTACGAGGGGTTCACGGCCAGGCAGTTGCGTGCGTGCGCGGTTGTCAAGCATCAAGGGTAACAGGCAGCATAACTCGGCGACGTGTGAGCGAGCGAGGTAGCAGTAGGTAAGCGACAAAAAGCGTGCTGCGGTGTTTCGGATGGTGGATCTTCAACGGTGTCGGTCAGCATCAGCCCGCAGACCTGCGTCTAGCACCCCCGGGATCGCCTTGTGCCAGACGGCTAGAGTGCTTCGACACCAGCAGAACACCAGAGCGGAAGTGAGCCCACCACCATCTGTTGCCCCCGACCGTTGCTCCGTGTGCTTCCACATCGAAGCGAAGTGGAAAAAAAAAAGTGGAAAACTGCATCGACACGACACGACTTTTCCTTTGTGCTCCCCCGCCCCGCGGTGTGCCCACAAGTGTTGGTGTGAAAAACTGTTCCCCACCGATGATCACCGCACCACCCCGTACAGTTCCGCCCGAACCCGTTATACTCGCAGTGAACTATTGTAGATCTGCATTGCCGCATCCGCTTTTCTAATGCCATACCGTTTTTTCCCCGTTTTCCACAGCAATCAGCATCTGGTGGGGCCGCGACGATAAAATTGCTGGTGTTTTTTTGTTTCCTCCGTTGATTGTGTTATCTGTGTGTGTTTCTGTGGTGCCCCCGGATCTTCGGTGCACACGGTGTTGCCAGCAGTCCGTGAGCGCTCCAAAGGTGTCACACCTGCAGTCCGGTCACCAACTCCAGGATACCACGAGTCGTCTCGCCATCCCGTGGTCCCGCGCAGAAGCCAACGCCGCAGTGCTGCAACCAAAGCAGGCCGCCAGACCACGGCTCGTCGGAAGTTTCTCGACGATCAGCGCATAAAGTGGAATATACGGCTCGTTCTCGTGCATCGCAGGAGACATTTGCCGGTCGCCACTCGTTCGCGGTTGTCGATCCCAGCAGCAGCAGCAGCATCATCATCATCAGCGCCAACTCTTTCGTCATTCTTGGACTTGGAGGAGCCACCGCGAAGAACGATCGAGAGCAAGCGCGCCAGTGAGTAAGGTCGTCGTCGTCGTCGTCGCTGTCGCCGTCGCCAGGTTGTCAGGTGCGGCCTTCTAGCTGGTGAGATAGGCGGAGAGAGCGAGAGAGCGAGCGTTTGGCCACCCGCGCGCGCGAGAAGTGCGTGAACCGCGAAGAAGAAGAAGAAGCAAAAGAAGAAACCGCGGATTGCAAGTGTGTACGTGAATTCCGAGTAAAATCCTTTATCCCTACACGAGCCGCGTGTGCGCGTGAAGCTGCCGAGCAGCTGAGAGAGCCAGCCTGGTGTGTTTGTGCGTCAGCAGTGTGCAGTGTATGTATGCTAGCGCCCGTGTGTTCGTGTGTGTGCGCTTTACATTGCGTACACTGTCTCTTGTGCTCCCCTCGCGTATCGCAAACTAGCCGCAGCAGTAGCAGCAGCAGCTGGCCCAGCTTTCGGTTGCCAGGTTTTTTCTGGAGAAGGAAAAGGGTTGCATTTTCCTTCCACTGACCACCGCGGGGTGTGAAAAATCAATCGGATAGTGCGTTCGTGTGTCGGTACGGGTGTACTACTACCGTGTACGCGTGTGTGTCGCCCGGTGCGTCTGTGTGTCCGGTGTAACAGTGTCCGTGTCCGTGTCCGTGTGTCTCTGTGTGTCGACACGACTAAATCTAGTGTGTTGGCATTTGCTGACGACCGTCGCTGCCGCCGTCGCCAAGAGTAGATCTAGTATACGTGGTGACGAGGAGCCTTCCTCTCCTTTGGGCCTTACATCCGTTGTAGTGTGTGCGGAGGTCATCGCGTGTTGTGCTGCTGCTGCAGCAGGTCATCTCCTCCATCGTCGCCGGCCACCGTCGGTGCAAGAAAGTGCAACACACCCACCGCGCACGCTGGTGTGACCGACCTTCTTGTCTTGCATAGCGAGAGCGAGAGAGCGAGCAGGAGAAAGATCAGCGCTGCTACGATCATCGACACTGAAAAGTTCCTCCAGAAAAAACACCGATTCCGAAAGAAAAGTCTGTGGCCATCCCGTTGGCACTCCGAAGACGACGACAACAACGACTGCAGAAGCCGTCGAACCCGTGTGAACGCGTTCCCTTGCGCACGAAGGCGACAAACGAAGACGAGTTGTAAACATGGCGGACTCCATGGAAGAAATTAACCAAATTCTCAACAGTAAAACGCAATCACCAGGTACGTTTTGGTTGTTAGAAAGATGGGGAAGAAAAGGGGGGCGTTGTTGAGAGTGAGAGAGAGAGAGAGAGCCAGGAAGACGAGAACCGAGCCCGGCGCTCTCACTCGTGCCCTCTCTCTCTCTCTCTCTCTTTCACTCTCTCTCTCTCTCTCTCTCTCTGTCCTCCCGTCTCTTGCTCACGTGTTTCCGGTTCCGTTTCGTCGGCATCGACCAGAACAAACTAGAACCGACCTCGTCATCAGTGGGTGGGGAAGGGGAAAGAAAGAAAGAGAGAGAGAGAGCGAGAGAGACTGGAAGAAAGGCATTCAGAGCAGCCGTTGCAACAACCGGTTGGGGTCCAACAACGAGACGACGACGCCTGCTTTGCGTTTCCCTTATCCCCCTTTTTATATCCTTGGGTTCTCTGGGCTGCGAAGAATCGATCGGGAAGCAGCAGTAGCATGGTTCCTTCCCCACAATTTCCCATTCGAATAGGGGGAGGGGGAGGCCACGGTGGGATGGATTTTTATTGATCGCCCAAGCCGCGTGTACCCGTGGCCGCCGTATTTGTCACCGGCGAGAGGCTGTGGGATGGCAAATGGGGTGGTGGTGTGCGGTTGGTGGACAACCACGAAGGACAACCTATCGCTGGACAACCTTGAGACAGATTTGGATTACGGTGGACTGGGCAGACGATTAGTGGTTCGGCCGTTTTGGGAGCGCCAGGAGCAGTATGGAGCGCACTGTCATTCGGTTGGCTTCTTCTCATTCCGTTTAATTGTTGGTTTTCTTGTTGCGGTTTTGGATGGCCGCTCCATCACCGGTCCACCACTGGTCGGTTGTCGTTTGCCAGGATAAGGCAGGGCGATGATGGGCATGTGCAGCAATCTGCGGTATGCGGCTGATTGAACTTTATGTCGCCTGGTCTGCGGCATTTTAAATCATGACGTCACGTAAGGCTCGCTGCGCCAGTCTACCGCCAAATCACCAAATCGGAATTGAATTATTCTCATTTAGTGGATGCCCTTCTCGTGAAATGTCTTTTCCTCTTGGTTTGTCCTTTTCCAGGACTTCCAAAAACCCAAATCCGAGACCATAAGCCAAGATGTCTGATAGAGCTATTTCGCAATCGCAGTGTCTCGATTTCACTCTCTGGGAATGGACGAAATATTCCGGAAGTTGTATTGCCGGATTGGAGCAAAACATCGTCCAAAAAAACACCCGGCAATTGGCAATCACTTGCCAATACATAGTGGCGCTGTATTGGTGTGTCGCTCGCAAAGGAACGTGTCCTTACGGTTCTGCTCATGACAGTTCACTTGGCGACCGGCTCTTGGCACAATATCCTTGTACATCGCCATCGCTTGGTATTCGAATGCCTTCGCTTGAAAAAAAACAAGGGATACTCTATCGATCGCGCAATGGCCCCTGTCGTAGTGTACCATAAACTTCCCCCTTTTCCGGATTCATTCAGCAGAAGTCAAGGAGTATTCCCCTTGGCGATAAAGGGCATTACCACTATGGCGTGTCGTGCATTCCACGTGGCGCACAACCCGGTGTCGCCGATAGAGGTTAATATTGGAACCAATATCGTTTCTCCCCCTTTCGCGAGGACTTTGGAGTAACTCGAGAATCGACTCCGACTGGTCCGCTCGCTAGTGCCTAATGTCACTGCACATTGTTGCCCAATGAATTGTATCGAGCTATCGAGAGAAAGAGAGAGAGATACGTAGAAGCAATGAGGAATTCGATCGAAACACAAGGTGGCATACTTCTTGTCGGGGAGATTGTATTACCGATCACTACTAGGGCCTCCTCTTGGTCCTACTCCTCCTGTGCTGCTTCTGTTCCGCCTGTCCGTTTGGCCGGAGATGGGCGCCCGGCATCGACATCGACGGTTTGCGCGACATTTTCGCAGCCCTGTGGCCAACCTATGGTAAAAATGTAATTGGATAGTGTGCCGGAAGTGAGAAAAGGGAACGTTTCTCCGAACTCTACTGTGCTGTTGTTCCGGAGCCACGGAAGCAAACCGAGCGAGTTGGTTGGCTACCACATTTCACTAATCTGCCGACCAATAGTCAATGGGACGACAAGTGCAGACGAACCGGCCCCCGGCCGGCTCCATTGCAGCCGTATTTGTGATGAATATTGAACGGGACAAGGACACTCGCCTTGGCCGCATAAATATGTGTTGGCGTTGATTATTATGCTGTTCCCCTTTGTGATAAAGCGTCACAGTAACTCGTAAGCACAGTATTTATGGTTCCATAGTCGCCACAAATCGTTTTACCCGTTGGTACAATTCCTTTCAATTGCACCCAACGAAATGCTGCCAAGGTTGCGAAAAAAAAAAACGATGTAAGGGACAAGGCTGCACGGCTGGCCAGTCGGCACGATGAAGCCCAATCCCTTGATGGCACGAAGGTGGAAGCAAACGATGAGCGCGATGGCTTTTGAAATCCTTCCGTGGGCCGTACGGGCGATGTGTGTGGTGGTCGCTTTCTTCGAGGTCTTAGTTTTCTCACGCCAAGGAAGTGACAAAAAACGGCTGGCTAGCTGGCTGACTATGGGTCTGGCGGGTTGGTTGTAGTGTCAGAAAGCAAAAGAAAACCCCCGAGACATTGCAAACCCTTCGCTCAATGTACGCTCAACTCGCAACTGGAAAGCCTCACACATTTACCTCAACAGAAACAAACCAGAAACAAAAAAAAAACTGGTGGAAAAAGATCCTCCTAACGGAAAGCGGAGTAACCCCACTCACCATCACACCCTCCCTTGAATGGCTCTATGGGGGCAGAGGGAGGGTGTATACCTTGGTCAAAATGGCACGGTATGCAGGCTTATGAATAAAACAATTTCATTTCAAAACGGGGCTTTTTTTTGAAGAGGAAGAAGTAAAAACAAACTGCAAACTGCTGAAGCATACCAAGAGCGAAGGAAAGCAGGAGCCCCAAGTCGAAGATGGCGACGAACGGTTTAGCGGAGCTCGCGGAAAGCTCCCGGTGGCAGCGGTGTGTTAGCGGGCCGGCTGACCACTCTGTGCTGCACCGTACTGTACTGTGGAAGGACAACGAGTGTTCGACGAGATCTGTTCGCTTTTTGCCCCTTTTTTCTGCACGGCTTCAAGCACCAGAGGCATTCCCATTTTTGGGCTGAAAGTAATAACATTAAGCACCGTGGCGCAGCAGCAGCTGCAGCAACCTTCAAGGTGGCGTGTTGGTGGTGGTGGTGGTGGTGGTGTGACATGCAAAATACTATCCCCTCCGAGGGCTACGATTTAAAGCACAAGGACAAAGCGCCCCAAACGTCGTCAGAGTGGCCGCTGGCGTGGCATTGCGTTACTTATGGATGAGCAAAATGCATTTCGTTGCAATTGAGAGAACGAGTTCCGTTTTCTTCAGGAAACAGGCGTCTGTTCGCTCTGCTAGGGGTCCATTGCGCTGGCTCATGTGTGGAGTATTATGTGAAGCACCGGGGGCACCACAACATGGACTAGCAATGTGTTACCTGTCGGAACGGACAGCTATTTTTATGCTTAGCTGATGTGTGCCATGCATCAACGCTTTATGGGTATTTGCTGTTTTCAAAGGAGGGGAGAGTGTACAGGGCTGATGTTTTGCTTCATGGCATTTTAAAGATATTATTATATTTATTATAAAGAAGATGTTTAATTTAAGGGGGGGCTTTGGTATGTTCGGGCCAAAAAAAGGCCCGTTTTTGACGATTTTTTGTGACGTAACCATTTAGCTTTATTTTTTCAAGTAAATGGCATATTAATCTACAACTTTTGAAGAATATTTGGTATTGTTCTGAGTAACATTAATTGAAAAATTAATCCGTGGCATCCAATTTTTGGTAGGCGTGTCGTTGCAAAGGTCCTTTTTACGGTGCCCATCGTAGCGACATGACGCGTCATCTGAAACATACAAGTCGATATTCGTGAGAAAGGTTATAAGTTTATCTAGGTAGTCCCGGAGAGTTTTTATTGATATTCAAATTTTTCGATTTTTGGCACATTTTTGAAGGTGAAAAAGTGATGCTTTTTCGATTCTGCCAGAAAAACGAGCTTTACAGAATTGTTTACAAAAAAGTATCAACAATTTTAATGATATCTCGACGAGGCTACCTGGCAAAAAGTGTACAGATTATGTGTTAAAAATTTCAAATCGATCGGCCCAGTACGGTACGATGTTCACCGACTTTGAAAACGTTGGTCTTGTGCAAACGCTCTTCAAAGTTGCGAGCTACATGGAGGCTTGTATGAAACGCGGATTTAACAAAACCGAAACCCCCCTTAAAGAAAGGTGTGGAACAAAAGCAAATATTGTTCGCATAACTGTCCTGATGAATCCTCGGTGACTAATTAACATCTGATGACTGGCCGGTATTTAGTGCTAATGTAACGGTCCTCCCTGGACCCCGCAGCATCGGCTGGCCCAATCGGAGCCCGCGATTTAAATAATGCATCCATAACTAGGCGCGAAGCAATTTGCGGAATGTCCCAACGGGACAGGAAGCACCCATTAGCTGGCTGACTTAAGGGTGGCCATTTGTGGTGGTGGTTTGCCCGTTGATTTCCGCTTCGCACAAGACCGAGACCGACCGAGATTCAAATTAATTTCATCAGACCGTCATCAGTTCCAACTGGTGCTCTCTCTGTCTCTCTCGTTTTTGGGCTCCACGAGAAGCGGTGAGCATAATTTGGGGTGACGACAAAAAACCTCCCTCTCGAGGAGCGACCAAGCGACAGAAAGAAAGCTCCCCGGACCCCGGCGGACGGCTTAATGGCATTTCTGCTCGATTAAATTGATTCCCTCTCGGGGTAGCAGAGATTTTAAGAAAATAAGGGCCCATCATCTTTTGCGATCCCGAGCAAAGCCCCCCCCCCCCCCCCCCAAAAAAGGGCTCGGCGTGTTAGATCAGCCAGTCGTAAGTCCCAGGCCAGACCTGGAGCATGGAAACGTGGACAAATGGTACGCTCGCTCTCCCTGTCTGTCCCCCGGCCCCCGTGGAGGCAATCGAAGAAGTGAAGTGGCTGGAAAAATGGAGACTGGAAGTTCATAAAAATAGGAAACGAATCAACCAGCAGCGGCTAGATTGGTAGTCACGGTTGGACACGCGTCCAAAAACCGACGACGACGTCTGCGATCACCGTCTGGGACCGATCCGCGGTCGAATCGAATGAAAATGTTGGCCACAAGTCACGAGACGGAAAACACCGTCCACACAGTAAAGAAAAAGGGGAAAAAAACCCGTTGAAATCGTCGTTGTCGTCTGTCCGTCTGTGAAAGAACCGTGGAGTGGCACTCGCACCACGATTCATACGCTTTCCGCTTGGAAGCAAACTGCGGGACACCAGAGAAGGTCTGGTGCTGGTGATGAAATTACGGTGCTTTTGGCGCTCGCGCCTAATCCGAGCGGACAGACGGACCGGGCAAGTGTCTTGCCAGATTTCCAACGCTTCCGTTCCGGCTTCCCCCCCCCCCCAACTCAGACCCAGAGAGGCTCAGACCTAGTGTAGTGTGGGTCCTAGCGTTGGTCTCGCTTTGGTGACTTGTGGAACCACGTTTACGTTAGTGTTCTTCCCTTCCTTGTTGGAATCTAATTAATTTACTGCTCGAGAAATTGGAGAGCACAAGACGATGGGTGACCAACCGGAACTGGGGCGGGATGGGGGGGCACTGCATACATTTCTTCTTGTCTCGTCTCGGAGCGGACCCCTTGCTCGTCGTTTGTGCGATCGTGGTTGAGCCGCACAAGATTAGATTGTGCTCGCGGTTCGTCGTTAATGTGGCGCGCGGCACCAGCCTAGCTAGCGGTAGCCAATGTCACCAACGGGGTTCCCAAATTGATGTTTTCATTACCGAACGAATTACGAGCACGTTGGCAGCGGGCATGGATTTGTTTAATTTTATTTCAAATTATTCAATTAAAAAATTTGAACATAAACGCAAATTCCCCGATCTAAATTTACGATCACCGAGCACAATCCTTTCTTTAGGATCCCAAATATCGTTTGCCATAATCGATAGCGATTATGCTCAATGATCGCGTTGTTCAAATGTTTGGGTGGTGCGTGCGAGTTCACCACCCCAAACGCAACCGCCAGGGCGGCGTGCATCATAAGTTATGGCATCGAATGGGGCGGTGGTGGTGTTGGTGTTGGTGGCGCTACCACATATCCGACGCTGTGCTGTGGTACGTCAATTTAAGGTGGGGCGCAAGCATATTCGAAAGGGGGCCACCGTCATAAAGAAGGGGGTCACGCCAGTTCAAACCAGGCCCGACCAACGGTTAGACAGAGAGAGAGAGAGAGAGGGAGGGAGGGAGAGGGAGAGGGAGTTGAAGGTAGCATTGATAGCAACACGAAAAAGGCAAAAAAAAAACCGACACGAAATACGGGTCATTGTAAAGTGTGCCAAATAAGTGCATGCAGCGGCGAGTGAGCATCGACGAGAGGAGCATAGCGGCGCGATAATGCGATACGCTTGCCTGGCCAGTGGGCTGGCGCCATGCCAACGACGTTGCCGCAGAATTGCGTTCGCGTTCGATTCATTTATTATCTCGAGCCTCTGGGCCACACGCTGCACCATAATGGAACTTTGTAAAACCAATTCCTTGGCAGGGTTTTGTTGGTATTTGAAGCATAAAAATGAATGACAATTTGGTGGAAGCGTTTGTTGCGAATTTTAAGCCACACAAACACAACGGAGAATTGGTTTAAAAATATCTGTAAGCGACCTTAACCTTTTCCACATCGCTCCAGCTCTTCGCCGTTGTCCAGAGCCTCATTAATGTGCCTTAGTGTCTAACTTTTACGGGTCTAAATTTGCATATCATTCACGCGCACATATGCGCATCTGGGCAGCACAGCAAACTTGCTCCACCTCGCTTAACGAGAGAGCAACATCCAAAGGCATTAGCTCCATGGCGGCATAGTGGCGGTTGTGTGTGCCTGGAGGTCGCGTCAATACTCACGCATGCTTGCGTTTGTAACAAACCAACAACAACAACAGCAAAAAAAAGAACATCAAAAAGCCCAAAAACCCAAAAGAGAAAACCATCGTCCTCTTGTGTAGCGGCGTAGTAGCTCTTGCATTTTGGAGGCCGCCAACAACGGTGTGCGGTGATTGTGCGCTGCTTGGTAGCTGCGCTGCTCCTTTGGCGAGAGAGCTCCAGTTTGCTGCTGCCTCGTGACTGTTTACGAGGCAAGGTGAAAATGTTCACACTCGCCCTTTAACTAGTGTAACTCGCACCACTCTTGTTCCTTCTCTACCACCTTAGCACCATTCCAGGCCGCCGCCGCCGCCAAATGAAATGATGTGTTAATTTCAATGTCAGAGCCAAATGAGCCCGCTTTACGGAGGGGAGATGGGTGGTTCTACAGCATACCGAGCAGGAAAAAAGGGCGCATCGTTAACCACCACCACCAGTAGTGCCACTCTTTCTCTTTCACTTTTTGTATGTGATTTTGCTTAAATTTACAACGAATTTCCGGAGGAAGTTTTTTCGTCAGCACTGAACGCAATCAGAAATGCTGCTTTTATATTTTGCCGTTCGTGCTGTTATCTGAGCCCAAGTACTCGAGGTTTGCTGGGCTCGTGTTCTGAAGAGGATGCGAAGGATTAGACGATTGGTTGGTACCACTTTCCAGAACCAAGGATCTGATGGCGACCGCTGTCGGTGATGAAATCTGTTTCTTCTTTTAACTTGGATACAAAAAAAAAACATTTTCTATGCTGCCTAATCGTGGATCAGTTTATACAAGCGATCGAAAAAGAAATTCCCTGTTTTGGGAACTGACAGTAGACGGGTTGACTGGCCAGTTGGCCTGGAAACTCCAGTCCGATGATAGCCATTTGCCAATTTGTCATTCGCTCATCATTCTTCGCTCTCGCTGTAGCTGTCCCCGGGGCTAAGCAGGTCTTGGGAACGGTGACCAGTTCCGTTGGGTGCCTCCCTCCCCCCGCCGGGGGTTCCTCCACGAATACACGAATGACGGCCGCCGGGGTCAACGATCGCACTGGAACGGCCCGCGCTGGTACCGGTCCCCGCTCTGTCTCTTTCTTTTTCATTCTCTCCATTCCATGCGCTTTCCATCATCCGTCCACATGGCTGTGTGACCTTGACACTGATCGTCACTGGAGAGAGAGAGCGAAAAAAAACCGCCGCTGAAGAAGCTGTCAAGCGAAGACAACACACCACGGGGTGCACAGCGCGATGATTGGCGTCGTCGAGCGATGGCACCTGACACGCTAGGCTCGCTCTTCTCCTGTTGAAGGAGCGATCGTTCGGTGGCTGGACCCGGGCCGTGCGTCATTTATGGCGCGGAATGGCCTCTTGTAACAATCGATCGCATTAAGTACGCGTACGATCACCACCTTGGCCTCCTCCGCAAAAAGAGCAATTCAGGCTCGGGATGGAATTTCACTCCCCCCCCCTTTTTCGCCTCTCTGCCCGTAGATCACAATTTAATTAGCGGCGTTCTTCGATGGGGCGTTCAGAAGAGTGAATCGTCGAAAAGTCGAAAAAGCCTTCCGACGTCAGCGGCCATTCGGTTCGACCGCGTTCGATTGAACTTAAATGAGAAACCGTGGAGGCACATTACCGAAGTGGAGAGGCTGATTCGGGGTGAGGGTGTTTTGTGGCAAGCCGCCGTCCATCTGTTCCGAAGCTGGTACGGTACCATGGGCTTCCCTTGCTTCCTTCTTCTCTGTTCCATCGGGAGCGCAGTCGCAAGTACAAATGGAAACGCACGAAGCACCCAGAAGGTGTGGCGGGCGCGTCGAAAGAGAGCATCGAATTGGAGTGGAATGCACCCTGCACGCTCCTCGCCGGCCTCGGGGGTTGATTTATTTGTTCAAAGTGCTCACCATGGTGCTGGTGTTGTTATGTGTGTACCAGCATTACTTCATTTTCGTTCGATTGCCCGTTCAAATATCCTCATCTGGAAATGAAATGGAAGTCTCTCAAAACCATGACTGATAATCAACATGTCTTGCACTGTGCACTGTGATGTTCTGATTTCATTTGCCCCCCCCCCCCCCCCCTTTGCTTTGGGTTGTGGAATCATTATAGAGCGGAGGGAAGGGAGGGGTCGAGTACATAAATTGGATCCTATCTCAAGTCACGAGGCCGCCGAATCGATGCTGACGTGTTAACGGTGAGGCGCCAGTAACACGGTTCGTGTCTGTGCCTGTGGCTGTGTGTGGCTGTGGTCTGACACGTCACATCAACACGCCACCCACTATCATCATCGCGTGTCATTAGTCATCCCTTGCAGCGACCGAATGACCGCCGGTCCACCGTGCAGCGATGGGTTTTCCTCGAGTTCCGTTCCCTTCGTACCACTCTGGAGGGAACTCTGGCGTGCATTGCATTTTCCCTTCGCTTTTCTTTCGTCAGGTGCGTGCAGGAATGTTTTGGTCTTCCGGAGGGGCTGCCCGCCGCCGTTTATCATATCACGGTGTGCTCTGACATCGAAATGTTGCGTTTGTGGTGCCGAAAGCCGCGATCGATTCAGCGGAATGTTTGGCGTGTTGGCCGCGGCGGCACCGGCGGCTGCTTAATAAAACACACGCGCCATCCCCCCTCTCACGCACGCACAGGCGAAGGTGTTTTGTTGCTAGAAATTGGGGAAAATTCACCAAACACACCAACGCGCTTATCAGGAAATGGGTGGATTTTGTTTGATTAAAAATGATTATCGTGTGGGCGGGCACGCGTGTGGGCGGCGAGGTTGGTTGGCGTTCGATCGATCAGGAATAGAGTTAATGTTTTGATTAGTACGCGATGCTCGGATCTGCATCCGTGTTGGCCCACAGCAGCAGCAGCAGCAGTAGTGGCAGCAAATGAGCATAACAACAAAAACAACAACAACTGCAACCGATCACCTGAAGCCAGCCGGGAGTGCGTGGCGGCGGCATGTGCTGCGTTGGTGGTTCCGGTGGGCGGCCAATAACCCCGTTTTATGCTGGGTTTCCCTGCCAGCCAGCCAGCCAGCCAGGGGTTGAATGTTTTCCATGCCATTTACGACTGCTGCTGGCCCTTATTTATTTAAAGCTTTCCGAGTGAAGAGCCCAAATGCTCTCTCCTTCCCCCTCTCTCTCTTCTTGTGGCCATCCAGACGTTGATATTGTTGGACCCGTTTGATCCTTCAATCCAATTTGAAGGGAAAAAGGAGCACAACGGGGTAACATCGCAACGCATAGCATCATGTTTTGTTTTAGCTTTTTCCGCCGCTGCCGCCACTGAATGGCGTTTGTTCGCGTAACCGCCAGCCGGCAGCCGGCAAGCCAGCCAACGCGCCACCCCCCCGGAAGTATCTTATTCCGAACGAGGAAAATCCAAAATAGTTTCCCTTTTTCCTTTGGGCTTTGAGCACACTTCTGAACCACTTTTCGATTCCGATTCGATTCTTGTGAGGTAACGAGAGCGCTCCGGAGGAAGAGGGGAGTTGAGGTTATCTGCCCCGAAGGCGCGTGGCGTAAGGAAGGAAGGTGCTCCACGAAAAACGTTCTATAATCTCCAGGGTTTCCAGTTTCATCGATCGGCACGGGAAATGGAACGACCTGAATTTAAGGGAGGGAAGAGGAGCAGAAAACATGTCAGGAATGGGGGATGGTGGACGACGATTGGTGGAACACCATTTCAATTAGATTATGGACGGCGTCGTTGTGGTTGTGGCACAAAGGGTTTGTGGATCCTTTTCGTGAACGTTTGGCGAACTATGGGATGGATGGATTATTACCCAAAAACCCCGTCCCCATCGCCCCCCCCCCCCCCCCCACAATGGCGTGGAAAAAGGCCATTGACTCACTTCACTACATTATTGATTCACCATCAAATGGCGATTGCGCGTTTTATAGTCGGAAAATGGTCGCCACATGGTGGGTTTTGGAGAGTAGCCAGTATTTGGATAATATTTTTGTTCTACACTTGAGGAACTCGCGTGAATTCTTGAAGGTGTTAGTCGCAACTGAGGACTGCGCCTGCGAAGTGATTAATATTAAAATTTGTTTTTTTCTTCTTCTACTTTCTACGCCTCACTTACTGCACCAGAGGCGTTCGGCATCAACGACGACGCCTGCTTGCCTGCCAGCTCGTTGCTAACTGTACCGGGGCTCTAAAAAAAAAAATTGCTCTAATTAAGTCCGTAATCTAGTTTTGGTTATCTTCTAGTCCGAGTCCGGCCTAATCAGCCAACCTCTCTATAACTTCACTAGCCCGTGCTCGTTAGCCGCTCGGTGCCACGCTGCAGTCCAGTGTATTGTTTTGGGCACCCCCAGTAATGCTGAGAGTTTTCTAGCAACACAACCGCTCCATTCGCCCGCTTCATCTTCTCTTCGAGAACTTGATCTAATGCGATGCCATATGGAGTAAGACGAATTAAGCGTAACGGAGCATTGTGCTTCTTTTTTCCTCTTTTCTCGTTGATTTTACCTACTACTTTTCGGCATTTCTGTTTTGTGGTGTTGTTTGGGGGAGCTCTGGTTCGTTGACTGCTGTTGAGCGTGAGTGTTGCAGCAACAGCACCCCAAACACGGCGTCGATCCTACGGTGAAAGTAACACCTGTTCTGTTCTAAAAGAGAGGCGCCGCTTTGCAGGTGTAGAAACAATGCTGATCACTGATGTTCGACCTCGTGGTTCCCGAAAGCATGTGAATGATCTAAAATCGGATGGACGAGTTAATTGAAAATTTATTCCAACAAAGTTCAGGCGTAGCGTTGTCTGTTGGCCCTCTCATCATTCGAGAAGAGAAGATGGTGTGCTTTATGAACTGGATTAGCAATTTTGTTCTGGTTTTCTAGACTTTTCATTACGGAGTGACAGTTAAATAGGACATGGATGCTGTTGACAGTCGATGAGAGTCTTTTGAATTGATTTTAATTGGTGACGATGTTTATGGACGTTTATGGTCACCAAAGCAATAACAAAAGCCACTCATCTTCACGCGAGTCTTTTTCTACACTCTCAAGCATTTTACAGGGGAGCACGTTAGTCAGCGATATTTTTAATTTGGTTCCTTACCAGAAAACACCACACCATAAAACTCAAATGTGTCTCTTGCACAAAAGCACGGGTTTATGTCGTCCACAGGGTTGCAGATGTTACGCGCGCCGGTACCTCTCACCATAAGATGATCTCACCGTGTGCCGAGTTCTAGGTGACGCAGTATCTGGTCCAAGCCATTAAGCATTAAAGGCTTCGTTCGTTCCGTCGCTCGCTCGCTCGCTCGCTCGCTCGTTCATTGCTGCTGCACTCCGGTCGTGGTCGTACGGGCACACGGTCATGCTATCATCGTGCGGCTGCTGCTGCTGCTGCTTAGACATTCCGTGTGAATCTCCCAAATACCTTTACATGGAGTAATTTATGGATTCAACGATTTGCTGCGCGTACAATCCGGCACAAGCGTCCTTCACGATGCTGGGGCTTGCTATTTTAATGAATCCTGGGGCTGCTTTCGAAACGATACGTGTGACAACCGGTGCTTCTTCGTTCTGACGCAGGCGAATGAATGTTTAATTCGTCGGTTGGACTTGTTTCGTGTCGCCATAAGACGACAGAAACGTCCTCCCTCCTGCTCTTAGTCCTGCTGTTCTGGCAACGAAATGACAAGAACGTGACGTGAGTGTTTTTGTGTTTTGCTTTAGTTCTGGAGCCCATAATGCAGAGCATCCTATTAGCAATGCTAATAAACTGGTCGAAGAGAGTTGACTTTTGGCACAAGGAGCAGCAGCTAATGGATCCAAAGTTAAGCCACTAGCCCTAGTTTGGTCCACCTTTCGCTCAATGGCGTCTGATCTAATGTTTGATCGGCTATGTTCCCCCAAAAACCTGGTAGTGGAACTGGTCAGCACTCCAGTAAACCAGTGTTGAGATGTTGATTTTTGCGCAGGTCAAACCCCGCGTGCGCTCACAACACAACACAAGCACACGTACGTAAGGCGAGGGGACACACTAGCCAGACGTCATTACGCTATCTGAATGTCATGACTTCCTATCGTGACTTTATGGGAGAGGCTTGGGACGGAACCCCAAAAAGGAAGCACAAACAAAAAAAAAAACACTCATTTCGTTGCGTAAAAACCAGCCCACTACCAAACACCAGCACTGCACGAGGCATGAGTCACGCGGGCGCAGCAGTGATTTGCAATAATCACCAAATGAGCGATTACGACTTCTCGCGGTGGCCGCGAAACCGGCGAAATGGCATTCAAAGTGCCGTGGGCTCGACGTAGTTGACATTCGTGTGGTGCGGAGCGCGATTCGATTCGATACTACTCACCACCAAAAAGAACACCAACACAGAAGACTCACGACAGTGTATTAATGGCGTAGGAGTCAACGGTGTTTTGAGTGTCGTAACGAATGGGCGAGCTTATCGGACGGGGCGAGAATAGTTCGCGTGGTGGTGCGAGGTGTGGTAGTTGTTTGTAGTTTTCGCTTAGCCAGAGAGAAAGGGTTTTTTTTTTCTTCGTTCGGTGGCATTAAAAATAAATCTCTCAATCACCAGCTCCACCAATCTGTCGCAAACACCACTCTCTGGTCTTTTGCGATTAAATCCTTGAGCTTTGTTGACTGACGTGGTTTTGGTGGCGCAAAAACACGACAAACACACAAAACAAATCCCTTCGATTAATAGAGAGACATGACATCTGGTGATATTTGATGAAAACCCCAGCCGCAGTCTTGCATAAATGCATAAACGCATCGGAACTGCATCATTGCGTTGGATTGAGGAGTCGTAACACGTCGGTTCGGTCGTAACACGACGAGGTCCAATGTTTTCGCCCACACAAGGTGCGCGTGTGTTTGCGACCCACGCGCGCACAGTAACCGTCGTCCGATCGCCAAGAAGATGACGACGACGACAAATCGGTGAAAAACACCGACTCTCTCTCTCGTAACGGTCCCGCGTGGCGCTGTCACGCCATCGATTGATCGATCGATCCTGGGCCATTCTTCTCCGTTTATCGTCTATTACGAAAGACGCACAAATTAACGGGTCTCGCGGTTCAGCTTCGGTGCTTTTGGCCGTTGCGTGTACCGCAGCAGTGGCTGACTGGCACACAGGACAGGGAAGAGGAGGCAAGTCCTCGGTTCGGTGCAGTTAATCTGCCCTAATTCGTTTCTCAACTTTATGGTGGCTGCACCATTCCTTGACCGCTTCTGTGCTTTCATTGCTTCGTTGCTTCCTGCGCCAGAATTGCCGCCAGGTTCCCTCCAATTACCTTCCAATGCTGCTGTCGAGTGTTTTCGTCAAGCCGCCGATGACGACCTCCCTAGCGGCGGCCATTCGGCCGGTCCGGGCTAATTAAATTACCCTTAGCCAGGCGTATTATCCGGCTGCTTGAAGATGAGCCTCCTCTCGGTCGGTCGGTCGGTCGGTCGGCCATTGGCCATCAATCGTGACCAGCCAGCCAGCCGGCCTGCTGCTGCCGCCGTTTGTGTAATTATGCGGCCTTTTGGGAAAATTAAATTGTCGATCGGTGGGCACTGGTGGTGTGGTGGGTGGGTGGGTGGCGATCGATTGGCAGGATATATCTCGTGCGGCACCTTCGGGCTTATAACCGGACCGGATTATCCCCGCGGATGCATTTGATAGACCGCGGTTCCCGTGTGCGCGCGTGAACGGAATCGGAAATAGGATAAAAATAGGAGGAGGAAGAGGACGGGGTCTTACCGATCCGATTCGATTCGATTGCGCCGCGAGGACAAAACGGTGTGACTGTGTAGCCCGGGGGCTTCAATGTCGTCGGTTCCGCACGGTGAGCTATTTATGCCAGGCGCGACACTAACGCGGGGCTGGCATGTAAAAATACGATATCGATCTCTCTGTTGGAAATGAAATGCTTGACAAAAACACACACAGACGCGCGACACGCTTAAAGCAGGATTTGACTTGCGATGTAATCGATGCAATGCTGGGGCCGAGCTGAAAATATGTTGCGAGTTTCGATTTATAACCTCGAATGCTTTTATAGACACGCTTTGTGGCTGTATTTTCAGTCCTCCATGTTGATGACGAGTCATCTTGTTGGGTGGACTACGGATTGAAGATACGCCTCAAAAGGGAAATTGCGATGATATCACTCCTTCGCTACTTGAAGTGACTCTTGAAGTATAGAACTAAAAAAAGATGCTGACTGAACTGCACTGAGAAATCGTGCAAGTCTTGGAAGTGATATGACGTGGTTTCACATTTGCTTCTTCAAATTCTCTCTCTCTCTCCACAAGCAGTATTGAAGCTGGTTGAATTTAATTTGATTTCAACATGAATCTTAACCCTCTAATTGGTGCTCCTGGTCGAATTACCTTCTACTCCTTCCCACAAAACAGTAAACAACAGCTATAGCTGTTAGCCTCAGAGCGAGGATCGATGATCGGTAGAATTACGATCCGGACGTGAAACTTCTCGCCCGACGGGCAACGACGATCGCGTGCGAGTGACGTGATGACGCCTCGAGTGTAACGGTGTTGCGGCGATAAAAATGGCTGCATAAATTTTACGCCTCACCCGCGTTAGCATCGCATTTCAGTGCCCCCCGCTGGGTCTGAGCGCGTTTTTCTGTACGCCATGCCGGTTCCGGTCTGAAAATGACGTCATCTAGTGACCATGGTTGTGCGGCGGCGCCATCATGCCCCATGGTGACGATTCATAAGCAGCGCAGCGCGCAAAGCCGTAGAAGATCGGTGATGATCTTGTTCGTTTTTAGTGCTTTTTTTCGCATAAATTTCGCGGCGATTTACCACCTTCGTTTGTAAGAGAGGAGAGAGAGCATCACGTAAATCATAAACGCGATCATTGCCTAGACCTAGATTCTACAGGGTCTGATCGCGTGATCTCATTGTCTGCCGGCTGTCTCTTTGTGTGTTTTGTAAGTTGGTTTTAACGAATGTGGCAGGGATTTATGACACACGTTCTGCTCGATCTGCAATCTACTAAATCCTTCGTGGTGATCCTAGTTAAAATGACTGTCAAAAGCCGCCGTGTATTGTGTGTTCAATTTGCTCGCTGTCGTTTCGCTGATTTGATTGACGGTTAAGTATGACAGACTATCGACCTGATGGCCTTCATGTCGTCATCCGATAATACACACGAATCCACAAAACCAAATATTCGCGTGTGTCTGCGTCGATCGAACGGACCATTGACGTCAATCAGATCCATAAATCAGGACCGGAGAAGAGCGGGTGTGCGTGGTTGGGTCGATGTGCCAAAATTTTATCGCGATTTTAGCGAAACTTGTCAACAAAAAAAAAAAAAAAGGGCGATAAGAGATTGCATACTTCACACCCATTCCAGTCTATCGGTAGCACTCGGTAGCCACTTTCGCCTTTTTCCAAGTTTAATACTTTCAAGTGGTTGAAGATCATTGTTTTGGTTCCATTTCATCAACAACAACACACAGCACGGATACAGACACATTTGGTGTGTTGGGTGGTTCGCAAGGGGGGCGTGGATGACCACCAACCATCGGCCAACCGCGATAAGATAATGTTTGCGTGGGTGAGTGTCAAGAGGATGCTAATGCACCACCGGACCGGACCTTTGTCCGAAGGTCCAGGTACGCTAACTCGTCAGCACGCCATGTTGTCCGCGGTGTTGTTCTCTGGTAGTTGTTCGCTTGCGTTCTATTTACCCACCAATTAACGAGTGAGCTGAGACGTGAGGATGTGTACCAGTGTCACATCACTGACATTCTCTCAAATGGTGCACCATGACGGCATCAGACATCGACACAAGCTGTCAGATGTGCCGTGTGACTTGCAGCTTTCATCGTTGTCCCGTGCGACCTGCGTCGTCCCCTCGGTAGCTTTGTGTATTTCGCTTCTCACAAAGAAAGAGAATAAGATTAATAGAACTGATCAGTGCGACCTGGTTTGCGGCTTCACATTGTTCACAAGCAGCGGGGCTGTGCCTTGATTTACTCCGCCAAATGTCAGAACATTCTGCTGGCAGTGTCTCTGCCACAGGGCACAGTCTCACGTACACCGCTCACGTGTACGAGGTTACGACCTTCTGCCCGGTTCGCCGGTTTTCCTACGCCGGCTAGCTTACGTCAGCGGAGCGCGACATCACACGACCGCGGTTGCGGAAATGGTCACGCACACTCACGTGAGTGTACGTGTGCTTCGAGAATCGATCGATTCATTTGGAAAGTATTTACTTTAGTTAAGCCATTCGCTGTGTGGCGCGGTGCGTTTGTGGCCGGAGTGTCGTGGCTTTCCCTCTTTGCTAGGACACACTCTGGCAGGAAACTGGCACTCTGGCATCATTCTACGTTACGTGTTTCATTTGTTGTCCCTAACTGGCACTCTGGCATCATTCTACGTTACGTGTTTCATTTGTTGTCCCTAGCGGTTCGCCGGCCAGGCAGCCAGTAACAAGACTTCCGAAGCACACAACACAAAACAAGAAGAAAAGCACGACACTGCTTTTGTGCCAATTTATTGTGCCGCCAACATGTCTGAGGGCTTTCCAAACGGAGGGGGGAAATCGGTCTCTCCTCTCCATGGCATCGTGGCGGTGAACGCAACCCGGTTCCGTTTTCGGAATGCAAATCACGTACCTGCCGGCGGGAAGGCGGCCGGCATGGCAGTTGTATCGTGCCCGTGGCCGGTCGGTCATCGTCTCGTTATGCCGTGGTGGCCGGTGGGAAACGTGTGATACATGAACTGTTCTAACGCTTCCGCTCGCAGCGACCAGCGTGGAAAGCCTCGCTGGCCGGGGGGACCACAGAGTGCCTTCTTGTAACGGTTGAATGATGATCGGCTCGGCAAGAACCCGGACTGCTGCTGCTGCTGCTGCTGCTTCTATGGCGCGGATTGTGGCACTAGGAATGCCGGATTCGATTACATCATCCAGCAGGTCTCGACCTCAACGCTGATGAAGCGATATCATTGCGAAAGGGCGCATTTGGGATCCTTTGGTTTGATGAAGGAGACACCAGAGCCGGTCTTTGATAGTGTCATTCGCTGTCCGGAGTCGAGTGACTTAGTGTTTCTTAGCGTTTTCTGTGCTCGTGGTGTTCTTCTTTAAGTAGGAACTTAAAATGTGGAAAGCAAAGAAAGCAAGAAGCAGTACATAGAGTGACTATCCGATGTCCCACATGATGCCACTGTTTTTGAGGACGGCCTAGCGCCACGATTTGTTGATAAAAAAACCTCCCTCAATTTTGCTCGCGCAAAATGCCACGCCAGGGCCTCATTACCCACATTATGTTCGCTTTCTCGTGTCTTACGCGTGTCTGCTCGCGAATTCAGTTCGCGACACTTTCTTCCCCTGGATCGAGTGGTCGATCCACCATTTATTCCACCTTGCTACCGGACTGCAACTCCCGAACTACCGCGCGTTGCTTGTTAAGGTCCGGCCATCGGTTTTCGGTGGGTTGCCAATTTTTTCTTTGCCCTCAATGCAGGCTGCCGCTGCAGGTTTTACTCTAAAAAAGCCCTCCCAGTTTCAGGCGCGCGCGCTCTCTCTCTCTCTCTCTGCTTCATTGCATCGGTCCGGGTCCACGGTATTATTTTTTGGTGTAGGTCATTCAGTATCATGCCCCTCCCGACCACCACCACCAGGAACTGCAGCGCACTGCAAATAAAGCCAAAGCAATAGAGAAAGGCACCACTACCGGCAGATTGCTGCAGCACTGGAGTGCCATGGACTGGGACTTTCTCCCTGTGATTGTTTCGTACCACCGGTGGATCAAGAAGAGCAACTACTTCCTTCCTGTGGCCACCGTGCAGCCGAACGTTCGTACACAACATTCCTACCGATGTGTTCCGATGATCGTATCGGCATCGGCATCGGCATCGGGAAGCGGTTGCTCCGGCCGTCCGTGATGATAATGATGATCGACCGGCAAAATCGAGCCCCCGGTGAGCCGGCCACCCAACCAGGGGCATATGATTGCCGATTGGCGTGATTCATGAAAAGCTTTTCGCTTATAAGAGAGGGAGCCTTTTTGGCCACTGTGGCGGTCGTGAGTGGGTGCGCCAAAATCGAGGTTAGGCCATTGTGGGTTGATGAACCATCATCACCATTTTCACCTGTCCCAGTGGATTCGATTTCTCCATGCCCCTGAGGGAAGTTGTGGCGTTATGATGTGGTGGCAGTGGCCATGCGGTAGTTCGTTGCATATCTTTCGTATTCTCTTCTTATCATAACGTCTGGTTGTGGTATGAATTGTGGCTTGAGACCTCCCGGGGGAACTGCCCTCTTTACGCAGTTGCCTGTTGGTTGAATCGGTGTTTGCTCGGTTTTTCAATAACTGTAACACCGAGCGAGCAAAAGTTTTCCAATTTAACTTTAGCGAGACACTGAAGAGAACACTTCAGGGATGTTCGGGGAGCGCCATTCATTCTCTCTGGTACGTTGAGGCAAGGCTGCTGCTGCTGCGCGAATTATCCTGCACCTTCGAGAGCTTTTCCTTGCCATTTTTAATGAGTTTTACGGTTTCGCACACTGGCTAAACTTCTTCTCAGCACAGGAACAACTCTACTGTTCCGTTTTTTTCTTGGTAGTTACAGAAAATGATCATTTCGCGCTTGAACATTCCGAGTTTTCTTCCGTTCTAATTAATCCAAATGGTGCAGTTCACATTTACATATCTAACAGGCCCGTCAGATATGTTACCGATGATAAAACGTAATCCAATAGGTAGCATCTCTCTCCCTCTCTCTACAACAACGCCGATGACCTTGCGTGGCCCGGGGGGAATATGCTCGCTCGAAGCTGGACCAACGGACCTAACCAAGGTCGCCATTATGATCTCGCTCGCATTATACGCAGTGGCTAATGCTGGCTGCTGCCCTTCGCCGTTCCCTTCCGTGTAGCAACTCCCAACAGCAGCAGCAGCAGTCCATTACCGAAATTACGACACGTTGACTGCCGTAGCCTTCCGGCAATGGTCACATGGCATGGCATGGCATGGCATGGCATGGCATGATGGTGATTTGCGTGCTTCCTGTACCATTGTTTTGCCACGCCACCGCACCCGCCGCCACGGTTGGGAAACGATGAGCTCAGGCAATGGCCGGGCCCGACCGGCGGCCCAATGTCCCACGGCATCCGAATCCGGCCGAATGCGTGCAGTTTCCACTTGACTGCTGCTTTCCACGACTATACTGGTGGAGAGGAATTAGAGAAGAACGGGCGAGTACTAAAATCAACCGGCGAGCCATCCGAAGCCTTGACTTTGCCGAGAACACAAAGCAGATGATCTAGGAAGATGACGTCATGTGTTCGTGGTTTTCCCTGGTTTGTTGGGTGAAACTAATGCTGATTCAGGGGTATGTTTATAGTACACCATTGGCTTGGCACGTGGTGCTGCTACATAATATTAACATGTGTGGAGGCGATGAGATAATACATTAAAATGCAAAACTCCTCTAACGATTCGGTATTCCTGGTGACATTCTAATCCGTCATCCAGGTGAAGAGTTCTAGTGGAGCATAAGTACAAGTCCGGATTGATTGTAGGCTTTTCCGATGACCGGTGTGCTTCACCGCCCGATTGACAACGATCGCCATGATCGGCATCGACGGCAGTAGTCACACAGGCAGTCCACCTTTTTGGTCATCCCGTACGCACGCACGCACGCACCGATGTTCCCTGCCGCGCATTATGCTGTATTTGTGTTGCTCTCGAACTGATCCGTTTAAAAATAAAACACGCAACAAACACGAGACGGCAGACAGTGCGACGTGCAGGCCGCCAACTACACGGCAGCTCGCTGGGTTGGGCCAAATGAGCGTAGATTTAGAACCGCTCACCACGCATACAACACCTCACGTTGTGGCGTGCCGGTGACAATCCGCGATGACGCGATGCGTTGGTCGTTTTGGAAAAAAAAATTCCTATTTTCGCCCCGTTGGATACCATCGGAGGAACTCGGATGCATTCCATTCCATCGTATGCTCTGAGGAGAGGGATCCATGTTTTTGTTGGTCGCTTTTTCGCATGTTGTTGGTTGTAGCCCTGCAGAGCATATAAATTGCACTACATCATCCCACGCGCCACTGTTTGGGGGGTGCAAGGGAGGGATTGTGAATGTGATTTTGCCTCCAACGGCTCCAACTGTTTTCTTTGTGTCTTGGAGTGCCTTTACATGGCCGTTCATCTGTGGTGTGTCGCCTTTGCTCGGGGGAAAAATGGCCGATCTTCACACGGAAATGCGGTCCCGAAGCTGAAGTGGAAAGCGAAGAAGCGGGCTGCAATGTTGGCAATGGAACATCAAGAATCGGTGGTAGTGGTGGTGGCGGTGGGAAGGGGAGGGATAATCTATTTTAAGCTCATCGTCGTCTTTGGTGCACTGGCTGCTGCTGCAGCAGAGTGCGCGCTCTGGGCATACGGCGAGCCAACGAGCACTTTTGGCTCCGATGGGGCGATGCATCGGCAATGCACCAGGCGCACACACAGTCCGTGGTGTATGTGGAATGTGCATCGTCGAAGCGACGTGTGTTCCGTTGTTCGGTTGCAGCTCGGCTGTGGCCCGAATTACCACCAACCGTTCCGTTTGGCGGCCATCCAGTAGTGCGTACGTGTGCTGTGCTGCAGGCATGTGATGTGCTGTGTTCCATTTCACACCCAGGGGGGGGGGGGGGGGGGACATACAGCATTGGGAGCGGCGCATTATCGAATGGGATGCATGCAGATGGGGCCATTGAATTACGATTTTGCTTCTTCTAAGCGATCAAATCAATGAGAGAGAGGATTCTAGCTGGCTAAACTTGTGATCTGGGACACGAGTGCGCACACGAGAAAACTTGCAAACTAGGACAACCTTATAGCATGTTTGAATGTTTATGAAGACTGCTGATAGTATGTGTAATTACCAGCAATATGACTTGATGAGTAAGAAAATATCATGTTTTAGGTATTTTTCGCTGTTTCCATGTAATTTGGCATCACTAGATACTTATGTTATCCATGGTTTTGGTACCAATTAGGACCTTGAGCTCTAATTTAACAGAGATTTCGCAAAATCTTAACTAGGCTTCTACACAACGTAGTAAAATTGCAGGAATACATAAACATTCGAGGCAGTTTATACTTATAGTATTCTTTCGCACTTTAGTTAAGGCCATTTTATGTTGGATTTGTGACATTTTATTCTAGAATGGATTGTCTGTTCGCGCCTCTTTTAACTGGAGTTTAGTTTGGCAATTTTTTTTTAGGAACTTCAATTAATCCAGTGGAATTATGTTTCTTGAATTAAATAATCTTATAATTTAAAAAAATAGAAACTATTCATCCTTACGACAAGATTGCGCCTTGGAATCAGTCAAGGGAAATGGATTTTCATCAAACACTGGCTATTGGTTTTTAAAGCTCAGAATTAACAATTTTTTTTCGGTTAAAGACCGATCTTTCAAATGTTTTTTTTAATAAATAGGCTGTTTATTCAACATAAAAGAGTATTGTCCACTAAATACAAACACAAACCAACTAAACAGTATCAATAATCTCACTGGTGTTCTAAATATCTCCAACCACAAATGCCCGTGTGTCTTGTATTGTGGTGCGTTTGTTCTACACCGCCACCATTACGGTTCACGTGTTCACAGCACCTGGCGTGTAAGTAGCGATTGCACCACGCTAATTGTTCAACTGCTGCAGCAAACAATCATTAGCGTCTCCGACTGTCGAACGCATGACATCATTGGTTTCGTTTGATTCCATTGCAAATTCCACTCTCGCGACAAGCGACCAATCATCCAAAAAGCAAGCGAGGAACCGCAATTGTCTCCCCAAGGGGCTGAGAAAGGAGTGCATTCACCTTTCGGCCGTTGGTCACCAATCACCAACTTTCTAACCTTTCCCGTTAAACGATGACGATGCCCCGCTCATTCCGTTTTGTGCGAAACTTGCTGATCCGAAACGCGGAACGCAACGTGTGCGATCACATTCCTGCAGCGTGCCTCCCCCCGCAGAGAGAGGCATGCGAATTAAAGATGACATCATAAGCCGAGTGCGCGTACGGCGCAAAAATGGCGCACCACACCACACATCGCGGTATTGTCCGGATGGACGCATCGCGGCATCGCGCCGTGTTCACCTTGCGGGGCGTGCGTTAGTGCGCGTGACGGCGAGGCGGTCTCTTTGGCGAGATCGTGCGATTAGAACCTTGCCACGACATCATCGCACACACCCCTTGACCACCTTACCGTTTCATCACAACAACAACAAACCGAAGGGGGTGACCGTGTCCAGTAGGCGCGAGTGTTGGTGCGCCATTCTGCGCCGTAGAGATAGAACCACGGGAGACACCGGGGGAAAAACGTCAATCTGCCCGGTGTGGCCGACACACAAAGTTCAAGTTGTTACTTCGCTGTGTGCTGGCTGCGGATGGTTCATGATCAACAGCATCATCCCCCCGGAACGTCACTCGAATTGGAGTATCTGCCACCCTCCTCTGCACCGTGCTATTGTTCCGAGCAAATCACAGAAAGAGGTCAGCAGCGCATCGCATGGCTACACAATGGCGCACAATGGCACAAAACACGGCGCATGGACAGTAGCGGACAGTGCCAGACCGCACCGCACGCGGATTGAAGCTGTCATAAGCCGCGACAGAGGGGGTCCGTCCCTGACAGGTTGATGCGCACCCGAGGTCAGTAGTGTGCGCGAACGGCACCTTCGGACGCTTTCCGGTCTGTGCAAATTTCGGCCAACCGTTTTTTTTTTGCTTCTGTGTGGCACAAATAGACGGGAAGAAAAACGGCAAAACGACGAAGATGAGGGAAAATGTTAGGAAAAGCGCTCGACCAATGGCCGCACCGCGACGCCGGGAAGAGGAAGGGAAAGAGTCGCGAGAGGACGCGGCATGTTTGACCGAGATTCGGCATTTGAATGGGCGAAAAGCTACGCGGGGTTTGGCGCCGGTGTTGCGCCGGTGTGTGATGTCATGGCCACGCCACGGTTGTACCACCCGGCTGTGTTGACGTCGGAGTGCGGAGTATCGTGGGGCCGTTCATCATTTCTAGGCGCCATTTCTAGTCCCTTAGCGACGGGGGCACACCTTTCGTAGTGCCCCCTTTTCATGCGGCACCGTGTCTGGGGCATTCCGGGAGCTCAAAGCCATGGTTGGTCGTGCCAAGTGGCTAAGAAGTCGATGGGCGGCTTCTTCAATTTAAACTCGCCCCTCGCACCGCGTTTGCTGCGAATTGTTCAAACCTTTCATTTGCTGATTGCAAACGGAGGTCGGGACAGGATGCCATTCAAGATGTCTACTTGTTCGCTTGCTCGCTTGCTCGGACGGACGGAAGGCTGATCGATGTGTCCATCACTGTCATTGTGGTGCAGGCGCTTCTCGCCGGGACATGGGGCGAACCGGGGTCCGACGAGTTTCGCGATGTGTACTACTCAGTATTCTCCGTCAAGCCGGAGCTGTCAATTCCGCTTTCGGTTCGTTCTTTTCCATTCAATATGATAGGATTTGTGTCGGAGGAATCCGTTGAGGTAGGTCGCGTAACTAGACCTAGACGGTTTTAGCTGGGCCGGGGGGTCCATCCAGTTCCAGTACAAGCCCCCCTCCCCTTCCGGATGGATTTACGATGAATGAAGTTGCCAGCCATTCATTCGGATGACTAGATAATTCTTAATCCCCGGACAGGAGGTCTGTAGGTAAATCCAGTGGTTGGACTCCGGCTCCACTCCGGCACTGGTGGAACGCGGGTGGTCTATTTCTACAAGACCTCCCTCCCAAAGGCACTATAAATTAATAGGTTTCTCACCTTTTTTTTCGCTCTATCGCCATCACCGTGCTCGTGTTATTTCCATTCCGTATTTTTTCTGTTGCGCAGCGTCGCAACTCCGAAAGCTGGTAATTTATTGTTGGTGCACCGGGCCGGAAGCCGGAGGAAAAATAAAAATAGATTATCCACTTCCACCTCGGCTCGGCTTGCACACGCGCCCGTGTCCAACCTGTCCATGTTCCGAGTCCGAGAGTCCCACAACCCCCCCGTTTGGGGCTTGAGTCTACCGAACGGTAATAATTTGCCTATTTTAGACTCTATTTTCTCCCCGGGTGCAGGGCCCGGGTTTCTGGAGCTGAAGAAGTTTGGTTCAACGGTTTCACCTGGGAAATAAGGAGAGAAAGAGAGAGAGAAAGAAGTGTGAAGTTGCAAATTAAGTCGTCCATCTTTCGTCCACGGTTTCGTACGTCCAGGGCCTCCTATCTGGAGTTTCCCGGTGTTTGGATCTTTTGGTGCTGGTCCAAGATTGTAGGACGGAGATAGCGTGGCCCGGGGGGCTATAGACGGAGGGTGGTTCGGCGGAGATACGATGGAGAAGGAAGAGGGTGATAGTAAAGTGTGAAAAGGGCTAGAGGGCTGTTCCGGCAAAACACACATTACGGTGCCGAGGAGCCGTATCGAAACGAGTGATCGGTCGGGAAACGTGACAATAATTTCCTGCATAAACGGCCCGTAAATCATACTGCGTGTGCCCGGGAATGGCTGGGAAATGCCCCTACACTTTGCCGTAGCCTTTAGCTTCAGGATATGGTTTACGGTTACAATCTGGCCCATGGATTGAAATCGGCAAATATCTCTCAGCCACTGGTTGATGTGCAGTCAAGCCACCAGATAGGGCGCTCCGTCTTGTGGTTTGCCTATAGATTTGTGCACGCCAAAAACTGCTGAATCAGCTTTCCTGTGTGCTAGCAGGCAACACTTGACCCGCGGCTGTTGATTTCTTCTGGTGAGCTGGCAATGTTTCGTTATCTATCTGCCGATAGTACGATACAGTAAAGGGGGCGAGTGTTGGATAAATGATAAAAAAGTACGAACTTTCTGACCTGGTTGGGGCCGTCCGCCGGTTTATTCGTTCAGAAGTGACGGTGTTATCTGGAAGACGGCTTGTCTTCGGCAGATTTCATTTTCTTTTTATGGCACCGGTCTTGGGTCTCGAATTTTCTCCTTGCTGCGGTTCGTTCACCGCTGGTGGCTTCGAGGCCCGGTTCTAGTTTGTTCTGTGTTGCCGAACGTTGCGAAATTGATGCCGGTTCTCATGATGATTATGTTGATGAAATTGGTGCGAAATATGAACCGCTAGCTAATCTGATTTTCTTTTTTTTTCTTCTCTTTTTAGGTAAGTGCGATTTCTCTTTTTCTGGAAAGCAACAAAGAAGTTGGGGAAGTGCGGCAAACAATGCGGAAAACCAGTTTCTTTCGCGGTGCTGGAGCTATAGCTGAGCTGATGTTAAAGTGGACTCGTTGAATTAAGAAGTAGAGCTTTAAGAGACGAGGATGTTTTGTAAAATGTCGGATAACGAAGACAAATCACTTTACTGTCAAGGATAACATTAGCATTTTAGATTATAATCATCTTAACACCAATAGGATTATTACTGGCCGATACAGTGCATTAGGTGTTTGCGGTTTTGAAAACAGATTAAGATATTAGATAAGATAAGAATATGCGGGAAAGGAATGGGTTTGAACTCACAGGAAACGCTCAGCAAATTATTCGCACCACTACGTTAGGTACAAGTGTAGATGGTGAAGGAAAAATGGCACGATAATCAATTAGGTAAATTAAGGGATTCAATTAGGGTTATTCATGACATGATTTTTCTATCATCTGACCACTGTACCATTATGCAATGAAGTCACGAAGTCAGGTAGCAAGCACGAGCTATAGGCAATTTAGGATCAAATTACGTGACTGGGAATTTCAATACATTAAGAGCGTTCCGTCTTATAGCGTGAATTGATCTTGCGAGAAGAATGAGGAGCTCAAATCTTCATTTCTTATTTTTGAATTGGTTTTCTTTGATACAATTGAATCCTTTAGAACGCTTAAGAAAAGGGTTATGTAAAAAAAAAAGGTCTGGCAAGTAGAAACAAAACAGAAATATACAATATTGGACAGATAAATGCAATGAGATATAAACTGTAGTTTGTTGCAAGGTTCATGATTAGAAGTAGAACTTTTCCCTCTCTTTTATTTTTTTTCAAATACCATCCAAATCATCGTTCACAACAATGGCACGGTACATTCGGACGATGATGTAAAAATATAAATTATAATGTTTTCGGATGTGTATATGATGATAACTAGATAATGATGGCATAATGCAGTCACCAAAAACGTTTCGCACAGGCGCAGGTCCATTACGAGCTAAATTGGCATAATTGCAGTCATAAAATGAACCGTGCAAAATTACATAAGCAATTGCTGTGTCGTTGTTTACCGAACCATGTCTTGATATTAGGCATTAGATTAGATTTCATTGAAAGATCATTACGCAGATGTTCATTCTATTTTCAACTTTGAAATGCCTCCAAAGATGGTAAAACATCTGACGCTCTTACGTTAATTTAGAGGTTCATGTTAGTAGTATAACTTGAGATTTCGCATATTTACATTATGTTCGGTTGATTAGTATGGAAGTTGTAGGTCGGCGAAACAAGTTCACTGAACTAGGTAGATTCTATAGTAGAAAAATAACTAAAATCCTAAATAATTAGACAATTTTGTAATCTTTCTGATCTTTGCCTTTGTGTATATTATTCTTTAGCGTTGATTAAAAAAAATATTTAAAGAATGATTCTTTTTTATAAATCGATTTAATGCAAATTGTACTCCGTTCAGAAAGGAAAGATATTCTCGAATTGACATGAAATACAAAATATGTTAAAGGCAAAGCTATAACTTTCTAATAGCGATTAGATTATCGTAGTTCCATCTTTACTTTCCCTTTCGAACACTGGAGTACGACGATAAAATAGCAAAAAACATTAAATTACACGCAAACAAGAACATCATTACGTTATACCTTAGTTTTCCATACAAGAAGGTTATTTTTTCCAAAACTCGAAGGCATGATGCTAGTTGTGGTTAGAGTGATTTAACGATTGAAAAAGTATACGTGAAGTAAGGATTTGCTATAGCTTTAGACTATTTATCATCTTCGATTTAAAAAGAAGATATTTGGAGTTGTCAGCATGATTTCAGTTTAGTATAATCATACGGTCTCTAAAATCTTCGGAAAACCAAATGTCGGTACCGAGTAATCACTTTCACTGCACAGTGAAAGTGTACGGTCATCCCGAAAGTGGGTCTATCTTGTCAATTTGGTAACCGTTTGCTGTCATGGTGAATCGTCGTCGTATTACTGCAAGCTCTGCTGCGAAACGTGAAGATGTACGATTAGCAATGGTTTATGCGACAGAAAGCCAATTCAATTTCGTTACGCCACTTTAGTTGAGATAAGTTGTGTAATTTCGTATCAATTAAATTTGTTTGAAGGTCTAGTCATGTCAATCAATTGCACTATTCTTTGCTAGTTGGTAATTTTAGAGTGTCCTTGTTAATAGAAACCCAACATTGCTTCAAGGGTTCACAAGGGTCTTTAAACCACGATCGAGCCATGAGCCATGAGGTATTAATTTGAGTTAATTATTAGGTTACGGTGTTGATTTCGGGTTTCTGGACCTGAATATCATTTGTCAAAACAACAGCCGGTATATTGAGAATATCAATTCGGCATCAGAAACATTCATAGATACCCCCCTAAAGGGACCAGTTGGATCTTGTTTGGGAGAACACGCAACTCAAGCCGTTCTCTGTCAGTGTCTAGCTTTGTAACCATAAAATACCTTTTTTAGGTTACCGTTGCCCCACGGCATGCACTGGACAGTTGCTTGGCTATTATGCTGTCAGTATAACGGGAGGCAGGCCGCTGTCAGCAAAAGGTTATTACGATAGTGGACTTCTGTCCCCTGCGGCAATAAGACTGTTACAACATAGTAGGTAGAGGAAATACGATTGGGAGGATTGCACTATTCAACAATTAGCAATGTTTATAGATGTGGTTTTGATGTCTGTTTAAGAAACTGTTGGGCAGCACAGTTATTGCATTTATTTATCTTTTTATCATTAGAATAATTGTTGACTAATAAAGTTTTTTTGTTTTCTTTCACAGGCACAACCGAAGGTAGGGTTCGGCAATTTTCTATATCGATTTGTATTAATCACTGAAAGCTAATACTGATGAAGGTTTGAGATTGGAAATTAATTAGATGCACACGATTACATCCCGCTAGTCCTCGAGCCGCGCCGGTTCATTTGGCAATTAATTTTTGAATAATTTTGTAATTATCATTCCAAACCGATGGCGATTTGTTTGACTCTTTCTCTAATTTAAAGCCGATCGTTTAAATTATAAATATCCCTGTTGGCTAAACCCCGTTTGGCTAAACATGCCCCACCATCAGCGGAAAGCACAAAGGATAGAAGCCGCCACGAAAGAAAGATACCGTGGTTGCGATATGACGGAAGGCGATCAAATAAATTAATCGCTCTCCGCTTCTAGCAGACGATCTTTAACCCCTTATGCTGGCGATTGAACAGAAAAAAATCAATCAACCGCGCACAAAAGCGTGGCCTCAGGTAGCGAGCCATTTCACTCCTTTCGATCTCCGATCGGTCTCGACCTTTGCTCCGTTTGCCAATTTCGCCATGCCTAAGCTTTCGGCTTTCGAAAACGGGGAAAACGAGACAGATGGAGCTGAGACTGCAGACCGCACACCGTGGGGCTCTCCCAAGAAGCCGGGTTTAAATCAGCCGCAATCGATAGCGGATTGTTTCTGTCCTGTGATTTTCTAATCACCTTCCGCTTGTCCACCGGTTGTCGGCTGTCGTTGACAACATGTCGGTTTTGTTGGCGGTTGGCGAATAGCGAGAGCGCACCGGTGCCATTGATTTCGGTTTCGGTCGAATGCTTAAGACTTCCGCACCAGAATTACCAGGGTTTTTATCGATAGTGAGCCGATTTTTGCGACCCCGCGGTGGTGGAACCCTCCTGCCCGGGGCGGAGATTGTCTCTCGGCAAAATTACCACTTTTCTGCTCTGCCGGCCATGGGAAGTCGCTTTTTCATTAGTAAGTATCAAAAGTTCGGGAGGAAATTGGACAATGTTGCCCATATGGTGAACAACAGGACATACGTACGCCCTGTGCGCCTGTTGATGGCTGGCTGGACGTGGTTGACGTTGAAATAGAAAAAAAAAAGTTTTTTCAACTTTTTGTTTCTGGTTGCTGTGTATCCCATGGCACCGCGCACGACGCAGTACAGTTGTGTTCAAAATAATAGCAGTGCCGAACCACCCAGTAAACAAATGATCATTATTCAAGTATGCGTTGTCTATTTTATCAATCAATCATGTGGATGTGTAGTGGTGGAATCAATGATAAGATAGACATACTACTTGCACCAAGAATATCATAACTTGCTGATATTTTTGCGAAAAACTGCTGCAACGTCTGTTTTTTACTGTTCAAAATAATAGCAGTGGTGAGTGGTTCTAAGTTATTTTCATTGTTATTTTGTGTTTTAAAAAAAATTCTTTGCACGTTTTGCTTTTCCATCAATCGGTTAATATGTAAAAAGCAAAAAATTAACGAAAGGCAAGACTTTTTTATTTTTACAGCAGTAAAATGGGACCTTCTAACCATTGATCTGATGAGAATCGGAATTTTATTTTAAAAATATGGAAATGTAAGAAAAGTCGTACCAGCAGGTACAAGAACTACTGGGGTGCTTTGCCAAAATGATCAGCAATGATTTAAAATGGAAAGCGGAGGCAAAAACTAGTGCCGGAAGCGATGCACGTCTCAGAAGACTGGCCGAAAGATAGTGTACATGTCGAGGAGAGATCCAACAATCACTTCCAACAGGATTGGGGATGCATTGGACTTGTCTGCGAGTACAGTAACAGTCAGGGGACGATTAATAGAAGCTAATCTGTACGCACGAAGTCCCCGTAAAGTGCCTTTGTTGACGAATCAACATGTTGCTAAACGTCTTAAGTTTTCAAAAATCCATGTCGACTGGTCCAAGGAAAAATGACGCAATGTTTTATGATCTGATGAATCCAAAATAGTGTTGTTTGGATCAAAATACCGTCGTTAGTACGTAAGAGGTCCATTTGCCACAGAATTTGGACCACAGAATACGGTAAGGACATTGAAAAATGAGGAGGCCAATATAATAGTATGGGGATGTTTTTCCTTCTATATTGCCTGGCCATTTTGTTTGTTTGTCAGGCATCATAGACCATCATGCATACACCAGAATCCTTGTCTAGGTCATGCTTCCTTATGCTGAAGAAGAAATTCCATTGAAATTTTTATTTCAACAGGATAATGATCCTAAATATACTAGTGAACGCGTAAAAGCGTGGATTCAGCCGAAGAACATCGAGGTTATGGAGTGGCCAGCGCCGTCTCCTGATCTCAATTCCATTGGGAATCTATGGGTAGATGTCAAATGTGCTGTTTCGGAAGCAAAGCCGATGAAAATGGAAGAGTTTTGGTCAGTAATTCGTAAATCGTGGGCTGCGATCCCTGTCCCTCGATGTCAAAGACTTGGGAGCTCTATGCCTAAGCGATGCGCCTCTGTAATCAAGAATAAAGGCTATTCTACAAAGTATTGAAGTGGAAAAAACAATATCAGTACCACGGAACCTTTTTTTCTTTTCAAATTTGATATTCTCGAATGAAAATACTAGGAATGGTGAAACACTGCTATTTTTTTGAACAGCTACATTTTTAGTTATTTTAAAATGGCCCTTAGTAATGGGCTGATTTTAAAAAGTAAACTATGCATTCTTGTTTAGTTTTTTTTTCCTTTTTGTATACACAACAAACAGATTTCGAATCGATGCATGAATTATCATTTTATGTTACTTTTTAGCTTTTGAACCAGCCACTGCTATTATTTTGAACACAACTGTACATGCTTTCGGTTGTTTCCTTGCGCGTCTCCACTTGCGCGTTCCAAGAGCACCACCATTACGTGACACATCCGCTTTCTGCTCACGCTTGTCGCATGCTCATTTTACGGTTTGAATCCTGCTCGAGGCGAAATCTTGTGTCATGTGTGTGCTTGCGTGGCTGGCTCTCTTTCGCAGGATTATTTTCGAGACGGATGTGTGGCGTATGGGAGCTCCGAAAGCTGATGCTGGATGATTTGCATGAAATGCCTGTTGAAGTCGTTACGTGGTAACTACCTCACGTAGCGCGCTTTATCGTTAAGCTGATTTCGCGCGAGCATGCTCTTCGTACGATATGAATCAGTCTGGTGATACAGATGCAGTTGAAGACCATATTCCTTTCGAATGGACAATCCCTTACGTTAGGATTCAAAGGGTTGTGCAAAGAGCGTTCTCTTTCAACAGGTTTAATTTCTTCGGATGGCATGATATGGTTGTATGGTTGCAACATGTTTGAATATAGAAATATCTCCACTACAATCTTTACTGACACTTCCGTCGAACACCATAAACATTTCTTGTTTCCAGATGTCATCTTTTGCCATTCGCGATGCGCGGCGTTAGCAAAATGCAACGGTGCGCACGATGGCGTTGCAATTGCCACTTCCTTAAATCGGTCTGGGTGGAGATGAGGCGTTCAGCTGGAGGAGTGGAGCTTGCTTTTTCATCGCGGGGGCGTAATTAAAAGTGACTTAATCCACTTCCTCCCAAACCCACACACGCCGACAATGCACCTACTAAAGTGTGGCGGTGAGTGCATGAATGAGCTTTAAGTGCCAGCCACCTCAAGCCACGAGCATAATGCACCGTTTTGCCCATTTTTTTCGGAGCCGCTAGAGC
>NC_064877.1:44037500-44060000 GCF_943734665.1 Anopheles aquasalis
GGCCACGTCATTGCATAACCAACCTGCCGGACGGTCGGTCACTTCCTACATCTCCGTCTTACGAGGGCGACACACAATTGTTGGTGAGCATAATTTGAAGCATAAAATTGGCAATTCAACGTGTTATTAGTAGGCAATCTCGCTTGCATAACAGTCACAGAAACACACCGCGCAACATTCGCTGGCGTGCACCACACCGGCCACCACCACCACCGGCCTTCTGTCCCATGCTGCCGGTCTCTCTGGGTCACTGTGGGCACCGATGACGATCGACGAGCTCGGCAGACCGACCGCGAGACACAGAGAAGTGAAGCAATCTTCACCAAGCGGCGGACGGACGTGTCTGCGCGAAGGATCTCCTTCTGGTGCCGAGTTGTTTCGAGGATCGCGCGCGTATTGAGTTGAGTGGGAGAGGTAGCAACATAAAACATAAAACTGCTTCCTCGGTGGCGATCCGACCGGTCGGGTGGCGAGCGAATGGTTGAGCCGATAAATAATTCGTCGCAATTATGAGTCCATTTTTACGTCGCGCCATGGTGTGCGATCTCAACCAGCGGCCAGCGGGGCCGCAATGGTGGGCAGTGTACGTGTGTTTATTTAGTGGTGTAGCGTGTTACGTGCTGGTGCGCCGCCCGGTTCGAGCTTAATTTGTCCTCGGTTTCCTCTAAGACACACCACTCGTTTGCCTGTTTCTGCCGTTCGATCTATTATGCGCCGCTCATGTGGTGGTGGTGGTGGTGGTGGTGGTGGTGGTGGTGGTGGTGGTAGCCAATCGAAGTGCATTCCACTGGCCAACGGCCAGACGACGACGACGACGACAAAGGCGATGACGATTGTTAAACACGTGCACGTTGATCGCCGGGTTGTTGTTGTTGTTGTTGTTGTTGCACCGTTAGCATAATGATGTGAGCATAAAAGCACGTACCCTCTCGAACGGGGGAGAGGTAATCGCGCGATGCCCCATGCCGGAGATGCATCTCTCTGGTGGTGGTTAATTTGCTTCCACACTTTGACTCGTAGGGTGGTAATGTAGCACAAAATGGAAGATGCTACGAATCCTCTCGTGGCCTCTCGTGATGCTGTGATCCTATAGAGCGCATTGCACCCGAGTGGGGGGGGGGGGGACACATTGTATGGGCCGATGGGAAGGTTGAAATTGTGGTTGAATAATTTGATTGAATTGCTCAACGGATTGAGTCAGAGCAGAGGCTCACGTCCGTCCAGAAGACCGAAGTTGGTTGTCATTTGATTTCCCCCCTCTATTTTGCACCAAGCCTTGATGCGAATGCACAATGTGTTTCTGTGTTGGGCCTTACAACACCACCACCACACTACACAGCTATCTGGTTTGTAAATCTCGAAGAAGTTTAGCGCCAAAGATCGGAGACCGCACATCATACACACGCAACGTACCGTCAATGTCCAGAAAGAGCGGGCGCATCGTCTACGTGCTTGCTGCAGCACCAGCACTTGCTGTCAAATTATTGCAACGAATGCAATTACTGTGCATCCTACGAAGCAATGGCGACATGCGGACGCGGACACGGCGACGAGTGAGGCGTACTGTCGATGTCGGTTGGTCGGCCGCACGGATGGCATGCATGATGACATGCCAGTGACGCGCCACCCTGCCTCCCTGCCTGCCTGCATGCCGCCATTGCATGCCGAAGACTGAAGATGCTTGAGTGAGAGGTGAAAATCATAAAACGCCATCGTTTTGGGGCGCGCTACATAGTTGAGGAAATGTAGGATTGCGGAACCGCGTGTAGGCAGCAGGTTAGGAACATTTTCTGCCCCTCTCTTCTTCTTCTTCTTCTTCTTTTGACCCATTTTAAAGGGGGGAGGAGGCCATGGATGGCACATGCATTGTTGGGGCAGCTGTGGCTGTGGCTTTGCTGTCTCTACTGACGCGTGTCTCGCCACTAATCCTCTCGATGATTGCTGCACATTGGCAATTATTTTGTCAGCACCGTCGGTCGTCTTCGTTGGGCCACGACGACGACGACAAACAGTAACAGCAACAGCGCACCGGTGCAACAAGAAAGCGCACACAGCGGTTTCCTTTTTGGCGTTCGTCTTATGGTCCATTCGCTTGGGCTTCGATCTCGAGGTCCTCCGTGCGTTTTCACGTCGTGCTCTCTGTTTGCCCAACGTCTGGCAGTGATGATGATGGGCGTAATTACACTGTAAAGTGACTGGAAGGGGGGGGGGGGGGGGGGGAGGGGGTGTAGGGGGTGCGAGTGAGATGCTGGCTGATGATGGGTGCTCTACTCAAGATTGATCGTATTTGGTAGATAATCGGAGGGAGCCTAGAATTCGCTCGCCTACATTCTTCTCGTGGGGGTACTTCAGGAAGAGGGGGTTTATGCGTTTTATTCTTCACTGTTTTTGCTGAACCACTAAAGAAAGAATCGTGTAAATGTTGGGGTGAATTGAAGTAAAATTTATAAAAATACCCTGAAATTGCTGTGTGCAACACATGAATGCGTTTTCTCAAATTTATATTCTATTTTTGCAATGTTGCAGTATTAAATTGTCGTAAGATAAATTAAATAAATCTTGCCTGTTCCTTGGGGGAAAAAGCATAAACAAATTCTTCGCAGCCGTTACGCTTCATGTGGGTGAATTGCGCTGAGAGCCAGCAAGTACGCGATGATGATGTTCAAATCGATCAGGGGTGATGATTTGGTTTTTTTTACTTGCTCGAACTTGCTGAGAACGAACATTACGCTTTCTGCTTTTATTGGACGAAAAAGCCATTCATGCTGGCGATATGACGATCAATGAGGATGTTTTTGGCACCTTTTTCATAATTTCCGTCATCAAACGTTCGTTGGACGAGGCATTCAGTATACAAAGCATAACAAGCGCAGTACTGAAAAAGAGTACTTGACAGGGAGTTGCCTACTCAACCGCAGTATTCACTGAATAAACATCTAAAAATAACTGAAAAATAACTATTAAAACTTTTTTCGCGCGTATTCCTGTTTCCGGGCCTTTTGGCTAGTTTTTTAAAGTAAATAAATGGTAAGGCCAGGCAAAAGCTGGTGACAGCCCTAGATGTTGATGTCAGGGTGGACATTGCAGTGCAGAGGATGTGATGTGTGATAATAAAGAAAATCGAATAACCTTCATCATCTTATCACGATACAGCGAAGAAGCGCAAAATTATCATTTTTATTAACCATGCCGCGATTATTATTGCTGTGTCAATTTATGTTTTCAAATCCTTTTCATTCCAGGTAAGCAAGATGGACATTCTTTTTCATCCTTTATTCACGCGTTGTCACGTAAGTAAATTAATATTCAATATCCAGAACATTGTTGCACATGGTGTATCGGACCATTAATGTATTGGAGACCAAACTTGAAAAAAAATAGAATCATTTGGTGAATTCAATTTGTGCCCACAATGGAGAGAAAACCACAATTCTTTTTGCCTGCTACTGCCGCTGGCTACTGCTGTGTGAAACGGCACATTCTGTCACAAACCTCGCACTCCGGCGATGATGTCATACCACTGGATCTCTGGCATGGTGCATGGTGAGTGCAACTTTTTATGGAACCGCCCGTCAGTGACATAATCCGGCGTGCCATATGCCAGAAGGATATCGATTGTCACTCCAGCATTGGATTAAAATGTGTATTAACGCTGGTACCGCTATGTGTGAACCAGCGGGAGTGACGAATGGCATCCAACCGCCGGCAGAGACGAAGAGACTAACGCAAAACGAAGCAGCAGCAGCAGCAGCAGCAGCAGCAGCATAAAAAGACGGAATCTCCTGACGGCACCGTACCACGCACGCACGGTGCGTTCCGTTTTCGGCATCCGAGAGCTTTCGCCGTCGGAACGGTTGGGTGTTCCAAACCGCCCGCCTGGAACTGAAAGCTTTCCCAACGATGGAGGCGCAATGCGTGAGCGACGATGAGTTTCTCTTTTCGCTCTCTGCGCTCAGCCGGTCTGCCTGCTCCAAACTGTTTCTTGGAACGAAAATCTGGCTGCTGCTGCTGGCGCTTTCTCTTGCTCTGACTCTGTGTTGCACGGCAGTCGAAACAAAAGGGGAGCCCGGTCTGGCCTGGCGAGCGCGAGAGAGAGAGAGAGGCCGCCAGACTTGCCTCACAAGTACCGACTCTCTCCGGACTCCGGACCCGGTGTGGACCCGCGATGGAGCTTCTTCGCGCAGTCAGCACGCGGCCACCCTTCAGTCCGTCGATATTTTCAAGCGAGCAAGCGTGCGCGCGCGTGCGAAGAAGACGTTGGTGTGTGGCCTCGTGGCTCCGCTTGGTGGTCGGTCCGCTTGGTTTCTCTCCTTTCAATCGACATCGTTGTCGTCACTTCATCACCATCATCACCATCACCATCATCATCATCGAGTCGATGAGTTCGCACCACGGTACGACGCGATCGAGATCGTCGCCGTCGCCATCGTCGTGTGTTGTGGTTGATCCGCGAGTTTCTCTCGCCACCGCGACCGCGACTCGCTCACCAGCCGGTGAGCCGTGGGTTTTTTTTTTCGCGTGATTTACACCTTTCCGCACGGCGGGCCCATTGCTCAGTGATAAGCGTACGCGCGGACGGATCGGTCGGTTCGGGCTCTCTACTCTAGTGTTGTTTCGTCGTCTTTAAATCCATTTTGTCGTGTTTTTTTTGCGATCTCTAACGTGCGGAGCAGGTTTACCGGCTGCTGTTACTTGTACTACTAGTGACTCATTGAGCTTTAGAACATTCTTTGGTTCCGCCTTTCGTCGAGAATGAATTGGACTGTACGGTTTGCAATATTTTGCTATTTTTTGCTGCGGAATTGCATCGCTGGGGTGCACTGTGAGAACTCGTGCAGTGCATTGCCGCACCGATGCACCAAGTGACCAAGTGTATGTTCCACGAACAGCAGCAGCCAATTAGACGTTTTGTGATGCGGAATCAAGTGGAGCAGCATTAATTTAAATATTAAGCTCGTTTCATTCTCTCGTCGCGTGACAATTCCGCGTCTTGAGTGCGTGAGTCAGTCGATGGTAGTTTTAGGAATGTTGATGATGATGATGGAACTGCATACCGCAAAATGGAAGCACCCCGTATAGCCGCTGCTGCTGCTGTGTTGTTTGTGACTAAGGGTGTGCGTGTTGTTTTGCGCCTGGACGCCTAGAAGCGGCAATAGGCGTTGGTGGTCCACCCGGTTTCGTGCAGTAATTATTCACAAAAACTACTCTCGTTCATCGGTCGCCCGGGGGGAGAGGCCCAAAGAGTGATGCAATGGGATGGATGCTCCCTGTTATCCCAGCACGGCACAGTTGCGGGATCGTGAGCTTCCCCGAGTCGACAAACGATATTATAATTTATTGTCCGATCGTGGTGATCGCGTGCGCATTAGCTGTTGGGTGTGAGTGGCGTATAAGGTGATCGGACGAGTAGAAGTAGTCCGATCGGTGCCAACTAGCTGCTGGCACAACAATGTGCTGCTGACAATCGTGCTTTGTTATCGACGAAAATAAAATGCGACAACGACGCAAAGTGAGCCACACTTTTGGCTCGAAGACTGTAGCAGCGTGCCATCCGCGTGGTCCCACACCAGAAACATTTGCAAAAACCGATTCCGTTCCGATCGATGTCTAAATGGTGGCCGAAAAGCTCTCCACTAGGCCGTGTAGACAGCATCTTCCTCAGCGTTTCTTCCGCATTTCGCTTGCTTAACTCCGTTCCGTTCAAACTGTGATGCCGCTTCGGCTGCGGATGTACTTTCCTGGGGGGAAGGAACTGGCCGCCAGCAGCAGCCCAGGCGTGGAGGTGTAAAATATGTGAAAACGCAATGTAGCCAGGGAGGAGGGATTTGTGTTTACATAGGAGCCGGCTCGGTGGTGTCCTCGGTGAAACTTGGGCCGCCAGACCCGACGCCAGCTGCGGCTCGAGCTTGCGCGGGAATGAAATTGGGGGCACCAGCTGATGATCAGGGTGCCGGCCGATACGACGCCGACGACGACGACGACGCCGACGACGACGACGACGACGACGACGATTGGCACCTTTTTGTTGGGCTCGATTTGATAGGCCTGTTTAGAGGAGGGGTGGCCGAGTTAATTGAAGGATTTTTCTTCTCTTTATTCTCTGTTTTTTTTCGCTTTTGCTTCAAACCATCTGTTGGGAGGGGTCTTTTGTTTAGGCTTTTTAGTCGAATCATGTCCCCAACTACTTCAGATAGAAGCTAAAGTGCTCGAGCTAGAGTGTAGATCGCTGCAAATCTGGGAATGGTTTCAATATTTTGCTATAAATTTCCGGTACCTCACACCACAGCTGATAAGCATATTTATTGCGGCTGTCACTTTAGACACAAGTAATTGCAACAGTGAATCGAATTGCGAATGACGAATGGTGGTGGTGCCCTTTACCTCATGCTTATCAGCATTTCATTTGCCAACGTTTTGGTTTCGGAGATAAGTTTTCTTTTCCTCAAATGCCAATAAAGCGTTTGATAATGAAATCAAGTAATGGTGGAATTGGTTGGATTGAATGCTACTGGACGTAACCTTGATAACGTTTTGCTGTTTACCGTCACGAAGCTATGAACTTTTGGCCTCTCAACCACCGGTAATGCCAAGAAGTCTCTCAACTAAACGTTGCCCGTTGCTGTAATTGCTGATTTGCGATTCCGATCCGAGTTCCGTGGCAAAGTTTGGAGATTTCAAGCTAATTTTGTGGTGCCACGAGGTGACGAGTTGCAAAGTATAGCCTCTCAACGAGCGACCGCCGCCCGCACCGCATAAATCAATCAACAGAAGGCCCTCGATCTCGCTGTGATCTTCTTGCAGCGGAACATGACAGCATCAAGTTCAACCTTTCCTCTTGCTGCGGGCCGTTTGGGATTGCATTTCAATGCAAGCAAATGTCAAGGTGGTTCTTTGGTTGGTGTCGACGCCGGGAGATCCACCTCGTGGGCAAAATAATTATGCAGCAGAACAAAAAACCATGATGCAAGCTCGCGCAATTCAGTTCAGAGTTGTATTTGGTTCGATTGCGGGGAGCGGGGTTCCTTGGTAATGATATGTTTTTCCATTTCGCACCCCAAAACCACCCCCTGTTGGTTGGTGTCATCAACCTCTACCTCCGCTTGGTGAGTAATCAATGGCAATCCTGGGGTTAACCGGACGAGTGGGAAAGAGTTATGGTTTGCTTGGTTCATTGGCACCCCGCCGGGGGGGCTATGCACAACACCGGTCTGGTGAGACGGAACGGATCTTTCATATTTCCAGACGATATCCCGTCGTCGTCGTCGTCTCGGAGACGCAGCCGGAATGGCGGTATGGGTTGGCGAATTGGCAATCGGGATGAATAAAACATGTGCCCCGGTTTGTTGTGGGTGGTTGTTTATCATTTCCTCGCAGCGAAGAAGAGGAGTCGAATCCAGTCTGAGAGCTAAAACATTGGCTAAGGATATGCGTCTGTACGAGGGCGTCATGAATCGTTTCTGTTTTTTTTCCCATTTTCTGATTTTGCAAAAGACCAAAGATGGATCTCTATTGAGGCATCCGGCCCAGTGCTTCTCTCCTCCGTCCACAAAATGGGTCAAAGGCGGTGACGTAAGATTGATTGGATGAGCGAACGCATAAATGTTTCCGATTTTTAACGACTCCACGAAATCTCACTCAACGGGCGGTGTCGATTGAACTGTTGTGTATTGTTTGCCGTTGCTGCAGATCTTATAATTAGTGATTCCTGATGATTCCCGAGATGCTACGAGATTAATCGTTTCCTTTTGTTTTACGCGATCGTTTACAAAATGTTTGCCCGATTAATGCGTATAATTAGCGCAATCATAATTTCCCTCTGTTGTGAAACGACAAACATTCCCCGCGCTGCTTGTTGATTAGTGTAGGACAAATCGTCCTAACGGTTTCCAATGCTGTTTATCTCCATTTTTATGCTTGGCTCATGGACAGAATACTGAACAACTGTGCCGGCTGTGTGTACGTGTGGGACGATTTCCTTTTTGGGAATTTAAAACAAAAACAAAAAAACAAAAATAATGGCAGCAATATTGAACCACGGTCCCGGGGGAGGTTTCTCCTCCCGCCGTAGACTGGCTATCATCATCTCACCTTCACACAACGTCGTGCTGCACAACCTTGAGATGGAGTGTTAAATTATTCCATTAATTGCCCGCGAACCCAATAAGCAAAAGCCGGGCATTAATTTGTCGGCGCGGCGCATCCTTCCTTTTCGGCTATAGCCCGGTTGCGGTCACATTTGCGCTGAGGGCTTTCGAGTACCACCTCGCGAATGATACGCTGGTAAAGTGGCTCTGCGCAATCTGCTACTTTATGGAGCTGCTTCATTGTTAATTTATTCGATGTTTTTTGTGAGCTTTTGGCTCGATTTGTTTGTTTTTGGCAAGTTCACTCAAGCGTTAGAACAATTTCGGTGGCGCACAAAAAACGGGACGATCCTGACCAGGTTCGCTGGGGTGTTTGCAATTGAAGGAAATGAAAGTGCATCAATGTGCGAGGTACTTTGTGGCGGTACCAACGTTTCTTGGTGCGCACCATTACTTAATTTGAATCAGCAGCCCCTGAGCAATGAGCTTACGCGGAAGAGTACGGACCACCTGTGCATTAGAGGTTGGCATGGGAAGCGCCCAAGCTAGCAGGTAATCAGGCTTTAGCGGACACCAACCCGTGCGTGACAAGGAAGGCAAGGTGGTGGTTTCCATTTTAGAATGGCTCTCGCGCTACGAACGAACGAACGATCGACGAGGAAGACATTTAGTCTGTATTTAGTTAACTCATTATTGGCCCGGGGGGGAGTTCTCCGATGGACAGGAATTCCGGAATAAGAATGAGGCAGCTTCTCGAGACTCGAGACTTCTTCTGCCATTCACTGACTGTGGCCACTCACCGCCACACGCGCTCAGACAGTAGCTCGGATCGATTCAAGAATGATCGTTCCTGAGCTTGCGGGCGCTGTTGTTCGATCTGATTATGTGCTGTTAGTTTTAGCAATCGCGCAGCACCAGCCAGGGAGATCTCGGGGGGTTCAGAGTGCCTGGTGGCGGCCAAAACTTGTCGCGCACGCGGTCGCGCTCTGGTGTGGCGATAATTTGCGGAGACTCATTAACGGTTTACAAACAACAATGTATTGTGTTGTTGCTGGTGCTGCTGCTGCTGCTGGTGCGGTGTCGAAGGGGATTTTCCTTTTTGTTTTTCGCAATTCCCTCGTACACCACGGCCACCAGAGGGGGAACGGCACCGGGGGGTTGTCCGAAAATGGGCTCCACTCACGTACGTCGCTAGCAAGCACCCACCACAAGCACCAAACGCACTTCGCAGACCCGATACTGACGCAACGCGGTGTGTGCCGCAAGCAGCTGTCGAATGTTGTTCGGTCGACACCACAGTGTCGTCGTCGTTGTCGTCGTTGGTCGCCGTTTTAATCGACGTGCTGCAAGCTGATATACGCAAAACACCTAAAGACCTTCTTTTCCACGCGGACTTGGACTTGCTCTGGGCGTTGGTTTGAGGGAAGCGCACGCCGGCCTACAGAGAAACAATAGCCTGCTGGCCATTTGTGACATCTCCCGTCCGTCGAGCGCGACATTGCGGCCCAAACTCCAATTTAATCTCGACGTGAGCGTGATCACACACCGTGTGGTGTGGCCGTCACGATGTGTCGGACAGGTCGTTTGGCAAGAGCGCGATCGCGCCCGGTAATAATGAAGCATAAAATGCGCGAAAACTCATAAAACTTTAGATTTGATGGCACAGTTTTGAACCTTCACGGCTCAATAAGCCACACGATGCGACGGTCCGAGGGGGGCCATATAGACGCCACATCTTCCTTGTTGCTGCTCCTCCTCCTCGGCCTCTCTGGCCCATTTTCGGGTGATTGCGCGCGAGCGATCGTGCGGTGCGCCGGTTCGCATTTATTGTCCTCCTACCGAAAACCATGTGCGCCACCACCTTCCGCCGCGATTGCCATTGAGGTCAGCAGCATATTTCGTGTGCTGGATTTTTGGCGTGGCGTGGTTGGATGAGAATGGTGCAGCACCGTATCGGATTGACGACTTTTCGGACGACTGCTGACGCGCGCCTCTCGCGTAGCAAAATGAATTCATTACATTCATCATTATGGTGTGCGTCGACAACAGTCGCTTGTCTCTGGCGGGAGGGGCGTTATTGTGGCGGCTTCGGAGGGGTGAAGTTTAATTGAATCTTTTATCCTCCCCGTATATAATTTTTTTTTTCTTACGCTCTTTTACAACCTCGACACTTTCAAAATTTTGCCACGAGCCATGCGCGAGCAGTCTGGCAGACGATTCCGTTTCCTAGCCAGTCAGCCAGCCTAGTGGTTGATCGTACGATGATCGCGCGCACCCGGCAGAACACCACCGAACGGAGAACAATGGAGTGTGTATCTTCGGAAACGCTCTACCAAAGTGAAGATGGTGAGGTGGGCTTTTAAGGTGGCCCAGGAGAAGGGATCAAGGACAGAACCATCCGGGGGTCGGTCAAAGCCGCCCCCCCGGTGTGAGCATCTCGATTGTGGTGGATCTAATTGGTTTGGTGGTGCCGTGGCCGTTTCGTGGAGTCGCGCGCTGGTGGGGTGACATAAAGACTTTTCGCGTGGTTCGCGGTTTCTATCAATCAAAAGTGATCGTTGTCGGTCTGTCGGTCGGTCGGCGTAATTGGTCGCGAAGAGTGTGTTGTGGAGCTTCTTCGTGTCGAAAAAGACCTTCAGTTTTTTTGTTTTTCGAGCCACGGAGTCATTCCAACGGGGCTGAAAGTGCGACGTCGATTATACCGTTTCGTCGGCGGAGAGACTATCAGGTGACATTGAGGTACACACCGACCGACGGACCGACCGTTCAGGAGGTCACCTTCAGGCACGGCGAGCACGTTGGTTTGAGGTTCACGTAAATTTTTATGAGGGACGCGAATCGCCGCTTTTTTTTTTAATGGTGTCGCCGCGGATACCGCTAGTGCCGAGGTTCACTTATCGGCACCGCGTGTGTTATCAATCTTGATTTGTTAGTTTATGTGCCGCCCGGCGGTTAGTAGTGGGGCTCTTTCGACACACAGAAAAACCGGAGAAGTAAAAGTGGAAAAAACAATTCAACAAAAGAAGCTCAAAACTGTTTTAAAATAAGGGTGTCAGGTTGATTTTTATGTCGTTTTTTTTTTCGTTGGCTAATGGTTTTGATGAGAAGCGCTCCTGGCGTTCCACTAGCAGGCTTCCAGGTGCTATTGAGATGAGAATGTGCCCACCAATAATGCGGATAGATGAAAGCTGGTTCGTGCAATTCGTTTATGTTTACGATCTCACTGAACGGTCGCAGTGTGGCTTGTGTTTTTTTTTTGGCGATAAGTTGGCAACTCAAGTGGATCGAGGGGTTTACTGGGGGGAGTCAGTTATTTCGACAGCAAGGAATTTGTTCATCTTTCACTTCATGATGGCGAGAGGGAAAGCTTTTAGTGTCGTAGTGGCGTGATTCTGTGCGCTCGAAAAAAACCCATTTCCTTGCTCTTTCACGGTGGAATATCACCAAAGGTATGCAAGGTTTTGGCCGGGGGGGCCGGACGGAAGGAGCCAGACACGCAGTGAGGCGATGAAGTGCAGTACAAATTTGTCGCTAATTAGACCGCCGCCGTGGCTAGGGACCCAGTTTCTACTTTCAAATGGTTTTGTTGTGCCAAAAAGATCACCCAAAAAGGAGGCTCCCTTCACACGCACCAAATAATTGTAGCAGCAGCAGCAGAAGCAGGAGTAGGAGAAGTACCGCCAGCATGGTACGCGTGCACGTAATGACCGCGAGGGGCCCTAATTAACCCGTTTGCGTGCCTCGCCAAAGGAACGAGGCCACCGATCCTGGAGAGGGCCATTAGCCCTTTTCTTTTTCTCTGTTTTGTGTTGGCCACCAAACGATGGTGGCCGCGCGCGTGTCTAGGATTCTTGTGCGGGGTGGGGGCCGCATTTGAGGTCGAAGAAGTCGAGCGCTGGACTGAAAATGGAAATGATGGAATCCAGCACCTAGAATCCAACCGTTCGTTCTGCCTGCCGTTTCTGTTGTTGTGGAGCTCCACGTTGCGTCGCTACCGCGGGCCACGCAGAAGATCAATAGCACTAAAAGGACGCCCCTCGATGAGTGGCCGGGGGCAGTGTGGGGCGTCAGTTGAGACCCCAGAGCCGGGAAACCGAAGCACGATTAAGGTATTCATTTTATGGAGTCTGCCGTCGGGTGGGCGGTAGTAAAACGTCGTCGCCGACGGACTAATCAAACCCGACTTATCAGAGTCTCCCCCCTGCACGAGTGGTTTCGTGTGTTACTTTTCGGTGGCCAAGGAATGCCGCCACGCATACCGAATACTGTGCTCCAACAGGTCGCTACCGGCGCTAAGGAACACGAGGCCCGGTTCGAAAGTAGAATTTAGGAGCAAGACATTCGGGTGATGTAGCCGACAAAATGAGGGAATGGTCTTCAGGTCGGTCAGATAGAGGTCGGTAGAAGATGATGGCTTCGGTGAGACGGTCTCGCGATCGATCGAGTGCCGTCTAGCCCCCAGAAGTAGTTGTAATGGAAGGTCCAAGAATTCGTAATTACCGTCCCTAGGATTGGTTGTATAACGATCCGATAAACAGGAGTAGTCCGCTACGATTGCTCCAGATAAAGGGGAAAAGGAGTCAGGTCAGGAATTACGATCCAGTTCAAGAACTTCACTTAACTATGGCTGATTAGATCGGACTTGGTACTCCTGAACGGATATACCTCGGACTATGAAGTCCGTTGAAGTTCTTAAAGTCCAAGATACCAAGGGCCGCTACTTAACTACTTTCCCCTCACTTTTCAAGAGGAGCTCGCTCGTTGTTACTACGGCAGCTACTCAACTGGACAAGTTGACAAGAAGGTGCGACCTATTGGTGAGGTGCTCCTACTTTTCGTCACTTTCTGTCCCGTTTTTTCCCTTCCTTCTTTTGTTTTGTTTTTTCCTATCGCGCCCTCCTTGTGCTCGCTGTCATCAGTATGTGGTCTTTAGCATACTGTCGCCGCTAGTAAAGGCAAGTGGCGCTGTGTGTTTGGTCGGTTAGCAGCGAGATGCGAGGCACCGTGTGCCCGGCAACTTCCCGTGAACTGGCCACCACCACCACCATGTGACCAACCGATTATCGCCACGGCGTCGTCTGTCCGGCACGAGCAATTTCCTCCACGAGTGCTTTGCCAGCCCAATCGATTACCCATTCAGTTGGGTGGGACATTTCCACCGGCAACGACAACGGGGTCTGGTTGACGCGCGATCGCCAGGCTTGATGGCGGATGTGTTCGCGTGGCGCGCGACATGCACACGGTCAGCGGACGGAGCGGAGAGATGTATTCAAATCCGTGTAATCAGATTGGTTACGAGCATCGAATGGCGACGGCGTCGATCGGCGTCCGGACCGGCGTCGTCATCGTCGCATCGTCGCGCATTGTTGAGGCGGCGAACAGCGAGACACTTGCCCCATGCAGTGCCGCCGAACTCGATAACGCGGATAGAGGAACGCTCCTTCGTCACCTTTCCTGCCACCGTCGCTCCGCTTTGTCATACTTTCGCCTGCGACTAGTAGCGATCGACCAGGAGGGCGGGGTCTTCGAAAGTAGTAGTAGGTCATTCACATACCGACCTCGAGGAACACGACGACGGTTTGCCCGGGGGTGACCTCGTAGACCACCACGTCGCGGTGTATGCAAATGACTGACCGGCATGGCGCGGACCGACCCACCGGCCGGCTGGCGACAGGTTGATGGGAAAGTGAACACACTACCACCACTCGCGTCATGTCCCTGTGGCCTCTGGGAGCACCCGGCCATTTCGGGCTAAAAGGTCGTGGCGACCGAATTCCCCGATGGCCGATAAATTACTAGATAAGTAGTTTGGGTTTTGTGTCAAATCTGTACGCGAGAGGAGAACAAAGCCGTTTCGAGCGCCAGTCGGTGTAGTGTTTGATTTGATTAACAAATCCAGACTTCACTTGTTGGGACCCACAAAGGAGGAGAGTAGCACATGCTTGCCGTACAATTGTACCATGTTTTTGAGGGTTCGTGAAACATTAATAAGTCTGAATTCCGGACGAAACATACCGGCGAACAGGAAGGCCAGTAGAAAAAAAAATCGTTTTTCTCATCGGTGCGTGTCCATTATTACTTGCGTGACACCGGTCCTAGCATCAAACCCTCTGGAAGTATATTTGTCCACAGTTGTTAAACAACTAGAGCTGCTACTGCCGGGTACCTGGTCCACTCACCTCTTTCTCTCTCTCTCTCTGTAGTGTAGGTCTCACGCTAAACACGCACGAGCCCTCTGTGGGGGAGCGCTTGTATTTACTCAGCGCGTATTTGACCACAAGAGAGGGGCGCAAGCCCTTCGAAGCTTCGAAATCATTTCGTTTCGTCGTTCCGGTTGCCTATATCAATCTTACCTTCCCGAATGCATGCACACAGCAGGCAGGGGATTTGTTGCTTTTCGATGATAATGGTCCATTGAACCTGTTCGAAACGCGTTATGCGGGGGGGCTTCTTACGGTCCGTGGTCTGTAAATCATAAACACCGAGCAATATTAACTGATAGAAAGTGTTCATTGGGAAGTTTTTGAACATTCTAGCGTCGCCATTTAGACCGCAAAAGAGAGAGAGAGAGAGAGAGAAAGATGCCGAGCTCGGAAAGCATGGAAGCATGGTTTCAAAAGTCGGACCAATCTACATAAACGTCCACCTAAAAATCTGTTTTCGGATAACCGCTGCTTCATCATCGTTTGCGAGATATTCCTCCGTCTGCCAACAGTTCTGCTGCTGCTCTCCCTTCGCACGGCTGACAAAGGGCTTGCTTCCACCATTTGAACTAGATAGCAAATGATATGTGTGTAATTATCCGTAATTATCCATCTTTAGGGAGCACAGTGGGCTAGTATTAGGGGAGGAGGAGTTACACACATTTGTCAAACAAACGATGGCCATTCGATTGACGGTGGGTAGACAAACACTTTAGCATGCGAGAGAGTTGGCTTTTGGTTTCTATTCGGTTTGGGATAGTGGCATTCCGGGGGTGGCCTAGCCCTATAATAACCCTAGCCCACTGAAGGGGACCCAAGGAACGCTATGGATGGTCACTGTGTAGGGTGGTCATTATGGGGAGGGTTGGTTATATTTTTTCGCCGAGGACCGATAATTGAAAATTAGTGTTCCACATCTTCCATCGACCGGCATCCGGAAGTCTGTGTTTCCTGCGCTTGGGCTTTTGCGTTGTTCTCCGGATGAAACTCCTTTTGCACTCACTACTGTTCCGCCCCCTTGTGCCCGTGTGTCATCTAGTGCGTTGATGTATTTACATTTCGCTGCGTTCGAAGAAATGTGATCCCGTCCCGTCCTGGTGAACATTGGAGTTATTGTTTTTTGCCTTGGCACTGAACACTGGGGCTGGGACTGGTCCCAGCTATTAGGTTGGATCGGATCGGAGCGGGAAGCGAAAGCATAAATAAACAAAGTCCATTACGACGCCATGAGACAGCACTGGCTGGATTCCTGAGTTGGAAAACTGAGAACCATGCTCATGGACATTCGAAGACTGCGTTCTCGACAGTGAAGTTCATGGGGTGTGGTTGTGGTGCTTCACGCTGACTCCTCGATGGTTTGGTGAAGGCAACGAAGGCCATAGTGCCTCCGTCGGTTCCTGTGGTATCCATTTCTTTCGCCGTTCAAGAAAAGGGCTGGAGATGTATCGATACACGAATGGTCGCGCGATATGGGCGCATGCTGCTGCTGCTGCTGCCGCTGCTGCTGCTGCTGCTGTGCCGTTGCGCGGACACAGCTGGCGAGCTATCAGCTGGAGCCGTTTTAAGCTCCGAAGAACACTGAACACTAAATCATGTAACTAAAGTTTTTTTAGAGGCTTAGTTTGTAGAGAAGTTCTCGAAACTCATGCAATGTTTTGAAAATACTCCTCTATTCCTTTATGATTCCGGCGATTTCGAACGTTGCGAGAGGAATTCTCGATGGGTTTCGGTTTTATTATGGTTCGTGGAGTTCATTCACCTGACTACAACGAGGCGAGTTCGTGGGTCTGTGGGCCGGGTCATGGTCATATCATCAGCGAGTAGCTGGATGGATGAATTGCCTAAATGTGGCGCTTTTACTACATGATATTAAATGGGAAAGGACCCCATCTCCCCCCCCTGTGGCGTGTCATAATTTATTACAATTCCTGAGGTGTCATGACAGCTGATGAACTCGGGAGTTCTCGGCGAGCGCGCTACCGAAAAGCCAGACTGCGTTCCTTTTCACTGTGGCGTTGGTGCTAGGTCTCGGGAATATTCGATCGAGCTACAGAACACTTTACGTGCTTTATTGAAAGGTACCGTGAATGGGTAAAGTACCAGTCCTGCGCCTAGCAAAAAAAACCATCTTGTCCGACACGGATCGAATCAATGAACTGCACACTTATGTAACAGCCTGGTTTTGATGGGGAGACATTTCCGATGTTGTAGCGTAATGAAATTGGAACCATTCGGGGACCAGGTCTCGGGAGTGTGGTCTGGCAAATTGGATTCATTGATCTGGAACACCGATTGAAGTGGTCCCGTGACATCCGCGAGTTTGATTGAATTGTGTCCGGGGCAAGTTGGCACCGGTTTGCAGAGGATTGTATTTGCAGTCGTAAAAATCCGGTAGTCCGTGTTTTTTCTCCTCCGAAACTCTCATTAAACAGAGGAACTGGTACCCATTGGATTACAAAACGGGCAGCAGTTGCGGAGGACAACGGAACACTCCAGCCATTTTACACCGCGGCCACCTTCGTAAGGTCGAGTATTGACCGGGAATTCCATTTTCTTGCACGTTTTGCACCCGAGGCTTATCCAGCAAGGTGACCTAATGGGGGATGGAAGGTCGAACACGGGCCGTATCTTGAGAAGACGAGGCCAGCAAACCGTGCCAGAGGAGGTAGCTGGGTTGAAGGAGCCAGGTCAGGACTTTGGAGGATTATGCAAGGATTATCGATCGAGCGACGACGACGACGACGGCGCGGCTTGCGCTTAGATGGTTCTCGTCGAAGCGTAATTTATTAGTCGGCACTGGCGGCCAACACCACAATTCCTATGGCATTCAGCTGTGTGTACGAAGGTCGAAAGGTAGAGAAGGTTTGCTACTGGCAGCTAATTGGATAAGAAGTGAGCTTTTGCAGCCAACTATGCTAAGTATAGCCGAGGATAAGACGCCCCCATTGGTCTTTGGGTGACGAGACACTTCACTGCAACTGGTTCATTTGCAGTATTCGAAATTTTATTCACTTTCCGTATGCCAAACGGAAGATACAGGTTCCCCTTTTTGTTGATGGCTCTGTTCCGCCTGGTGTTGGACAGGAAGGGTCACGATCGTGGTCGTGTCTGTTGAAAGCTTTACAACTGTTGCTAGTAATTGGATGACCGATCGCCGCCACCGATCCCGCGAGACAACCGGTGGTACCCGTTGATCATTGATCAAGCCATCAATGCTCGATTTGATTCACGCGGGCTCTTGTGTAGCTAACTCTGCACTCGTGAATAGACGTGCGTGCGTGCGGGAAGATGTTTGTTTCGGTGTGTATCGACTCCCATCGACCCCTGCCCATCTCGAGCCCATGATCTCTGTTTTCAACGAAGCATTAATTAAATGAACATTTGATGCTGTCCATACTAGACGATCGCCTGTGGAAGTGTTTGGAGCTTCTGACTCACGCAGCGGCTGAAAGCATCGAACCGAAGAGAGCGAGACTTTCTTCCCTGCTCGTTGACGGAAGCGCAAGATGCGCGTCGGCGGTCTGCGCACAGACAGACAGAGCTGGTGGTGGTGGTGGTGGTGATCGTTGGTCGTGTCGCCGCGGTCGGGCGCAGATCGCATCTCTAATTGTGTGGCTGACTTGCTCTAGTTAAACCGTTTTACATTATCGCAAATGGCCTATCTCCGACGCGCGTTGTCTTTGAAGAAGAAGGGGAAGAAGCGCATCACGAACCGTCTCATTACTTTGTGGCCCTCGCGGCACTGCGGCGCAACTCCCACACTGCAGTAGAAAGATTCCCAGCGCTCGGAAAACAAACAGTAACATTTGTAGAGCAAAGCCCCTCTCGCTGGGCGCAACGGCGACGCCATTATTGCGTCGCGGATCGGAGCACACGCGAGAGCAATATTGCTTCCGAATGGAATTTGGAATTGGTAAACTTGGTCGATTGAGCAGAGCAGCGGTTTCCTCCGTCTTTTTTCTGTCTGTTTGTATTTCTCGCCAGACGGAATCGTGCAAGAAACGTGGCACGAGATCGTAGACGGGGCAGACGAAGCTTGGGTTTCGATGTGTTGCAAATAGTAAAGTGGGATAAAAGGAAATCACGTATTCAACATAAAAGATTCATTCTACCCGAGCATCGATCGATCGATGCGCTTGAGACATTGAAACTAATCGCCGAATGGCTAACCAACGGGGTCCGGTCAAGAGAGGAAAGGAAGGTGGATTATAGTAAAAAAGGAAAGTTTCCAGCAGCAGCAGAGCACACCGCAGTTGCCATTTCAAATGGTGGCGAATGGAAAAAGTTTCACATTTATTGTAACTTATTTCGTAAAGTTTTTATCAAAAAAGAACCAATTTGGGGCAGGTTGAGGCCACCCGGGCTGCTGCCCGATAGAAGAAGAGTAGCAATGGAAAAGAGAGAAAGAAGGGGCATTCGTTTCACCACCAGGCGAGCATCTTGGCCACTGAAAATTGGTTCGGAAAAACCAATAAATTACCAAATCGTGAGAAAACCATTTGCACGTTGCGCTGCCCTGCCCCTCCGCTCGATTACCGCGGATTGCCTTGCCACTGACTGTTTGGCCGGCTGGCTTGCCACCGTAGAATACATCTCACGCCCGCCCGCGAGTGTAAATTGATGGAGTGTAATCGTTTATCAGCCCACCGTCAGTCAGCAGCGTTCGAGGGTGGCTGGAAATGATTTTTCTTCCTTGCTTTCCGTACAATCGTGCTCGCACGGCGAACGAAACGCAAAACGATGCGGTATGCGATGTGGTGCAATCGCCACCGAAAACTGCGGGCCACGGAAGTGCAGCTTCCTTGCGGGTGCGCAGCAATTGAGGAAAGTGTTCAGCGTGAGGAGGTGCTAAGTAAAGTAAATACCGGGGCTAAGCCGAGCGAATGTGCTCTGACGGACGTAGTAGAAGTGCGGTAGACATAATGGTAATGCAGCTTCTTTGTTGCGCCAGCGCTACTACTGATCGGATCTCGGATCGTGTCAGGTAGGAGCCGTGGATTTGTGATCATTCAAACTGGCACCTGGACATGATGGTGCTTTGCGGCATCATTTCAGGAATTAATCCGGACCTTTGCACCCTGCAGGTGTGTTGCCAGAAATAATAAAGAAAGAAAAAAAAAACCATTGATCCAATAGGTCACGGGATGTAAAGCGAAAACTAGCGGAAGATGATCTGCATTTGATGATGATCATCATCACGATCATGATTCCGGGTGTTGTGATGAAGAGTGGCAAAAAGTGAAAGTGTTCGCTCGCGCTGCTCTCGATGTGAATCAATCAAAAGTGAAACACCACCGCGCGCAGTGATACACAAAGCAGCACGGTTCCATTCCGGAACCTCCTGAGCGGTGTAGAGTAGGCTCGCTCGCTCGCTTGCTCGCCGATCTTTCGCCCGAGAAACGGGTGGTCAAACGCCACAAGATCAATCAAAGCCGTGTGGTTATGGGTCCCAGCAGCCACCGTCGTTGTTGTGGTCAGCGCTGCTGCTGATGAAACAGCTGATCGGATGGTTGGTAAGGTGTTTGCAGTCCGCTACTACGAAGCTAACGGGATCGTGGACCGGGCGTTCGGGGATCGTTCGGTATTCCGTTGCAAAAAGTTGGAGAACCACTGGGCGTAATATATCCTCCAGCTACGGGGACGGGGTGGACCATTCCATTAGCGCGAGGGTTGACTGGGGAAAAAAAAGCTTGTCATCGTTGGGCGATGGGTAACGTAAGAACACACGATTAAGCAATTACCACGAACAATTGAAGCTTAATGGATTGAAAAGTCAGTAATTACCAACCCAGCCATTGGATCAGATTTGTTGTGGAAAAACTCGCGAGAAACCACCGTGGCTTCGAGCACTGCACCTGTTAGGGGACCTGTTAGAGGTATTCGTACGCTTCTAGCTCGTGGAACCGCAGCCCATGTGCCACTGTTGGCGCTGGACGCAGGTTTTTCCACCGACTGGCCTGTCATTTCTTCGCTCCACTGGTCACTGGTCGCAGCGAATGGGAGCGAATGGGAGCGAATTGTCGATTGTCCGCAAGAATTGTCCAAGATTTACGATGGCGGTAAGGTGACCACAACCCTAAGGTGACCAACCCGGGGAAGGTTCAATTGAAATCCGCGTTCCCGGTGCACCTACCTGACGTACAACGCCTTTTACATCGGGTTAAGTTGTGTCGATGATCCTCGCACGATCCTCGAGGGGCTTCTCGAGGGGTAGATTAGGGGCACTACTTCCTCCCATCACCTTCATTCTTACCACGGCACTGCACGGCACGGCACGGCCCTACCACTCGCGGATTCGCGTCGTTCAAAGGCAACAAATCATACCGCGTCAGCGCCGCAGGAACGCGCCATCGATTGTCAGTTCTTTTGCGGTTCCTTTCGCCGAGCGCACAAACCGGGGAATTAGGTAACCGGTGGATGTCGCCACCGTCGTACCTAGCACCACAATACCGCAACGCTTTTTACACGATTCTGACCCTTGCGGAAGTGTTGTCTGTGTTCGCCGACCTTCCCCCGAACCACCGATGCATATCGACCGGCGGCAAACCCCAGACCCGATCCCTCACTTACCCGTATCGTCGGGTGTGGTCCAAGCTCCTGGCGGTCCTGTCGCGTTGCGGAATGAATGCGATTGTCTTTGGGATATGTCGGTCGGTCGCATGGGGTCGAAGGTTGATTATGTTTCCTTGCTTGCGTTTCTTACTCGCGAACTTATTGTAAACGGAAAGTGAAAGCTACTACTGCGGATGTTTCCGTCCGGGAATCTACCAACCGCAAGCCGGGCGAAGAAGCGATTATTGGGTTACGATACACACAGTTAGTTGTGGAGCTGCATCGCAAGTCCCGGTTAAGCGGTGCTGATGGTAGTAATATCTTAAGATTGATTTTGGAGAAGCACATTCGGTCGAACGACTTTCGAGCTAGCATCTCACTAGCGCCTCACTAGTAAGTGTGCTATCCACAGATCGATGCTCCACTTTCGTGCCTTGCGGTCTGTTTTTTCCCGGGGGGTGGGGGGGGGGGGGGGTGGGTGGGTAGAAATAGGGTTGAAGCAGACGGATGGCACACAGTACAGTTCCCGTGGCCGTGGTATTCGAATCGATCAACGGTGGCGGCGGCGGCAGCGGCTGGAGCTAACGTTATTTCCCAATATTTGTTCAATATTTGGTGAAGAATGCGCCACGGAAGGCATATGGTTGAGCTACCTCTTTGGGGCGCCAGTAAATAGAGTCGTTCGTTGTCGTTGCGTCCGCCTGAAAGAGTGTTCCGGTGCCGGTATACCCCATCCACAATCACCAACTAAGGTGTGTTTGCTATTGCAAGCAGATTCCAACAACTGGGAAACCGATTTCAGAATCGAGCATTGAGGTCTGGTGTGTTGGTTCGCTGGTAGGCTCTACCAAGAGGTAACTCCTAGAGGAACATATATACTCTCTATACTCACAACTCAGCTCATCAAACGCCACTTGCGTAGCAGTAGTCGCGCTGATTGGGCGACTTTCACCTCGTCTCGTCTCGGGATTTGCTAGGTTTCGTTTCGTTTCTTGTTGTTGTTGATTGTGGAGAAGCAACGGGCCAACGGAGAAGAGATTCCGTTTTTTTTTCTCTTTTCGTTGTTTTGTTTGCCAATCCCCCATATCGCCGCTGGCGTTTCCAAAATCAATCGCCGGCGGGAGGAGGCGGGGGCTTATGTGCGACGACGACGATGACGACGATGGCCGCCGATCAGATCAAGTCCGATCAACGAACTTCTACCGCGGCCGCGCGGGGCTGCGAGATGGAAAGAGCAAAAACATTATTTGACGTCAAAGGAAAAACAAAATTGCGGCGCGGTGGGTTTGTGAAAATCATCTCGCAATCTATTTCCTTTGCCGCTTTTTCCTCTTCTTCTTCTTATTTCTTTCGGTGATCCGTTATGCTGGAGAAAGATTCTGAGTGGGTGAAGGCGAAGAACGAACTGACGGATAGAAGATCACCTTTGGATCCACAGCAAAGGAGAAAAGGATTATCAACGAGTCCACGCATGAGTCATTTTTTTCTGCTTAGCATAATGTGGCCACCCGAAGCTGAACGGTGCTTGTTCTGTTAGTTGACCCATCGGAGGGGTTTTTTTTTACTTGAAAAAACTCTTTTACATTATACAGACCTTGCTGCCTCTTCCGCTGCTGGTCATAGAGTTTTGGGTTGATAACTACGTATCACAGCGGACCCTG